>NW_027137560.1:0-371496 GCF_001692895.1 Cenococcum geophilum 1.58 | reverse complement strand
AAAAAATGAGGTGGCTACCTAGGTGGATATAGGGGGTATACTTGGCAGAGGCACGTGTAGAGGCTATCGGGAATATAGCGGGGACCCGATAGTAATGTGTCGCACGCACACATAAAGGCTTTGTGTACAGCTTCGTGTAGAGCCTCCGTACGTAGAGCTTCGCGCAGAGCCTCGTGCAGAGCCTCGTGCAGAGCCTCTATATATAAAGCTTCGTGTAGAGCTTCGTAGAGCTTTATGCAGACCTTTGTGTAGAGCCTCGTGCAGAGCCTTTATACGCAGAGCTTCGTGTAGAGCCCCGTGCAGAGCTTCGTGCAGAGCTTTTATGGTATTTTTGTTGCAGCTGAAAATTAGGGTTTAGTAATTTGCGGCGATTTGCACGAGTAGCCTGTGTGTTTATAGTAAATCGCTGCAAATCGCCGCAAATTGCCAAAATTGCGACTTACGCAGGTTTTGCAGACCCCGATTTTCGCTTGCGACAACGTGCCCAAAAAAAAATTTCCTGACGGTAAATGGACCTTTTTTAACTGAGAGTCTATGTTTATATATATAAGAGGATACTATAAAACTATGGATATAACCTAAGCGGTTAAAAATAAATTGGATACTTTAAGCTAAGATAAGCGTAACTACTAGTTCTAGAAAGCAGAGCTTAATAAGTTAATAATTAAAGCAAATAAGACCGAGGAACAAAAAGTGGATTTACTTAAGAAGAATATTTCCTCTAAGATAAAGGACCTAGCCTTTACCCTTAGCTATAAGATCGGCGATACTAACTATAAAGGCTAGAGTAAGTAGATGGATGTGTTTGCTTATAACCTATAGAACTATACCTACTATATTAAGTTAAATACTAGTAAGCTAAGTGCCGCCAGCGGCTATTAATTTATATTATTATAGAATGACCTAATAGACCTAAACGCTATTAAGTTTGGTAACGGTAGTAATAGCCTCCCTAATAACGTCTAAAGACATTATATAAATAACAGACTTTATATAGCGTGTGGTTAACCTAGCTACTAAAAAGATGCTTATAACCCCTAGTAAAACCTAAATGCCCTTTTAATGCCACCGCGCTAACCCCCCCTTAGCCGCGGCGGATTCTTTAATAGAGGGGATAGTAATTAAGGTGGTAACCGCGGATAAGGACGTAGGTTCGGATATAGAAACCTACCCCTATAATTCCCTTTTCTAACGCAGCCCTAGCTAATAGTCCCGTACGTAAACTACGGATAAGTACTCCGTGTTATTACTAACCGCGAGACTAGCTATGTTATCGGTAAAGTACCCCCTAGCATATATATACCGTTAGAAACTAATATGTTAGGATATACTAGCTAAGACCACAGCTACCAGCTAAGCCCTATAACGCAGCTATTAAAAGGCTAACCCTTAGACTAAGTTGCCTCTAAGGGTTAGAACTATACAGGGAGGAGGATAAAAGGATTAGATTTATACTACTAGATTAGTTAAACCTTATTATAAACTAGCTACTATTTAATTTTAAAATAATAAATAATAATAGAAATTCTATCCTTATTTAGACTTACCTCTCCTTACTATATAACCTTCTCCTAGAAGTTCTTATTAAAACAGTAAGCCTTACTAATAGTAGTAGTATAGCACTAGTGTTTATAGACGAAGACTCGCTTATAAAGAAGCATAATATTATAATAAAAAGACTCCTAGTCTTAAAACTACTTCGCCTTACTAACGGACTCTAATCTAGCTTTATTACCTATTACTTTATAATAAAAATAATAATCGGCCACTATATAGAATCTATACTTTTCTATATTATAAAGTTATTACCCTTAATACTAGTAATTTTTGGAATGCCCTAGCTTAAAAAGCATAACCTAAGTATAAACTTCCCCGTTCTAAGGCTTAAGTTTAACTCTAATTACTATACCTATAACTGTCTCCTATAGCATATCCCTAATTATAACCAAATAGCACTATATAGACGTATTATACGGCTAACACTTAGATACCGTTAGCTAATAGTAAAAGAGGTACCTAATACTGGTGAGCTAATATATATAGTAAATAAAACAGAGATTCTGGAAGACTGGATTACTACCTTACCCCTAAGAAATACTGCCCCACCCCTAAGAAATACTGCCCCACCCCTAAGAAATACTGCCCTACCCCTAAGAATATAAACACCGCTAAAACTATAAGTCCCCTATATATACCCGCTTAACCTAAGCTAGCTAATAAGATACCTAACTCTAAGTTATTTACTATACGTATATATAACCGCGCGTATAATAGCTAAAGGCGTTACAGCTAAGACCAAAACTAGAGCAATTAAGACCTCCCCCCTATAACGCCTAACCTTATATCTGTCTCCCACGTATACTATATAGGGCCGCCGCCGCGTTTCCGCCCCCTAGGGCCAACTAAGCCGCGTTAGCCTAGCTATAGCACTAGAGAACTAAATACGCCCCAAACTGGACGATATTAGATATACTTATGCCGTTAATTTTACCCAGTTCTGTAAATAAAAAGGCGTAAAGGTAATAAGGATTTATATAGCGGAGCTAATAAAACTGGTTAAATAAGAAGAATACTAATAGCTGCTTAAAGAGCTGCCTATAGGCCTAATAGAAGTACTAAATTTATTAGAAAAGTCTTTCTGCTGGCTAGTAGAGGGCGACTATATAATAGAAGAAGCCCGTAAAGCGCTACCCCCTTATTTTTATAATTTCCTTAAAATAAACCTAAAACTAAGCCTAAGTCTCTACGCCAGAAGATAGTTAATACTAATATTAAAAAATTCCTAAAAGGTAAACTAGGATTAACTTATAAAGATATTTTATAACGCTTACTAAAGAAGTTCCGCGAATATATTAAGCACTTTCTCCCTAAGAACGTAGATAAGCTGCCCCCTTACTAACTATAGGACTATAAAACCAAGATTATCCCCGGAAACTAGGCCCTATACTATAAAAATAGACCACTCTTACCTGCTAAACTTAGGTGTATAAAAAAGTGAATTAATAAGATGCTAGATAAGGGTTTTATCCATAAATCGACCTTACTAGCTACCGTACTACTCCTCCTCGCTACTAAGCCTAGTAGTAGTGTATAAATCTACTATAACTACTAAGGCCTAAATATAGTTACTATTAAGAATTAGTACCCACTGCTACTAATCTATAAAACACTTAACGCACTTTATAGTGCTAAGTACTTTACTAAACTTAATATAATTACTACGTTTAACTAAATCCGGATTGCGGAGGGCTATAAGTAGCTTATAGCATTTATTACCCAGTTTAGACTCTATAAGATACTAGTTATACTATTTAGCCTCTATAACGCACCCGCCACATTTTAGAACTATATTAATTATATCTTATATAACGCCCTTAATAACTACTACACTACTTACTTTAATAACGTCCTTATCTTTTCTAAAACATATATTAAGTATACTAAGTATATAAATAAAGTCATCCGAAGACTTGGTAATACTAGACTTTAGATTAATATTAATAAGTCTAAGTTTTACTCTACTAAAATAAAATACCTTAGCTTAATTATCTTAACTAATAGTATAACTATAAACCCTAAAAAGGTATAGGCCTTATAGAAATAGAAGAACCTAACATTAATTAAAGAATTATAATAATTTCTTAGTTTCGCAAACTTCTACTAACAATTTATCTAAGGCTACTTTGCCGTCGCTCTACCTATAACAAAACTCCTAAAGAAGGATATTAGATGGCTATAAGGACTAAAATAAGCTAAATTATTTAAGGCCCTTAAGGGAGCCTTGACTTTAGCACTAGTACTAGCATACTATAACTATATAAAGAAGATAGTGGTAGAGATAGATGTATTAAATTAGGCTTCTAGCGGAGTCCTTTCCCAATATAATAATAACAGTAAATTAAAACTGGTCGCATTCTTCTCTATAAAGTACTATACGCTAAAGTATAACTACAAGATCTATAATAAAGAACTTTTAGCTATTATTAAGGCTTTAGAGGAATAGCGTCTTAAGCTATAAGGGACTAAGGAGCCGTTTAAAATTATTACCGACTATAAGAACCTATAGACGTTTATAATTACTAAGCAGCTAAATTAACGCTAAGTTTAGTAGGTAGAGTTCCTTTTATAGTTTAACTTTATAATTATATATAGACCTAGCAGCAAAGCCACGCTCCCTAATGCCCTAAGCTAGCTACTAGGAATAAGGCCTAAGGACGCTAATAATAAACGCCTCCGCTACCGAGCCTAAGTCGTTATACCGCCCTAGAAAATTAACCCTATAATCTTAAAAGAATTACTATATAAGTTCCGTAACTCTAATAATATAGAGTTTATAGCCACTCTAAACCCTAAAATAGCTAAAAAGTTACTAGACGAGTTAATCTAGTTAGGATACTAGGAGAACAAACTTATAAGAGATATAGTAGCGGCCCTACGTAATTAGAATGCTTGCCATTAGCTAAAGAAGATTAGGAAATTACTTTATTGCGATAAGTTAAAATATAATATTATTAACGGACAGATCTACTTTCGCCAACGTCTCTTTATCCCTAACGCCCTAGACCTCCACCTAGAAGTTATCTATCGCTCTTATAGTAGCGGCCCCGCTAGTTACCCTAGCTAGGTTAAGACCCTTAACCTCTTAAACTAAATATACTAGTAGCTAGGAATCTCTTAATTTATAGCTACCTTTGTTAAAGACTGTGCCCTATACTTTTATACTAAGACCCCTTATTCTACCCCGCCTGGTTTTTTAAAACTACTAGAACTACCCACTCGCCTATAAACCGATATTTTAATTAACTATATTACAACGCTACTAGTATACTAACGCTATAGTAAGGTATATAAATATATTCTTATTATTATAGACCGCCTAATTAAAATATAATATCTTGTTCTAGTAATAGGACTCTTAATAAAGGAGCTAGTTAACGGCTTTATTAATAATATATATAAGCTCCATAGTATACTAAGCATAATTATCTCTAATCGCGGTATATAATTTATTAGCGACTTTTAGCAATAACTAAGTAAACGCCTTAAAATAACCTTAAGACTAAGCTTAGCCTAGTACCTAGAAATAGACGGCTAAACTAAAATTATTAACGCTGCTGTAAATAAGTACCTTTATACTTTTATTAGCTTTATATAGGATAACTAGGTTAAT
The DNA here is from genome assembly GCF_001692895.1 of Cenococcum geophilum 1.58. Lineage (NCBI taxonomy): Eukaryota > Fungi > Ascomycota > Dothideomycetes > Gloniales > Gloniaceae > Cenococcum > Cenococcum geophilum. The sequence goes on along the minus strand of NW_027137560.1, from coordinate 366,326 downwards.
GTAAGGGATATTATTACGGACACCCTAGGTTACCCTTAGGACAACTCCCGGACGCCCCTTAAATAGTTGCCAGTTATATACTAGAGGTACATGCCCGTAGTATATAGTCTCTATAATCCTAGAGGCCTTACCTCTTTAAGGATTTATCTCTCTTACTAATCTATCCTATTCTAATCGTGTTCTTATAGCCCCCTGTCTATAAGATCCCCTTATATTTAAATCCTTCCTACTCTTTTTTAGAAGGGCAGTTGGCTTAAGGATTAGATTATTTATTTATATCTTTTATTTATAACCACTATCCTCCCTTAAAATCTCGCGATAACCTAAATAGAAACTCTACGGATACCTTATAGAAAGCCGTCGCGTAAAGGCAGGAAGGTTCCTCTAATAGCGAGAGATTGCGATAATATAACCCTCTGGGCAAGACGGCTGAATAAGCCCTAATACCTAGATGCTCTAAAAGCTTAAAGACTCTTATACACCTACGGTTACCGGTAACGTTAAGGAAAATATAAACACCCTCTATAACGGTTATAACGCTGCTAGAAAGTAACTAGAACCCCTCTAGCCCCACCTAGGCTAATTAGAAGATTAAGCGCTAGAGGCGACTCTAAGATCTTCCCCTAAGCTAGAAATGCTAGAGGAATATACTAATATATCCGATTAGGGAACTAACCGGAACCCTCCCGGAAGACTACCGGCCTATAATTAGTATAGTGGCGGTGTATAGACTGCTTACGAGCTAAGCGGGCCTACCCCTTTAGGTAATCTAAGCTAATTACTAACTTAAGACCCGAGCCTCGTTGGGAAGCCTATACTAGCTACTAGTACTAACACTACCTCTATAGTAGGAGCCTCCCTAGGCCTAAGTTTGGAAGGTTAAGAGCCCTATACCAATCTCTTTTAAGATAGATATTAGGAAGCTGTTGTAAGGCTTTTAGAAGCTATACAGGAGGAAGCTATTAATAAATATATTAGAACCCTTTAAGGGCAAATCTAGATCTAGTAGGGTTTAATCTAAGCTAGGCAAATTCTTTTATAACCTAGCTAAGGCTAAGGGCTTTTTAGGAGGTACTTAGTACCTACCTAAGGAGGTATAGAAGACTTAAAGAGTTATCTACGCTATAAACGGAAAAAGGACATAGACTGACTGGCTAAGGCCTTTAGTAGTTTAGAACTCCGCTATAAACCTAACGCCTAGTAGTTAGACGATTGGGTTTATAAGGTAGACAACTTCTTTAAGATGCTAATAATACGAGATAATACTAAAGAGCGTATACGCTGGATTATTAGCAAGATTAAAGACCGATTACTAAACCAGATTGCACTTAATTAGCTTAATAAAGAGCAAATTACTATATAGCTATAGCTATAAACCTTTCTAAAGAAATAGACTTAAGATCTATATGTTATATAATATAATAATATAGAGCTATTCTGGAATGGGATATAGCTGGACCGCTACGACTTTCGCTAGTTTATAAACTTTGTAGAAACTTATGCTTAGTAGATAGATCTAGAGCCCTTTAAAAATAAGAACGGTAGTATCTATAAAAAGGAGAAGATTAGGTTTATCTAGGCTAGAATTAAGCTAGTAATTTATGATAAAATAAAGTACGTGGGCGCCTTATTGCGGATTACTATATATGCGGATTTTAAAAGAGTAGTTCTAAACGCTAAAGATACGGTAAAGAACTAGACCTCTTTTGGTAGAAAGCTAAGGGGTTACTAAAAGCGCGGGCACTTTAGTAGTAATATAGGGCAGACCTAACCTTTAAAGAAGCCGTTCTTAAAGAGAACTTTAGAAGGGTTAAAGTTAGGAACCTTAAATAATGGGAAAGACTTTTAGGGTTAACCTAATACCTATCTAGTACCTTTACGGAAACACTTTAAGAAGTTAAGAGAAAACTCTAGAGGTAGATTCTATTAGAAAAATAAGTAGGGCAATAATTGTACTAACAATTTAAAAAAAGAAAAGCCCTAGTTGCGGACCTTTTCTAGCTATAACTAGGGCAAGATATAAAAGGAGAGACTCTTTATATTGCTGTTAAGCTAGAAATAATACTCCCTATAGGTAAGGTATGACAGTTCTAAGCACTATATAATAGCGGCGCCGAAATTAATCTTATATAATATGATTTGGTAAAAGAGTATAAACTTATCCTATTGTAAAGGTGGCGGAAACCTATTATAGGCTTCCTAGATAAGTATTAGATTAAACTATATAGTACCTATAAGCTTATAGTGTTAGTAGCCGATATATATAACCGCACTAAGGTGGTTAGCCCGCAACCCTTTTAGGTGGCTAACTTTATAGGTTATAACCTTATCCTTAAATACCCTTAGCTTACAAAAGTAGATTTTAAGATATGCTTTAAGACTAGAGCCTTTAAATAGTAGAATAATAAAGATTTAGAAGGGTGTATATTACTAATAAGCCTAAAGGATATTCTAGAGAATGTAGCCCTAGGCGAAATAGTATACGCTCTATACCTAAAGGAGTATTAAATCTAACCTTTATTTAATAGCAAGATAGGTATAAAGCCTAGTATAGGTAATAACCCCTCTATAACGGAGACCCTATAGGGAACTACCGGATAGGTCGCGGAGATATTATAGGGAGGTGGCGATCTTAAGGATCTTATAAGATACTTTAACCGCTATAGGTTACTCTAGCTTAAGTAATATGCGGAGAGTATGCTACGGTACCTTAAACGCTGCGTTAAGGAGTTCTTTGCCCTCTACTAGCTACCGTATAAAACGGTTTAATATACGGTGGCAACTATATATAAGTAACTACTATAGCGCACAACGCTGCCCGCGAGTATTTTAAGGGAGCTTTAGGACCTACCTAATAATAATATAGAGGACAAACGCGACCCTAATTTGTTAAATATTCTAGTAGGCCTAAGGGACTTACTAAGAGTATTTTCGGGTAGGAGAGCTAAAGTCTTACCGCAGAACTTGGAGTACGATTATATAATTAATTTAGAAGAAGGTAAATAACTACTAAACCTTCCTATCTATAACCTCTTGCGTAAAGAGCTTAAGATCCTATAGGAGTACCTTAATAGGTTACTGGAAAAGGGGTAGATTTAGCCCAATAAGTCGCTAATAGGCGTACCGATCCTCTTTATTCTAAAACTAGATAGAACTATAAGGCTATACGTAAACTATCGCGGTCTTAATAAGATTATAATTAAGAACTGTTACCTACTACTACTGGTTAGTAAAATGCTGGATTAACTATTTAGGGTGAAGATCTTTATAAAGCTAGATTTATAAGACGCCTATTATAGGCTCCGTATTAAAGAAGGGGATAAGTAAAAGACCGCTTTTAAAACCCGATACGGCCACTTTAAGTATTTAGTAATGCCTTTTAGGCTAGCTAATACGCCTGTAATATTCTAATTATATATTTATAGAGCCTTAGGGGGATTAGTCGACCGTATATACGTTATCTATTTAGATAATATTTTAATCTACTTAGAAGATAAGGATTAATACGAGTAATATATCCGCAAAGTGCTGGAACGTTTAGATAATTAGGGCCTCTATACTAAGGCGTTAAAGTATGTCTTTAATACCAAGCAGGTTAAGTTCTTGGGTTATATTATAACGCCTATAAGTGTAGTTATGGACCTAGTATAGGTATAGACGATCTAGGAGTGGCCGGAGCTAGAGAGCTATTAGGATATTTAAGTGTTTTTAGGCTTTGCCAATTTCTATAGGCGTTTTATTTATAACTACTCGGACGTTACTTAATACCTATCTAACTATATTACGGAAGCTTTCTAAGACCCGACCTAAGGAGTAAAAAGCTTAAAGGTAGTAAGGAAGAAAACTAAGAAGGGACTAACTAAATAGTATAAGCTATGGTTATGGCCTAGAAAGGTTTAGGAGGCCTTTTAGGAACTTCGCGTAAAGTTTATAGAAGCTCTATTACTGCGGTATTTTAACCTAAATTAGCCATTAATAATAATTACTAATGTATTAAATTTTGCCTTTATTGGTATCCTACTATAACCTAATAGGTATTTAGACGCTACCCAGCTCTATTAGAAACTAGTAGCATTTTATAATAGAAAATTCTAGGGACCTAAAGTTAGGTATTATACCCATGATAAGGAACTACTGGCTATAGTCGACTGCTTTAAATAGTAGCGATACTACCTTAAGCACGCGAGCCATACCACTCGTGTACTCTTAGATTATTATAATCTACACTACTTTATAACTATAAAGGAGCTTACACTTTAATAAGCTAAATAGGTAGAGGAGCTTACGCAATTTAATTTTAAGATTAAATATAAGCTAGGGGAAAATAACCCTGCCAATAGACTGTTATAACGGCTAGACTATACTAAAGGCTTTAAAACGGGAGAAGGAAAATAGATAATAGATAACTTATTTCCTATATTATAGAACAAGCTCTAGATATGGGATACTTAAGTACCTATAGCTTTATATACTAAGTCTTAGGCGGTATAAGCCCTATTAGTTTTTACTAATATTCTAGCTAGTACCCGGTCTATTACTAATAAGGGTCCGAATATACCTAGATAGAATATCCCTAATATATTCTTAGAACCTGGTAATATACTATCCCTAATTGCTGAGCTATCCCCTTAAATAAATAGCGAAGCTATAGAGTAATTGGAACTTAGAGCCCTATAATAACTAAAGGACTTTAACCTTATAGCGGCCTTCCTAATATATACGCATTAAAGAGTTATAAGATCTATAGTACTATTTAGTCTTATACTTAGAGCAGTATAGAACGAAATAGCTTTTACTTAGAAACTATTTAAAAAGTTAACGGATCTTATCTGTAAGGTATAATGGAGGGATACTTTCTATACTATCCTTAATATAGAAGTAGACCGGAAATGTAATGGAAAGGAAGCTGCTAGGCGCTACTATTAGGAACTAGACCCGATAGGCCTACTACGTAAAGGTAGTAAGGTTTAGGTGCTATAAGAAGCAAATCTACGATAGAAGATTCTTATAAAGAATTACGATAATCTTCTAGGCGGCCACTATAGTTAAGTAAAAATAGTGGAATTACTTTAGCGTAAATACTATTGGCTAAGGCTTAATTGGGAAGTAAAGGAGTATATTAGCTATTATAAGAAGTGTTAAGTATATAAGATCCGCAGGCATAAGCTATAGGGTCTACTTAAATTAGTTCCCCCCGCTAGTAAGCTATAGCGATATTACGCCATAGACTTTATTACGGATCTCCCGCTATCTAAAGATGGCTAAGGACAAATATACGATTCGGTCCTTATACTTATTAATAGGTTTTTAAAGTACGTCTAATACCTTTTTATTAATAAGACGATTAACGTATAAGAGCTCGCCAACCTAATTAAAGAAAAATACTTTCTTAAAGTAGATTAGCTACACTCTATTATTATTAATAGGGGCAGTGTTTTTATAAGCTAATACTGGTTAGACCTATGCTTCTATTTAAAGATAGACCACTAGTATAGTACGGCTTTTTACCTATAGACGGATAGGTAAACGGAACGCTAGAACTAGGAACTGGAGTCTTACCTATAGATGTATTTAAACTACCAGTAAGATAACTAGTGTAAGCTACTTCCGTATATAGAGTACGCTTATAATTTAAAGCAATATATATTGTATAAGTATGCACTAATCCAGATTGCCTATAGCGTTTAACTATTTAGGTTTAATAGTATACCTAAGGATTACTAGCTAAGGCCGTATAATTAGTTATGGGATTCTATTAGAAAGTCTAAGGACATTTACTAAAAAGTATAAGGATACCTCTAGAAATAGAAAGAGTAATAGAAGTATATAAAGCAGAGCCTACAAGATATCTAAAAGCAGTAGAGACTTTAGTATAACCGCAAGCACTAGGATAAGTATTTTGGAGTAGGCAATAAGGTTCTATTACGTTTAACAAATATTAAGACCCGTTAACTATTAAAGAAGCTTAATATAAGATACCTAGGTCCCTTTTAAGTTAAGGAATAAATTAGTAAGCTAGCCTATTGTCTCTAGCTACCCCTATCTATAGCCTATATATATCTAGTGTTTTATATAAACCTACTAGAGCTATAGTATAGACTACCGCTAGAAAAGAACTTCTGTTTAGGCCTAATTAAACACCCTAAGGTAGTAGGTAAGCGGTACGAGGTTAAAGCTATACTATGCTATAAGTCTATTAAGAATAAGCTTTAATTTAAAGTTAATAGCTAGGCTAGCCCGCTAAGGACTCTATATAGGAACTAGAGGATTACCTTAATTATTATAAAGATATTCTAAAAGAATATTAGGACTAAGGTCCATAATCTATAAGTCGTAGAAAGCGCTCTAATACTATAGTGTTATCGCGACCTATAAAGAAAGCTCGCGAAAAGAGTAAATAGGTTAAATTAGATATGGAACGGATAGGCTCTGGAAACTATAGGGATAGGGCTATAGCCTAAGGCAGGACGGGTCCTTAGCCTTTTTACGTATATAGTATAGAGTTAATAGGGCATTTTGCTAGAATTGCATTTCTATTTATTAATCTATACTAGGAATATTGTTTTTAGGGCTTTTAAGCCCTTTCTAAAAGCCTTATAAGGCCTTTCTAAGTACCTAATTAAGGTCCTTAATTGCTACTATATACAAGAACAAATCCTAAAAGTCTAAACCATAAATGCCTAATCTAAAAAGCTACTACGCCTTATTATTATTAGGAGTAGGATTAGTATCTATTAGGCTATTAAGTAATAGCTAATAAGAATGGGATCTAGATGCCTTAGTAGGCGTATAAGTAGGCATAAAAATAGGGGTAGGATAATAAGGTGTAGCTAGAGCAGAGACTCTTAAACGCTTAATACTAATATTAGGTCTAAACTAATACTAACGAAGCTCTTGCGGCGTAAGCTTATAGTTAATAAAGATATACTTAAACCCAGAATAAATAGAGACGTTGGCTGGCTGGTATAGTCTAAAACTACTAAGACCTTACTACGGTAACTGTTAGTTACCTATTCGCTAGGTACCTAAAGGGTAACCTACCTAATACCGTATTATATTATACTCTTTTAAAACTTAACGTGTATGCGCAAACTCTTTTCTATAGTAGACAGTGACCTTCTTCTTATTACCCCTATCCCGCACCCTATCCTTAGTATACTAACCTTACTCTCGTATTAGGCGTTACTAGCTGGCTTACTAAGAATTATAGGCGGTATAGATAGCTGTGGTATAGTCTTAAATACGACTAAGACGTTTAGTATTGGCGCTGGAATAAGATAAAGCCCGGGCAATGTAGTAGTTAAGGATATTAAAGAATCGTCGCCACTTAGGCCTAGGCTATTAAAGTTTAAAGTTAGCAATAGAAATCTATTAAGAATAGAAAAACTTACCTTAACGTAACTGCCGCTCTTAGTACGCATATATTAATTATAAGGGCTAAAGGTATTAGATCTGACGTAGTGCGTCTTATTATAAGCCTCTAGAATCCTATTATTAGATTTCTGGTCTTTTAAAGACGTATAGGTAAAATTATTTAGGTAGGACTAGCACTAGTTGCGAGTTAGTAGAGGTTAGGGTTTTATGTGTAAAGGTAGGGCTAGGATACGCTATAGAATCTTCTTAGAAGAGTAGTTAGTAGGAGAACGAAGAGGTATATTAAATTGATGATAGAAGAGAAGAAAATCTTAATAATATATTAAAGATACGTCCAAAATTGGATGACGGTTAATAGCGAGAAGTAAGCTGTTTAAGAAAAGGAGCAGCTTAATAAGCAAGGTATCTTTATACTTTACCTTCTAATACCCTTTTAGTAAATAGCCGCAACCTTACTAATATAACTCCATTATAATAGCGCTATTTAAAAGGAAGGAAACACATGTATAAGTTATTTAACTATTACTTCCTTATAAAAACTGACTACGCGGCCGGGGGAAGGCAATTAAGATATTAAATTAAAGACGTATATAGGTTAAATTATACCTAAAACAATACTATAGTATTAAAGAATAACGTTATAGACGTTCTTGACAATTGTATAATAGCTATAATTGCTATCGTAAAATGTCCCTATTTGCTAGGTAGTAGAGCTACACTAAATATACGGCATAGGACTGTTAGATTTAAAAGCATATATACTAAATCTTAGGAGACAAGTCTCCTTAATTAACTAATTAATACCTTAACTGCATTTAATAGCCTAAGGGTAGATGCGGGAATAATATATTAGTGACGTAGAGGATTATATAAAATGATTGTAGATTATATCTTAATAGTTAAAGACAACGGCAAGCTAAGGCTTTATATGTTAAATCCTTGTTAGGACGCCAAGGTCCTTAGGGTATATAGTAATATAACAACAGTAATGGGATGTAAAGAGTATCTGGTTCTTGATAAAGTAGAACTGTAGAACTAAATTCTGCTGTTCTCTAATGCGGGGCGACTACGTTTTGTAGGCGCCTCGCCTGCGCTAAGCCTGCGCTAAGCCGGTTACGGCTAGTGCGTCTCTATAGCCTAATAATTACCCCCCCCTTTTTAAGCGGCTGTTCTTAGCCGACGCTATTATATAATAGGAGTGCTATTATTGCCCTTCTCTAAATAAAAAGTTTTTAATAAATTTAAGTAAATCAGATAATGTAATAATAGGGTAATATAATAATAGGACAATATAATAATAGGACCTTATAGAGATCTATAAAGGTAGGAGTTCCCACCTAGGTAAGATATTAGATTTCCCTTCCAATTCTATTTTAATTCGTTTAGCCTACAACTCGCCTTCTTTACGACTTCCAATTAATTATAAATCGCAAGCGCTAAGCTATTGGTTCGCCTGCTCGCGAGTCTTCCGTAAGTATTCTTTATACTAGCTTATAGCTGTCACTAACCCTACTAGGCGCCGTCAAAGCTCCTACGCCGCTTATAAGCCGCTTCCCCAGCTTTACTGGAACTAATCTGCCTCCGTTGCGCCAAGCATGTAGCCACTACTAGTCGGGCTACCTATAGCAAGCAGGCCAACCGTAATTGCGGGTACTGCTAATAACTAAATAAGTCGTACTAACTAGTACGTCTAATTGCGTTAGTTTAGGTTCTAATAGCTAATAGACTAGGTCCCTAAGGCCTTCTATAGCCGCCTAAACAAGCTACTCGCCCTTATTAATAGGGCTAAGCGCTAGTAGGTTGCTAGCGGGGATATAGCTAACCTTAACGCTCACGTCGCTGCCGCCCAGAAGTCCTTTATAAAGGATGTTAAGGCCTTAGTACGCACCAGCGCCAAGCATAGTCTCCGCCAGCGCCTAAAGGGCGAAGACTTTCCTCTGCTCTAAGTATAGGAATTATAGGCCATCTATTATACTCTTAAAGGAATTCTTAATATAATGCGCGCTTTAGTACGTATTATAGCATAGGTGTTTCGCCGTTATAGCGTATACTAACAGTACCTATAGGCTAATATGCCTCCCATTATAAGGGATAAAAAGGAGGATAAGGGTAAGGAGGATAAAGAGGAGGGAGAGGAGGAGGATAAGGAGGGAGAGGAGGATAAGAAAGAGGAAGAAGAGGAGGAGAGGGAGGATTTATTAGAGCTATAGAGTATCTATATTTCTATTAGCGTACTACCATCACTCCGCCGTTATTCTATCGTCGCCCTACTAGTAGGGCATAATTAAAAGTTTTTTTATTCTCCCATCTACTTTCTTTTCCGTTTGCCCCTTAGGGTAAAGTAACTATTATACGTCTCCTTTACGTCCTTATTAATGTCCTCTACTAGGACCTATTTATTATACTCTTCTAGCTAGCCTTTCTACTTAACTAGGTACTATAGGGTCTAGTTATATCCCTTTCTTCCACGTATTTCTTCTACCTTGTATTAATCCTCTTAGTCCTCTTCTTCGTCTAGCTTAATAGGCCCTAGTAAAGGGTCTCTAGTAGTGCCCTTATGTTATTTATATGGCTCTAGTAAGCTAATATAGAACACTAGGTAAATACGGTAAGATATAGGTAGATATAGCTAGTACACTTGCTTTCTAACTAGTTCGGCTATACTAAAAGGTCTAATAAAGCGTGCTGTAAGCTTCTTACTTGGCCTTTTTAGTTTAAGGTTCTTAGTTAATAGTAAGACTAAATCCCCTACTTTGTATACCTGTAGTTAGTAATAATGATTATAGTATTTTGCCTGCGCCTTGGCAGCGTATTCCTAGCGTTTCGCCAGCGCTTTACGTTTAAGGGATATTCTTTTAATCCTCTCTAAGGCGGCTGGAATAGAACTACTATTATCTGCCTTAACCTCGTATTCTAGATATAGATAAAACCTATAGTAGGCATAGAACGGGCTTATACCCGTCGTGCTATATTTAGCATTATTATAGGCAAATTCGGCTAGTAATAAAAGGCCTAACTAGTTGCTCTACTTCTCGTCATAGAATACACGGAGGTAATACTCTAGGGTTTAATTCTAGCGTTCTATTTACCCGTCCGTTTATAGGTAAAAAGCTATACTTAGCCTACGTTTTATCTTTATAGTAAAGCATAGCTCTAACTAGAACTTACTAGTAAAGATACTGCTATAATTAAAGATAATCCCTCTAGGGGTTCTAAAACGGCGTACTACTTCGTTAAGGAAGAGGTCTACAAGTTTGGTTACCATAATAGTTTTTACTATAGGCAGATATAAAGCCATCTTAGTATAGCGGTCGACTATTACACATATCGCGTTATATACCTTATCGCCTTATCTGCTAGGCGGTAGGCCTATAATAAAGTCCATTATAATCTCCTACCACGGCTAATCTAGGCAAGGTAGCGCTTAGAGCTTGCCATAAGGGCGATATCAAGACGCATGTATACGCTAGCATAGATTATAGGTAGAGATATAGTTTATAATATCCGCAGTTATACTAGGCCAGTAGTACTTGCACAAAAGTAGATTTAGAGTCTTTTTCTCACTAAAGTGCCCAGCTAGGGCATTATCGTGGTAGATCTATAGGAGCTCTATATAAACTACTAGGTCTAGGGGTATATATAACCTCCTATGGTAATAAAGTAGTCTAGCGGAATTAAACTGCCATACTAGCTTCGAGCGGGCGCGTTAACGGCATCTTACCGTATCTACGCTGTCGCTGCGCTTTTGCAGCACAAAGTCATCTATAGTTTGAAGTCCTTTAATAAGCTTAATAACTGTTTCCGTACTGGACTTATAGGTACTCTCTTAAGCGCTTACTACTCTAACTTAGGTCCTTATTACACGCTACTTAATAGCATACGTATAGGTTACCCAGTTAAACCGTAATGCTATATAGCCTAGGCGTACCGCCGTTGGGTTGCTGGCTTATAGCCGTAGAAACAATACCTCTGTAGAAGGCTCGCTTTCTTATACACCTAATAGGACTTTTACTTTAGGTTAGTGGCTTTGTATTTCTAAAGTCCTTTAAAGCAATAGTAGTATGGTATCTTCTTCTGGCGGACCCCCTGCGCCTAGGGGTCGCCTTAATAGCGCGTCTACGGGGTTTATTTTTCCCGCCCTATACTTAATAATAAAGTTATAAGCAGCTAGGGTTATAGCCCATCTGGCTTACCATCCATTAAGGGCTTTTACTTTTATAAAACCCTTTAGATTATTATAATCTGAGAGCACTTCTAGGCGGCTTTAATAGCCCCTTAATATAGTGTCTCTAATGCTTAAAAGCCTCCATAATAGCTAATAGCTCCTAATTATAGGTCTTATAATTACGCTCTACTAGCGAAAGCTTCCTAGACCAAAAGGCTATTAGATGCTAAAGGCCGTCTTTAAACAGCTATAATATAATTGCTGCTAGGCCTTATATTAAGGCATCAGTCTCTAACCGTGTTAATAAGCCCGGTGTGTAATATCGCAGAAGCGGCGCCGTCGTAAAGGCGTTGTAGAGCCAGTGTATTGCCTACTCCGCCTCTTCTAGCCAATTAAAAGGCCCAGCTTTGCGGCTATTCTTTACTCCTTTTAGGAGATTAGTAATAGGCTTCGTAATAGCAGAGTATTTATAGATAAACCGTTAATAGAAGTTGGCAAAACCTAGGAAGACCTGGATATCCCTATAGGATTAAGGGCTCTCCTACTTAGTAATAGCTTCTACCTGGCTAGGATCTATTACTATGCCTTTAGGACTAATAATATATCCTAGGAACTTAACCTCTTATACGCCAAACCTGCACTTCTTAAGGTTTGCATATAGTTAATATTACTATAACCTACGTAGTACTTCTAGTATATAGCGCTAGTGTTCCTCTGGATTTTTAGAGAAAATTAAAATATTATTAAGGTAGACTATACAGAAGACGTCTACTAGTCCTAATAAGGCCCAATTAATATAGCCCTAAAAGGTCGCTGGTCCGTTAGTTAGCCTAAAAGGTAAAACTAAATACTTAAAGTGGCCGTAACGCGTGCGGAACGCCGTCTTTTACTTATTGCCCTAACGGATACAAAGGCGGTAGTACGTATTTGTTAGGTCCAACTTAGTAAAGATCTTAGAACCTATTAAGCGGTCTAAGGTTTTACTAATTAATAGTAGTGCGAGACGATTCTTAATCGTTACTTTGTTAAGGCCTCTATAATCTACACAGAGTCGTAACTTCCTATCCTTTTTAGGTATAAATAGGACAGGTGCCCCTACGGGACTAGTACTTAGTTAGATTTAGCCTTTAGCTAAGGCGTTATTTAAGTACTCCCTTAGTACCTCTAGCTCCTTAACTAAAAGGTTATAAAGCGGTCTATACAGGACCTCCTATCCCTCTTCTAGGTCAATAGCATAGTCGCCCTAATAGTATTGGGGTAGCTTTCCTGCTTCCTTATATAAAAAGACATTACTAGCTTTTTTTAACTATAGGGGAAGGACCGGTAAGCTGTCGTCGTCTTATTTACTAGGTATTAATCTAGCAATTACTAGGGCGAAGACCCTAGATTCCCTCTAGAGAGACTTCGCAAAACCCTTAGGGGTTTATAGCAATAAGGACGAGCTATCTAGCTTCTATCGCTACGCCTTTACCTCGCAGTCAATAAGAAGTCGGGCCTTCTTTAACCCCGGTATACCTAGGGTGATAGTAGGGGATGCGTTAGCCATTCTATAGCAGATAAGGGTTACTTCCCTAATCTTACCCTAGCTGTCCTTTATTCTCAGTAGTACCTTATAGGCCTTATAGTAATGTGCCTAGGTCTTATTTAACTAGAAGTAGGTAGGCAGCTCTACGTCTAGCGTCTTAAAGTTACACTCTATAGTAAATCGCTGGTTAACTATATTTACTTCAGCACCGATGTTAAGTATTACTAAGGTCTCCCTCTAGGCCTTCTTTAGAAGGACTTTACCTAAGATAGTAATAGCTTCCTTATAATCTAGTAGGAGCTTATACTCTACGGCTATAAGGGGGTTTAAGGGCGCTTGTCTTTTCCTAGTATAGAGGTAGCATTTACGTTACTAGGTGGTGGTTAATTCCGTTGCTAATCTTTGCATTATCGCCACTAATGTCCTAGCTGCCTATATTTTAAGCAGTTTCCTTTAGGCTAAGTTAAACCCCTAGCGGTATTGCTTCGCCCCGCTATTAAATCGCCTGCGGTGGTCTTAGAGTCTGCTTTCCCTAAGTTACCTAACTAGGTGGTCTTTGTATTTAAGTTCGCGGCGCGCCTATTACTTCTACCCTATAGGGCGCTTACGCTCTTCTAGTTTTCCTCTAATAGGGCAGCTAGGGAAACTAGCTAGTCTTAAGTTTAAGGGAATTCTTAATAGTTAGTAATAGTAACCTATAGCTCTAGCCGCAGCTTCGCGAACAGATGTATTATTAGATGCTTTACATCGTAGGGAGGGTTAATTTGCGCTTCTAAGGAGGTCAGGTAAGCAGTAAACTCGTTTACTAGTTAATTGGTTCGCTATATTGCCTTCGTATAGGTTAGGGCTATATAGAGTTCCCAATTAATAGGACTTTTGATTTAGTTAAGTAGGAATTCTATAAGCTCCTCCTAGTTAAACTACGTGTCTAGATAGTCATCTTTGTACTATAGCTAAAGGGTTTAGTTAGTCCCCTTTATATATTGCATAGTAAACGCAACTTTAGTATCCTTATCTATAAAGCCGTCGCGCTCTAGGCGGAACGCCAGCTTTAAGCTATCGCGGAAGTCTTAGTACTCTTATATAGACTTGCCATAATACGGAGCAATCTTCTCTATCTTAACGGCCCGTTTTAATAGAGCGCCTAATATATTAGTAGCCTTCCGCTTAAGACTTAAATGCATCGGGCTACCCCCTAAGTACTCCGATGCGGTTGTTTAAGGTTATAAAGATAGGTTAGGAACGGGAGTTAACGTTGCCTCGCCGCGTTAACGCCGTCTTAGCACTTCCACCTCTTTTCTAAGTAAGTATAGTTTTCTTTGCTCTAGGAGTTGTAGCTTCTCGTTCTCTAGCCGTTATATTTCTTCCTATATATCCCCTTCGCCTATAGCTTCCGGTTCTATCCGGGACGACATAGGTTTGCCTATATTATCCTGGGGCCGATCCCTAGACTTACTCATACGCACTATACTAGTACGCCCATGTCTCGCCATTAGGTTAATAGGCTGCAATATAGTTAATAAATATAGGTAGTCTTCTTAACTAAGGGTTGCCGCTACGTAGTCGTGGCCTTCGCAGACCGTTATATTGTCGGGCCACTACCTCTAAAAAGGGATAAGAATTCAGTACTGTTAGGACGCTAAGGTCCTTAGGGTATATAGTAACATAATAATAGTAACGGGATGCAAAGAGTATCTGGTTCTTAATAAAGTAGAACTATAGAACTAAATTCTGCTGTTCTTTAATGCGGGGTAACTATATTTTATAGGCGCCTCGCCTGCGCTAAGCCGGTTACGGCTAGTGCGTCTCTATAGCCTAACAATCCTATACTAAAAGGTTTTATGGAACTATACTAGAACACCAAATTGCTTATAATACTTGTAATTAATTACAGACCGGCATAAAGGCTTAGAAGTAGAGTTGTATAAAAATCCTTATATTAACCTAGGTAGTTACTAGTATACTTCTAGTAGGCTTCTAATAGGTCTCCTAGTAATTCTTACGTTTTTTCTCTAGTTATATTTTTTCCTTATTAAGGTTTTTTAGGAGTTTAAAGCAGGGGTTAGATAGATAGATAATATACAGCGGCATACTAATACCTCTTTAATATCTCTCCGAACCTCTTCCGGGACGAGCCTTTATAATCTCCCTACTGTAAGGTAATGGCGATTAGGGGCTGACCATAAGAAGGGGGGGGGCAATATAAGGGATATTATTGCGGACACTTTAGGTTGCCCTTAGGATAACCCCTAGACGCCCCTTAAATAGTTGCCGGTCACGTATTAGAGGTATATGCCCGTAGTATATAATCTCCACAATCCTAGAGGCCTTACCTCCTTATAAATTCGTCTCTCTTACTAATTTATCCTATTCCAATCGTGTCCTTATAGCCCCCTGTCTATAAGATCCCCTCACAGTTAACTACCTACCGCTTACTAAGTTTATTATAAATAACCAAGTTAATAAGAGTATAGGCATCTCCCCGTTTTTCGCAAACTATAGCTTTAACCCTTACCTTAGAATTAAGCCTACTAGCCCCTGCCTACTAACACTATTAGTATAAGTAAAGAAAGAGTTCTTCCGCGCAGACTCTATAGCTAACCGCTTTAAGCGGATATTAATATAGCTTAAAGCCCTAGTCTAGATTTCACAGTAATGCTATAAAAATAATGCTAATACCCATAGGAATAAGAGCGCGTTATTCTATAAAGGCGATATAGTTATAGTTAGCTTAGAAAATATAAAGATAAATAGACCTAAAAAGAAATAGGACGACAAATAGGACGGCCTGTACCCCGTACTTATAGTATACTAAGGGGTAGTTATAATAAACCTCCTAAACTATATCTAAGTAAATAAATCCTTTTATATATCTAAGGTCCACCTTTAGGCTACTAAAGAGATCCCTAGCTAAGCAAATATTAATACTATAGAGCGCTGTAATATATAAGGATAAGTAGTAGAGAGAGATAATAACGGTAATATAGAAGATAAATGGGAGTTTAAGAAAATCCTTAATATATATAACGAAGACCCCTAAGGCCTAACTTATAAGATTAAATGGAAATATTATAAGGATATAACTTAGCAGCTAGAAGAAGACCTAAAGGGTTGCGAATAGGCTATATAGTGCTTTTATAAATAATACCCTAAGAAGCTAGAACCCCCAAACTGGGTATAGAATAAGGAAAAGTTATGCTAAGGTTATAGCCGACTACCATATTAAAATTTATAGTGGTTAAGATGTTATAGAACTTTAATTAGCAGTTAAAGTTATCTAATTAGCTAGATTCTTGCTAAGAAATGCTATGCGGATTAATTTAGGTAGTAGTATAGAGTTCTACTAACCTTACTCACTAAACTAACTAATTAGGATTTTCTATGCCCGGTATAGAAAATTACTATTAGCTTAGTTAAGGGCGGTAAGTAGAACTAATATCTTTATAGTAAAAAATAGGTAACCCTAAATACTGCCTATTTTAGAGTTATCTATTTAGTTTAGAGACTAAACTATTTAAGGGAGAGGAGTACTGTTACGGCACTAACCTAACGTATACTGTTTTATACTGTCTTATACTATTTCCTACTATTAGCTGGCTTACTACTTGTAAGCTTTATAGTGTGTAGGAATTAAATAAGCAACTTGATTGTAAATAGAGGTCTAAAGGGTCTATATATATACATAAGGAAGGTATAAATAATGAGATAAGAAAGGGGCAATTGACCAAGTCATCGACCGAGTTAGTAGTCGAGTCGGTAGCTCGAGTCGGTGAACGAGTTAAGGTAAGCGAGTCGTTGAGTGAGTTAAGGGTAGGCTCAGCAGAGTACCGTAGTCGGTTACACTACTAGTACCTTAGCGGCCGGCCCTACTATTTATATATAATACCCCCTTTCTACCTTCTTCTCCTCTTTATACTATAACGTAGTTATTTAATCTACTTTATTACAGCACTGTAACACTTCCTCTTAAGTAGTAGATAATACCTATTTTACTATAGTAATCAAGACGCCTTAATATAGGACTATATTGTAGTAACTGAGATACTTTAATATATAATTATACTGTAGTAACTAAGACGCCTTAATATAGAACTGCACTATAGTAATTAAAACGCCTTAATATATAACTATAAAAACCTTTACCACACATGCAACCTTACTAAAAGTTAGCGCTACACTCTAAAACTTACGTATACCCATCTTACCATTAAAAACAATTGATTTTCCAACTTTTAAGACTTAATTCCTATTACTTAGCGAGCTAAAGGTGGATTTATTTATCGTTTTACCCCCTTTTCCTAATAGAAAAATTTCTTTAAGGGTGGCCCTAGCTTATAAGCGAGGCACGGATAGGAACACTAAAACTACTACTACTACTACTAATACTAAAACTACAAAATAGGAGCTAGTTTTTCTACTACCTTTTAGCCTAATCTCCCTAGAAATCTTCTAGTAGGATTAGTAAGGAAAAAGGGTATAAGGATAGTAAAAACTAGAAAATCCCTCTATAAGATACCGAAGCCTAATAGGTATAAAAAAAGCAACCTCTTATAGAAGTGACAATAAGTCTATATTTACTTTTTCTGCCCCTTTTCCTTCTCCTAGCCTATTTAGGACAGGAGAAGAAAGAGGACATCCTTAGTCTTCTGCTGAAAAAGATAACAAAACTTATAACTTTTACGGCTAGTATACCTAGTATATCCTTCCCTCCCCTTTCTCTAGAATAACACCTATAAAAGGCCTTAGAAAGCCTAACCTAGGCCTATAAAGGGTTAGAAGAAGAAAAAGAAAAAAAGAACAAGTTAAATAGCTAGAGGACTATACACGTAGTATCTTAGTAGGAGAAAATCCCTTTATAAAAGGAAAAGAAAAGATAAAAGAAGTCCTAAAAGGACTAGTCGAAGAAGTAAGAGCTCTCCGTAAGGAGGTGGCCCCTATTAAAAAAACCTACGCAGAGAGGCTAAAGAAGGACCTCCCTTCTTCTTCATCCTTACTACCCTCTTTATCACTACTATCTTTTACCCCTTCTACTTCTACTAGAAGTAAGAAAAAGCCGCTATAAAAAAGGAAGCTAGTCTTAATTACAGACCAAAAGGACTAACCCTTAGATACCTTCTCCATACAAAATAAAGTCAATTAACTATTTGTATTAAAATTGCAAGTAAAAAAGCCAGTTTTAGCGTCTATAGCTAGAATAAAGGGAAAACAAAATATTCTCCTTATAACTATAGAAGAGTATAATATAGATTTCTTAGTTAAATATAAGGAGATCTAGTATAACTGCTTTACCTTTTAAAGAGAACAAAAACTAAAACTATAGGTTTAAATTATAGCCTATGGGGTTCCTACCCTACCTTTTCTAAGAGAAGGCGGCTCTAAGCTCCTAAAGAGAGAAATCGAGACCTTTAATCCTATAAGGATACAAGGACTACCTAAATAGATCTTATCTAGTAAAAAAAGACACAATCTATAGACTAGGTTTAGCTTTACAGTTTTTACTATAAAGAATAAAGAAAATAGACAAGAAATCCTTAAGTAAAAAGAGATATCAATTGCAGGTACAGCTACTAAGGTAATAAAATACCTTAAAGTCTCTCTTACTACGCAGTGTACGAGCTACTAAAAATTTAGCTATATAGGAGATAGGTGCTCTACTAGGGTCTATAGAGTATATTTAACTGTATATTTATCTAAAGACTATTCCTGTCCTACCTGTATAATAATAGGCAAGCCTCACTAGCATACTACCCCTCTTTGCATTAATTGTAAAAAAAAAACTTTACTAATAGTAAAGACTACGAGACTCTTAAAGCAGCTAAACTAGTACGTAAAGAAGATTCTATAGAAGAATAAAACAGATAGGATTCTAGAAGGAGGCAACTCCTACTAGGCTCTTAAAAAGATATTAGAGAGTAAAAGGACAGAAATAAATTGCAAAAGGATAGGGATAGGTATTAGGATTTCTTATAGTTTTTCCTACTATTTTCTTATTCCCTAGTAGTTATAGGAACTTAGGGTTTACTAAGGAACTATAAACTCCTAGTTTAGGAGTTTATAAACTACTAGGATATAGCTACTAGTATATATTAAGCTGCCTAGAAAGGATTTATATATATAGAACTATAGCGCCATAGCCTAAGGCTGCATGCGTAGTATTATACGTAGTATAATATAATGGATATTAAAATATATATATATATATATATATAACTATACTATAGTAACTAAGACGTTTTAATATAGGACTATACTATAGTAATTAAGACGCCTTAATATAGGAATAGAGCCTATTTAGATGTTATAAATTTAGAGTAATATTACGCGACCGTCTAGAAGTACCGATCTAACACAAATTATATACCTTTTCGCCCAAAATCGCGTGCGAAAGTACTTGGGGGCGGTCGCTGCGCGACCTCGTGCGGGGTTCGCGCGCGTTATTAGTAGGGGTGGCCCTAATGTAACCGCGCCAAATCAGCCCCCCCGATATGTGATAGGTAGCCTATATATTTATAGCAAATTGCTACAAATTGCCGCAAATCGCTAAAATTGCGACTTACGCAGGTTTTATAGACCCCGATTTTCGCTTACAACAACGTACCCAAAAAAAATGTCCTAATGTTAAGCGTATCTTTATTAACTATAAGCTTGCACTATAAAAGCTTTATTAGTATTAGTTTTAACCTAATATTAGTAATAAGTATTTAAGAATTTTACTTTAGCCATACCTTATTATCCTACCCCTATTTTTATATCTACTTATACCTCTACTAAGGGGTTTAAATCTTATTCTTATTAGCTATTCCTTAAAAGGCTAATAGATATTAATCCTACTCCTAAGGGTAAGGTATAGTGGCTTTTAAATTAGGGGGTATTTGGTTGCACCTCTATATTTAATATAGAGGCTCTATATTATAACTAAAATGGAGCTCAAATTTAAATATAAGGTAGGTATTCGGTAAATCTAACCACTTTTAAATATAGAGCTCCTCCATATCGGTAAGCGCGTCAAATTTGCAAGCTATACTGTATATAGTAGTTAAAATAAGGTTCTTAGCACCATTTTAATATAGAGCCTTAAGCTCCCGTTTTATATTCTATATTAATATAGAGCTCCCATATACGAGCTAAAGTAACGACTTCTCGTAATATGGCGACTCTATACGCCTTAACCGCGATACTACTATCGCGTTTATATGCCTTATATAATAATAATAATAATTTAACCTTTATAATCGCGATAAGCTTATTTCTAAGGCATTACAGGCGTTGCGGGCATTACTATAGCTCTACTACAGCTCTTATAGGAGGTAGGTAAAGATATAAAAAGCGTTAATCGCAGAGGGGGTGTCGGCTAAGGAGGCTCTATTATTATAAAAAAGTAGGAAGTTGCGATAAAGGCCTAGTAGTAAAGAGTGGCTTATTTAAATTGCTTAGTAACATTAATTATATATTATATAAAGTTAAATATAAAGCCTTATCTAGAGCCGTAACTAAATAGTCAACTTAATTACATATTTAAATAGTAGCCGCCACTAATTATAAAACGGGTAACACTAAAAGACGCACGGATTGATAGATTATAAATATAGAGGCGATTTGCAACTAAACAGCCCCTTAGGTATTTAGAATATGTTCTTATATATAGTAATAATTAAAGACCTTAATTAGGTGCTTAGAAAGGCCTTATAAGGCTTTTAAAAAGGGTTTAAGAGCCCTAAAAATAACATTTCTATTAGGTAAAACCTAAGTAGATAGTTATATAGCCGCAAGGTACGGGCGACCCTAAGGCAACCTAGGGGTAACTCGCCCGTAAGGCACGTGCAGAATATATACCTAGGGAAAACCCTTCCTACCTTACATACGGACTCCTCCCTTTCCCTTAAGGATTCGTCTCTGTCTATACAATATACTCATTATTCTATTATTAGACTCCCTATCTATATCCTACCTTATATTTAAATCCTTACTAATCCCCTTAAAAGGATAGCCAGTTTAATTTTTCTATAATACCTCTAAAAAGAAAACCAACGCCTATACCTAATGGTAATACGCTAGTAATATAACCGCAGAACACCTTAAAATCTAGTGTAGATAAAACTGCTAGAAGTATACCAGCAGCATTTAAGCCATTTTTTAAAATTTAAAATAATTAAATATCTATAAACGCTAGAAACTAGTTTAACTTATATACCTAGGCTTAACAAGAGCTTAATAAGGTTACTAGTATTTTACCTAATACCGCTAATATAAAGGAGCTAGATAAGCTAGTTAAGAAAATAGCTAACTTACAGAGCATTATCAATTTAATAAAGCCCTCCTATTACCTCTCTAGTAAAGAGTACGAGTTACGTAGTAAATATATACGCCAATTAAATCTTAACGCCCTAGTTAAGAAGTTACTACCCAATATTAGCAGTACTACTCAACAGCATTTTAACTAGTAAATTGCCGCAGTTAAGAACCAATTTAAGGTTAATAACGCTAACTATAACTATAAGCAACGCACACGCTAGGCTATTAAAGGTCTTATAAAAGAAATGACAATCGCCTAACTAGTTTATCGCCGGTTAGGTACTAAAAATAAGTGTCCTTTACTATAGGATAAATTTAAGACTATAGTCTAAGACCAGATTAGGAACCCTATAGTAAGACGCTTTAATAACGCTATAATGTACTATACGGCTATTATAAAGGAAAGCTAGAGGTTTAATATCTTCCTAACCCGTATATATAGTTTAAAGGACCTCTTCTTATATACCCCTTTTATTAATCCTAAACAATAGGTAGACTTTTAATTCTTATATCTTCTAGCCCACCTATAAGCAGAGCTTTTCTGCTAAAACTTCGCCTAACAGGTAAGAGCCGTTAGAGACCTCTTTAACGAAATCCGCTATATAAAGTAATTGCTTAATACTACAAAGCTTGCGAAAGATTACGTAAGTAGTAATAGTAAATTATTGTATATAAAGCGCGGTCACAGCATAGGCTTTATAGAGTTAGGCTTAGGGAATAAAACCTAAAAAAGGCGACGCTTTTCTAAGTAAACTCCTAGGGAGACCACCTAAAAGCTAGATGGCTTAGGGGACCCCCTAGACGCTAGTGCTACGCAGGCGAGTTAAAAGACCGCAGGCGGCCACTATAAGAAACACTAGAAGTAGGCTAATAGAGAGAAGTTAGCTTAGCCTTCGGAAAACCTAAAGCCCTAATAGCGTATCTCTCTTAACTGCAACTAGGGCCTAATATAGAGGGAAAGAAAAAACATATTATAGTATATATTATAATAAATACGCTCTAAGGCGAAGTCCGCCTATATACTTTATATAATAATAGGTGCCAAATTAACCTTATTAATTAAGATATCGTCCGTAAGTTTAACCTACCTATACGCTATACGCTACGTTTATATAAACCTATTATATATTTCCTTAATAGCAACTAAATAACAATTTAGAATACTTATAATCTAACGGTTACCACTAGAAACTCCTAGGGTACCCCTCGCACTATCGGCCCGCAGACCTTTTAGGGCAGCTTATTTAATAATTACGATATAGTTCTTAGATAGAATTAGCTCGCGAAAGTAGATCTATTAATTAGCTTCCGTTCTAGATAGTTTATCTAGGGTACTTTGGACCCTAAACGCCTCTAAATAGTTACCCTTAATACTCTCCTAATAGACATTAAGGCTAGCAAAACAGTCTATTCACTATAGCTAGAAGATTCCTTCTCTATACCGGTTATAAATATAATAAAGGACCTATTATTACTAGCAGCAAGTACCTATACAGACCCTTTAGACGTAAAGACACTAGTTATAAATATAGTAGAGAACCTACCGTTACTGGCAGCGAGTACCTATAAAGACCCTCTAGTGCTAGTATAGATCACCTATACACAAGGGGGAGGTAATTAAAACCCTAAAACTATTAAGTATACTACAGCAGAGCTATATACACTCTTTATATAAGCACACCTACAAAACGTATATTAGCCGCACCCTTCTCTTTACTAGCTCCCAAAAGCATACTACTATATAATAGTTACTTCAACCTCCGTAGCCCCTAGCCTACTAGATATATATAAGAAGGAAATTAATATCTTCTCTAATAAGTTAGTAAGCATACTACCGTAGAACTTTAAGTACGACTATATAATCGACTTAAAAGAAGGCAAGACGCCACCATAAATGTCCCTCTATAACCTCTTATAGAAAAAGTTATAGATTTTACAAAAGTACCTAAACAGTGCTCTTAAGAAAGGCTAGATTAGGCTCAGTAAGTCGCCTACTAGAGCGCCTATCCTCTTTATACTAAAAGCAGACAGTATAATATGGCTATACGTTAACTACAGACGCCTAAACAAGATCACGATTAAAAATCGGTACCCCCTACCGCTAGTCAGCGAACTCTTTAATAGGCTTAGCTATACGAAGATATTTATAAAGCTAGATCTTTATAATACGTACTATAAAATTTATATTAAAAAGGGAGATAAATAGAAGACCATATTTAAGACATACTATAGTCACTTTAAGTACCTAGTAATATCCTTTAGTCTTACTAATACCCCTATAATATTCTAAAGCTACATTTATAAAGCTCTAGAAACCTAGTAAATACTATCTACATAGTTTACCTAGATAATATTCTTATCTACTTAAATAATAAGGATAAGCACGTTAAGTAGGTACTACAACAGCTCCGCGCTTAGGGCCTGTACGTTAAACTATTAAAATATATCTTTTATACTAAGAACGTTAAGTTCCTAGGCTTTATTATTACCCCTAGGGGTATTATAATAGATCCTAACCGCGTAAAAGCTATTAAGAAATAGCCTAAGCCTAAGTCCTATAGGGATATCTAGGTCTTCCTTAGCTTTACTAACTTCTATAGGCAATTTATCTAAAACTACTTAGATACCATATACCCCCTACACGTATATCTTATATAGGCATATTGCAACCCAATATTAGATAAGGAGAAGAAGTAAAAGCGCAAGTTAAAAGGGCCTACTAAATAGTATTAACCTTAGTCCTGGCCTAATAACGTATAATAGGTATTCTATAAGCTACGCGCTATATTTATATAGGCTCCTCTACTTCGCTACTTTAACCCTAATCTACCCCTAATAGTAATTACTAACGCTTCTAACTATACCTATAGCGGTATACTTCTGCAGCCTTTAGGGTAAGAAGATTAACTCCACTAGCACCCAATTGCTTATTATAGTTAGAAGCTTACTAGCTTAGAAGTATAGTATAATACGTATAATAAAGAACTACTTGCTATAGTACAATACTTTAAGACGTAGCGCTACTACCTTAAATACGCCGCGTATATAACGCGCGTACTCTATAATTATAACAATCTTAGGTATTTTATAACCACTAAAAGCTTATCTACTTACTAGGCCTAGTATACTAAGGAACTAGCTAAGTTTAATTTTAAAATTAAATATAAGCTAGGTAAAGCAAATCCCGCTAATATACTATCCTAGCGCCTAGATTATACTAAAGGCTTTAAAGATAGCAGTAAGAGGATAATCCTTAATACTATACTGCCTATATTATAGTAAAAGTTATAGGTTATAGGCCTTATAGGCGGCCCTAGTACTATTATACTAAACTAGTAAGTAGTATATATGTAATATACAAGCGACCCTTATAAACTTAGCGCTATTAGACTAGAGCGTCCTACTATTTTCTTTAAGACCACTTTAACTAACCTAATAGCGCTTAACTTTAGGGAAGACCCCTTAGCCTAGGCTATAGTCCCCCGCAATAACCTAGTAAATTACCTATATATTATACGTTACTTCACTAGCACTAACTTTACGCAAAGTCTCATACCACAGCAAGAGGTAGTAGTAGCTGCTTTAGCTAAAACGGCGTTTATAAAATACCCCCCTAAGTTACTAGTTAATTTTATTTACGGAGTATAAAAAAGAGACACCTTTACACGCTCTATATATAATTAGTTAACCTAAGAATAAGTTCCTACTAGTAATAAGAACTATACCCTTAATAATTAAGGACTCCTAAGGCAAAATAATAAGGTCTAGGTGCTAAATTACATACTACTATAATAGGAGATCCTTAAGTAGAATTATAACAATCCTATAGGCGGCCACTATAGTTTTAATTATACCTTTAAGGTAATCGCACGGAAGTATACTTAAAACGGCCTTATCTAGGACCTTCGTAAATACCTAGATAATTATAATACCTACTAACGCTCTAAATTGCGCCGCTATAAACCCTATAGTAAGCTACAGCCTTTAGGCCCCTACTTAAGCCTAGCAGCATTATTTACTTAACTTTATTATAGATTTCCTAGAGTCTAAAACTTCTAATAGCGTAGAGTATAACTCCGTCCTTATTTTTATAGACCGTTTTATAAAGCTAGTACGCTACTATCTAGTGCGTAAGATAATTAATACTATACAACTTATAGAACTCTCATTTAGAGTCTTTATATAAATAGAACCTCTAGATAATATTATCTCTAATAGGGGTAGTGTATTTATAAGCGAGTACTAGAGCATTATATACTACTATCTCCGCTTTTAATATAAACTTAGCACTATATTCCACCTATAGATAAATAATTAAACGGAGCATTAGAACTAGGAGCTTAAGGTATACCTATATATATTTACAAACTAGGAACAGTTTAATTAGGCCTCCCTACTTAAAGAAGCAGCCTTTACCTATAACTTTAAGGTCTATACCATAATAAAGCGTTCCCCTATTAAGCTCGCCTATAGCTAGCTACTAAATATCCTAAACAGAGTCCTAGATAGCGTTTAAGACGCCTAGTAAGGTAAGGAGGAGTCTAAGTTAACAAATGTCTAACTCGCAGAGACGCATCTATAATGCCTACGCCTTATATATAAGGTAGCGGCGGCGTCAATAATACACGCCTAAAAGCTTTAGGTAAAATACTATAATCGTTACTACCTAGCTAAGTACTTCGCCGTCGGTAAATAAGTCCTACTTTCCTCTAAGAACATCTACACAAAACGTCCCTATAAAAAGCTTAACTATAAGTTTATAGGACCGTTTTAGATCTTAGAGCGTATAGGGTAGTAAGTATATAAGCTAGAGCTTCTACCTATTATAGCATAGCTCCACCTAGTCTTTTATATCTCCCTACTAGAGCTTTATAAGTCACACCCTAGGTTTTAACCCCCGGTAGTAGAAGAGCTTAAAGAAGGCAGCTAGGAAGTAAAAGCAATTATCGCCTACTAGAATTATACTAGACAACTATAGTACCTTATTAAATAGCTAGGATAGCTAAATAAGTATAGTAAATAGAAATCTATTCACTTACTCGTAGAGGTAGAGATATATTCTAAATAATGTATTAATTAGGGGTGTAGGCCTAAGGAAAGGGTAATTATCTCAGCCTGCTGTATTGCATAGTAGGTTCCCTACTATCTTAAGTAGTAGTAGATGATTATATACTTATTGCCCCCCTCAGGCCTACCGCAAGCCTAAGAGGCTGCAAAATCTATCTATAGGGTGGAGGGTGGGAAAGCAAAAAGCCGAAAGGCTGATTATAATAGATATTAATGTTGCTGTTTAGAGGGAAGGCATAACTTCGCTTTAAATAGACATTTTTATCTATTTACTTGCTCGTAGAGGTAGAGATATATTCTAAATAATATATTAATTGGGGGTGTAGGCCTAAGGAGAGGGTAATTATCTTAGCCTGCTGTATTGCATAGTAGGTTCCCTACTATCTCAAGTAGTGGTAGATAATTACACACTTATTGCCCCAAACAACGCGTACCGTTAGAAACTAGCGGTACAAGGCCTGCGCCCTATAACTAATATAGAAGTAGGAATATATCTCGTCTTTTTTGCGACCATAGGGTATTATTAAAAGACTATTTAGGTAACCTAGAACCTAGGTAATATTAAAGGCTGTTAACAACGAACCTAGTGGTATAAGGCCTGCGCCTAATAACTAATATAGAAGTAGGAATATATGTCGTCTCTTTACGCTTATAGAGTATTATTAAAAACCGTTCGGGTAGGTAATATTAAAGGCTATTAACGACGACGACGTAGTAAGCTGGAAAGCGTTAATTCAAAACCTGTTAAAAAACCCTATGGGAAAAATTGTTAGGAAAGACTACTTATTAACAGCTGTTGTGGAAAGACGCGACGCGAAACTTCGCGATCCTCTAAGGGGTAAGACGTTTTATCGCGACGATAACACAACGCCGTACGGCATAGCATTATTAAGGCTATAAGACGAATAAACAACAAAATCTCTATTAAATAAGCCTTATTTTAAAGCGAAAAGCCAAAAGGCTAATTGTAATAGATATTGATGTTGCTGTTTGGAGGGAAGGCGTGACTTTGCTTTAAATAGACATTTTTATACAAGATAGAACTTAAAAATTATTAATAACTACTAAATAAGTACCGCAAGCGGGACACCCTAGCCTTATAGATAAAGCGTAGGCGAAAAGTAAGCGCCGCTATTAAAATATAACCTATATTAAAGCGAAGCAGAGAATAACCTAAGGGATTAAAGAATAAGCAATAATTGCTATAGTATACTAGCAACAAAGCTTAATTTAGAAAGCACCCTTTCTAAACCTAGTCTATTACTCTATACTAGCTAAGCAGATTATTTATATATTAGAGAATAGGCCTATCTATAATTAGGGTCTATTTAACCAGGGTCTATAATCTGCTAGTAACCCGCTAGTAGTAACCTATACTAATAACTTATACACTATTTTATGTATATACTACGCGGATAACGCATAAGGCTAAAGTATAGGTTAGCGGCGGGTTTAATAGGTATATAGCCTTACTGTCCTAATCTGGCTATATATAAGTAACCTATAACCTACCCATAAAGTATATACAGCGCTACGCCGGTATAGCGTAAGGCCAAAGTAGGGTTAGCGGCGGATTTAACAGGTATATAGCCTTACCGTCTACGAATCTAGCTGCATATAAATAACCTATAACCTACCTATAAGGTACTAGCAGCCTACCTATATAAGCGAGCTTTAGAATATTTCTAGTTTACCAAATTTAGGTAACGGTATTAAGCTCTACTAGCTCTACCTATTAAATGAACTAATTAGGATTTTCTATACTAGGTATATAAAATCGCTACTAGCTTAGTTAAATACGGGGGAGTCTTAGTAAGGCAAATCTAACTAATTAGACAACTTTAACCGCCGGTTAAAGTTCCTTAATATCTTCGCGCCGCGTATATATACTACCCGTCCCTCTATATAAAAAATTAAAACGCTCTTTTCCCTCTAAATTTTTTCCTTACTAAGGTTTTTTATAGGGTTTTATTAAGGCTTAAGTATATAAAAAATTAGGGACAACCCTTTTTAAAGGGGGGGGCATTGTTAGGTAAAACCTAAATAAATAGTTATATAGCTATAAGGTATAGGCGACCCTAGGGTAACCTAGGGGTAACTCGCCTATAAGGCACGTGCAAAGCATATACCTAGGAAAAACCCTTCCTACCTTATACACGGACTCCTCCCTTTCCCTTAAGGATTTGTCTCTATTTATACAATATACCCATTATTCTATTATTAGACTTCCTATCTATATCCTTACCTTATAATTTTTAGTATAGATTAATTAATAGGAATATAGTTCTAGCAAAACGCTTTATTAATTTTATACTATATATATAAAAAGGCTAAGGATCTCTAGAGGAAACTACTCTTTATCTCTTAAAGCCCCTAAGGATAAATATCCTAAAAGGTTACAATCAGCTTTCTATTAACTAAAACTAGGAAAAGGCTTCTTTAAATCCTTCTCTAAGACAATAGGGAAGGATAAAGAAGGTAGATGCTTTAAGGGCTGTAGAGCTATACAGACTCCTAAGCACCTATTACTAGAATACAGACTATACAGGGAAGAGAGAAAAGAAATGCAAAGACAACTAAGCTCTTCTCTCTCCCTAGAGAAGCTCTTTTGTATAGAAAAAGGAAGAAGGGCGCTTTTCCTATTTCTAAGTAAGACAAAAATAGCTACTAAAGAGTGGCTAATGGAAGCAGAAGCTTTAGAAGGAGGTAACTCCTACTAGACTTTTAGTAAATAGACAGTAGTAAGCAAAAGGACAGAAATAAACTATAAAATATACAGGGGTAGGCGTTAGGATTCGTTTACNNTTTNTTTTACCNTTTTNNTACTNTTTTAATACTACNTAATAGTTGTCNTAACCTAGTATTTTANTAGGGAGCGGTAAACCTCTAGTCTAGAGGTTTATAAACTACTAGGACATAGCTACTAGTATATATTAAGCTGCCTAGAAAGGATTCATGTATATAGAACTATAGCGCTATAGCCTAGAGGCTATATGCGCAGTATTGTACGTAGTACAATACAATGGATATAAAAAAAAAATTTAAAAAAAAAGGCTAAGGACCTATTTTGCCTTAAGCTATAACCCTATCTCTATGGTTTTTAAAGCCTATTTATTTTATATCCAATTTAACCTATTTACTCTTTAGAGCCTTTTATGGCCTACTATAAGTTTTCTTTATAGGTTGTAATATTACTATAGTCTGAAAGCGTTTTTTATAATTTATAGATTATAGACCTTAGTCCTAATATTCTTTTAGTATATTTTTATAATTATTAAGGTAATTCTTTAGTTTCTATATAAAGTCCTTAACAGAATAGCCTAGCTATTAAACTTTATATTAAAGCTTATTCTTAATAAACTTATAGTATAGTATAACTTTAACCTTATACTACTTACCCACTACCTTAGGGTATTTAATTAGGCTTAAACGGAAGTTCTTTTTTAGTAATAGTTTATACTATAGCTCTAGTAGGTTTATATAAAACACTAGATATATATAAGCTATAGATAGGAGTAGCTAAAGATAGTAAGCTAACTTACTAATTTATTTCTTAATTTAAAGGAAACCTAGGTATCTTATATAGAGCTTCTTTAATAGTTAATAGGTTTTAATATTTATTAAATATAATTACCTACTCCAAAATGCCTATCTTAATGCTTATAGTTATACTAAAGTCTTTACTACTCTTAGGCATCTTATAGGCTTTACTTTATATACTTTTATTACTCTTTTTATTTCTAGAGGTACCCTTATACCCCTTAATAGATATTTTAAAACTTCCTAGTAGAATTATATAGTTAATTATATAGCCTTAGCCAGTAATTGCTAGGTATATCATTAAATCTAAATAATTAGACGCTATAGGTAATCTAGATTAGTATATACTTATATAATATATATTACTTTAAATTATAAGTATATTCCGTATATAAAAGTAGTTTATACTAATTATCTTACTAGTAGTTTAAATATATTTATAGGTAAGACTCTAGTTCCTAGTTCTTATATTTTATTTACCCATTTATTTATAAATAAAAGGCTATACCATAATAGTAGTTTATTTTTAAATAGAAGTATAGGTCTAACCAGCGCTAGCTTATAAAGGCGCTACCCCTATTAATAATAATAGAGTATGGCTAATCTACTTTAAGAAAATATTTTTCCTTAATTAAGTTAGTAAGTATTTATATATTAATTATCTTATTAATAAGAAGGTATTAAATATACTTTAAAACCCTATTAATAAGCATAAGGACTATATTATATATTTATTTTTAGCTATCTTTAAATAGTAGAAGATCTGTAATAAAGTCTATAGTGTAATATTACTATAGCTTACTAGTAGGAGGAACTAATTTAAGTAAACCTTATAGCTTATACCTATAGATTTTATATACTTAATACTTTTTATAATAGCTAAAATATTTTTACTATTTTTACTTAACTATAGTGGCCGCCTAGAGGATTATTATAATTCTTTATAAGAATCTTTTATTATAGATTTACTTCTTATAGCACTTAAACCTTGCTATATCTATATAGTAGGCCTATTAGGTTTAGTTCCTAATAGTAGCGCCTAGTAGCTTCCTTTCTATTATATTTCCGGTTTACTTCTATATTAAAGATAGTATAGGAGGCGTCTCTCTATTATACCTTATAGATAAAATCCGTTAACCTTTTAAATAGTTCTTAGGGGCTATTTGGTTGCAAATCGCCTCTATATTTATAATCTGTTAATCTATACGTCTTTTAGTATCACCCGTTTTATAATTAGTGGCGGCTACTATTTAAATATATAATTAAGTTAACTATTTAGTTACGGCTCCAGATAAGGCTCTATATTTGACTTCGCATAATATATAATTAACGTCGCTAAGCAATTCAAATAAGCCCCTCTTTGCCACTAGGCCTCTGTCGCGACTTTCTACTTTTATATAGTAATAGAGCCTCCTTAGCCGACGCCCCCTCTGTAATTAACGCTTTTTATACCTTTACCTACCTCCTATAAGAGCTGTAAGAGAGCTATAGCAATGCCCGCAACGCCTATATCGCCTTATAAATAAGCTTATCGCGATTATAAAGGTTAAATTATTATTATTATTATATAAGGCATATAAACACAACAGTAGTATCGCGGTTAAGGCGTGTAAAGTCGCCATATTACGAGAAGTTGTTACTTTAGCGCGTATATAGGAGCTCTATATTAATATAGAATATAAAACAGGAGCTTAAAGATCTATATTAAAATGGTGCCAAAAACCTTATTTTAATTACTGTATATAGTATAGCTTGCAAATTTAACGCGCTTACCGATATGGAGGAGCTCTATATTTAAAAGTCATTAAATTTACTAAATACCTACCTTATATCTAGATCTAAGCTCTATTTCGGTTATAATATAAAGGTATAACCGAACACCCCCTTAGGTAAAAGCTATTTTGTTTTATACTACTCTAAGTATAAAACTAAATAGTACTATAGATCTTATAACTTCTTAATATATATATATTAGGAAGGCCGCTATAAGGTTAAAGTCCTTTAGTTATTATAGGGCTCTAAGTTCTAATTACTTTATAGGTTCGCTATTAGTTTAAGAAAATAGCTTAATAATTAGAGAGAGTATATTGCTAGGTTTTATACTTATATTAGGGATATTTTATCTAGGTATATTTAGGCCCTTAATAGTAACAGATTAGGTACTAGCTAAAACGTTAGTGGAAGCTACTAGGGTTTATACTATTTAAGACTTAGTATATAGAGCTATAGGTGCTTAAGTATTCTATACCTAGAGCTTATTCTATAATATAGGGAGTAAAATATCTATTATCTATTTTCCTTCTCTTATTTTAAAGCCTTTAGTATAGTCTGGCCATTATAATAGTCTATTAATAGGGTTATTTTCCCCTAGCTTATATTTAATCTTAAAATTAAATTATATAAGCTCCTTTACTTATTTAGCTTATTAAGGTATAAGCTCCTTTATAGTTATAAAGTAGTATAAATTATAGTAATCTAAGAGTTTTTTTTTATATATATCCATTGTATTATACTACGTACAATACTACGCATACAGCCTCTAGGCTATAGCGCTATAGTCCTATATATATAAATCCCTTAGGGCAGCTTAACATGTACTAGTAACTATATCCTAGTAGTTTATAAGCCCCTAAACTAGGGGTTTACAGTTCCTTAGTAAAATACTAAGTTACAAGCAACTACTAGGGAATGACAAAACGGTAGAAAACTATAAGGAATAAGAAATCCTAACGCCTTTCCCTGTCCTTTTGTAATTTATTTCTGTCCTTTTACTTACTAATATCTCTTTTCTAGGAGCCTAGTAGGAGTTACCTCCTATAGATCCTGCTGTTATTAGCCACTTTCTAGTAGCTATCCCTGTCCTACTTAGAAATAGAAAAAGCGCCTCTCTTCCTTTTTGTGTACAAAATAGCTTCTTTAGAGAGAGAGAAGAGCCTAGTTTCTTTCGCATTTCTCTTCTTTCTTCCCTATATAGGTTGCAGTCTAATAGTAGATGTCTAGGGGTTTGTAGTGCTCTACATTCCCTAAAGCATCTACCTTCTTTATCCTCTCCTATTACTTTAGTAAAGGATTTAAAATAGCCTTTCCCTAGCTTTAGCTGGAAGAAAGCCGACTAAGAGTATATAAGTAGTATAGCTTATATACTTAAGGTAATATCGCTACTATTTAAAGCAGTTAACTATAGCTAGTAATTCCTTATTATCGGAATAATACCTAACTTTAGGCCCCTAGAATTTTCTACTATAAAATACTACTAGTTTTTAGTAGAACTGGGTAGCGTTTAAATGCCTATTAAGTTATAGTAGGATACTAGCAAGGGCAAAATTTAATATATTAGTAAATTATTATCAATAGCTAATTTGGGTTAAAATGCCGTAGTAATAAAGCTTTTATAAATTTTATATATAGTTTTTAGAAGGCCTCCTAAACCTTTTTAGGCTATAACTATAGTTTATACTATTTAGTTAGTTCCTTTTTAGTTTTCTTCCTTCCTACCTTTAAGCTTTTTACTCCTTAAACTAAGTCTTAGAAAGCTTCCGTAATATAGTTAAATAGGTATTAGGTAATATTTAAATAGTTATAGATAAAGCGCTTATAGAAATTGGTAAAGCCTAGAAATACTTAAATATCTTAATAGCTCTTTAGCTCTAGCTACTCTTAAATTATCTATGCCTATATTAAGTTTATTACTATATCTATAGGCAATATAATATAACCTAGGAGTTTTAACCTACTTAATATTAAAGATATACTTTAATGCCTTAGTATAGAGGCCCTAATTATTTAAATATTCTAGTACTTTGTAGACGTATTACTCGTGCTAATTCTTATCTTTTAAGTAAATTAGGATGTTATCTAAATAGATAATATATATGTGATTAACTAGTTCCCTTAAGGCCCTATAAATATACAATTAGAATATTATAGGCGTATTAGCTAGCCTAAAGAGTATCACTATATACTTAAAGTGGCCGTATTAGGTTTTAAAAGTAGTTTTTTACTTATCCCCTTTTTTAATATAAAGCCTATAATAGGCGTCTTATAAATCTAGCTTTATAAAGATTTTTACCCTAAATAGTTAATCTAGCATTTTACTAACTAGCGGTAGTAAGTAACGGTTTTTAATTATAATTTTATTAAGACTGTAATAGTTTATATATAGCCTTATAGTTCTATCTAGTTTTAGAATAAAGAGGATTAGTACGCCTACTAGTAACTTACTAGGCTAAATTTATCCCTTTTTTAATAAACTATTAAGGTGCTCCTATAGGATCTTAGGCTCTTTATAAGAGGGGTTATAAATAGGAAGGTTTAGTAGCTATTTACCTTCTTTTAAATTAATTATATAATCGTATTCTAAGTTCTATATAAGGAGTTTAGCCCACTTACCTAAAAATACCCTTAGTAAGTTCCTTAGGCCTAATAGGATATTTAGTAGATTAGGGTTGCGTTTATTCTTTATATTTTTATTAGGAGGATTTTAGAACTCCCTTAAAATACTTATAGGCAGCGTCGCGCGCTATAGTGGTTGCTTATATATAGTTACTACTATATATTAAACCGCTTTATATAGTAGCTAGTAGAGGGTAGGAAAACCCTTAATATAGTATTTAAGGTGCTATAGTATACTCTCCGCGTATTACTTAAGCTAGAGCAACTTATAATAGTTAAAGTATCTTATAAGATCTTTAAGATCGCCGCCTCCCTATAATGTCTCCGTGGCCTATTTAATAATTCCTTATAAAGTCTTTATTATAGAGGGGTTATTACCTATACTAGGCTTTATACCTATTTTATTATTAAATAGAGGTTAAATCTAATACTTATTTAGGTATAAAGCGTATACTATATTACCTAGGGCTATATTTTCCAGGATATTCTTTAGGCTTATTAGTAATATACACCCTTCTAAATCTTTATTATTCTATTATTTAAAGGCTCCTATTTTAAAGCGTATTTTAAGATCTACTTTTATAAGTTAAGGGGATTTAAGGATAAGGTTATAACCTATAAAGTTAACCGCCTAAAAGGGTTGCGAGTAAACTACCTTAATATAGTTATATATATTAGCTACTAATACTATAAGCTTATAGGCACTATATAGTTTAATCTAATACTTATTTAAAAAGCCTATAATGGCTTTTTACTACTTTAGTAATAGAATAAGTTTATACTCTTTTACTAAATTATATTATATAAGATTAATTTTAGCGCCGCTATTATATAGTGCTTTAAACTAATATACCTTACTTATAGGGAGTACTGTTCCTGGCTTAATAGTAATATAAAGAGTCTCTCCTTTTATATTTTGCCCTAGTTATAGCTAGGAAAAGTTTATAACTAAGGCTTTTCTTTTTTTAAATTATTAGTGCGGTTATTATCCTACTTATTTTTCTAACAGGATCTACCTCTAGAGTTTTTTTTAACTTTTAGAGTGTTTTCGTAAAGGTACTAGATAGGTATTAGGTTAGCCCTAAAAGTTTTTTCTATTACTTAAGGCCCCTAACTTTAACCCTTTTAAAGTTTTATTTAAGAACGGCTTTTTTAAAGGTTAGGTCTGCTTTATATTACTATTAAAGTGCCTATACTTTTAGTAACCCTCTATCTTTTTACTAAAAAAGGTCTAGTTTCTTACTATATTTTTCGCGTTTAAAACCGCTTATTTAAAAACTATATATATAGTAATCCGTAATAGGGCTCCTACGCGCTTTATTTTATTTTAAATTAATAGCTTAATTTTAGCCTAGATAAACCTAGCCTTCTCTTTTTTATAAATATTACCATTCTTATTTTTAAAGGGCTTTAAATCTATTTATTAAGTATAAGTTTCTATAAAGTTTATAAACTAGCAGAAGTTATAGTAGTTAAGCTATATCCTATTCTAGAATAGCTCTATATTATTATATTATACAATATATAGATCTTAAGTCCATTCCTTTAGGAAGGTTTATAGCTATAGCTATATAGTAATTTGCTCTTTATTAAGCTAATTAAGTATAATTTAGTTTAGTAATTGGTTTTTAATCTTACTAATAATCTAGCGTATACGTTCTTTAGTATTATCTTATATTAGTAGTATCTTAATAAAGTCATCTACATTATAAACCTAATTGTTTAACTACTAGGCGTTAGGTCTATAGCGGAGTTTTAAACTATTAAAGGCCTTAGCTAGTTAGTTTATATCCTTTTTTTATTTATTATAAGGTGATAAGCTCTACACCACTTAGCTACACAAACCTATAAAAGGTAAACGAGTGACTAGCTTAACGCTAGATACGGCTGTGCGGAACAATATATATAGGCGAGGTGACTTCGTTACCTAATATTTATAGTATAAATACCTTTCTAAGTCTTCTATACCTCCTTAAATAAATATTAGGTAGCCCCTAAAAAGCCCTTAGCCTTAGCTAGGTTATAAAAAAATTTATCTAGCCTAAATTAAGCTTTACTAAATTTAAACCTACCCCTAAAGGTTTCTAATATATTTATTAGTAGCTTTTAAAAGCCTTATAGTAGCTTCCTAATATCTATCTTAAAGAAAATTAGTTTAGGGCTCTTAACTTTCTAACCTTAGCTTTAGGAAAGCTCTAGTTATAAAGGTAGTATTAGTACTAGTAGCTAGTATAGGTTTCTCTATAAGGCTTAAGTCTTAAATTAGTAGTTAAGTTAGGTTACCTAAAGGGGTAAACCTACTTGGCTTATAAATAATTTATATACTACTACTTTGCTAATTATAGGCTAGTGGTCTTTTAGAAGAGTTCTAGTTAGTTTCCTAGTTAAATGCGTTAGTATATTCCTCTAGGATTTCTAGCTTAAAAAAAGATCTTAAAGTTACTTTTAGCGCTTAATCTTCTAATTAGCTTAAATAGGACTAAAGGGGTTCCAGCTACTTTTTAGTAGTATTACGGCCGTTATAAAGGGTATTTACGTTTTTTTAGCGTTATTAGTAACTGTAAGTATATAAAAGTCTTTAAGTTCTTAGTGTATTATAACAGAACTAGCCCAGTTACAGTAGGAATGTCTTGGTAATACACTTAATAGATAAATTCTAACACTTTAACTAAATTCTACTAGATTAATTAAATTCTACTAAAGTCCGTTAAAGACTGCGTACGTATATACGTATATATCGACTGCTAATCCCCTAACTATTTAATTATATAATTCTCTTATTATTCCTTTCTCTTCTTTACGTAACGTTTTATTCTTAGTAAGAGCTATATACCCTTAGATTTAGTTATCTCGGTCCTAGACAATTAACTAATTATAAGCTGCTTATATAACAGATTAATTATTATATGATTACAGCACGTGGTACACCAAACGCGTGGTTACGCGTTTGGTGCACTAACTACTTAGGTGCTGACTAATTAGGGGGAGGCGCGTTAGTATATAGACCACGTAGTCTACCTTAATAGAATCAACAGTCACCACTATCCTAAAGAGCATATGATACTATATATATTTCGTGCCCCGGGATATAACTTACTTATATTATTAAGTTAATATAAACACTGATTAGTGAGCGCGCATAGATTAGCAATCACTTAACACCTCCCCCCAAGCGATATATAACAGCGACCACCCGTTTAGACTCCTAGTATGACCTACTAGAAGGTCAGAAGCCGGGGATTACGGAACTATTACTAACTCTGTATACTTATTTAAGTCTTAGTACGGTTTACCAGAAGTTTATAAACGCGAATATAGACCCTTACAGAACCCCCTATCCTTAACCCCTTAAACCTTAAACCCCTCCGGACCTTTTACGGAAACCCCCTACCCCCCTACAAACTATTACAGACCTGTTAATCGCCGTTATAGACTATTATAAGACCTCTCAAACTATTACGGACCCTTTAATTAATTTTACGGACCGTTATAAGACCTCCCCCACCCGTTACAAGCTACTACCACCCGCTATATACTATACTATATAGTATAGCAGATATAAGCAAGCAGATTAATGAAGGTCGAGAGAAATAGAGATAAGGAGTCGACCTTACGTCTATAGCTAACGTTAACAACTACATTAAGTATAAAATCCTTAAATACGGATATTTTAAGCTTATAAATAATAACCTATAGGAGTAATATAAAGAAGACTTTATGGACTTTACGGAAGATATTCTTAAGACTTATAACCCTACTACTATCCGTAACCTACGAACCCTTTTACGTCACTAAGGTGTATAGGTTGAAAAGGATAAATAAGTTACTGTTATATAGTCCTTATACAATATAATATAGGAGGAGGACCAAATGGAATGGACTAAAGAGGAAATTCTAGACTAGGTTAAAGTTATTAATAAACTCTTTACTTCTCCTAAACTTAATAGCATCGCTAGCCTTATACTTAACCTACTTAACTAAATTCGTCCTATAAACCCAAGCGATTTTGGAATTAATCTTACGGGCTAAAGCATACCTAGTACTTAAGTTACGGACCATAATACCCCCGTAACCCAAATTACGGACTATAATACCCCCGCAAACTAAAATACGGACTAAAACCCTTCTGTTACCCAAGCTATAGATCTATAAACCGCCCAAGTCACAGATCCGCAACCCACTTAAGTAAAGACCTATGGTAAGGAACTAGCCAACTTGGCTAAGCTCTATACCGACGAATCTAAGTATAGCGGTAAAAACGATAATTTTAACTTTAAACTTACTATCTTTACGGACCTCTGTCGGAAGGCTGATATTCCTAAATAGGAATTTAGCCAAGCCTATTCCACTATGCTGCGCGGCCTAGCCCTTAACCACTACTACACCAACCTTAAAAGTAACCCCCTTAGTGTCTCCTTTAATAAGCTATACGAAGCTATATATAACTACTTTAAAGGGCTAAAATATAGGCGTAATATCCTTACCTAATGGAATGCGATTAAGTTACAGACCGTAATTAATAAGAATACCGAAAAGTCGACTATAGAGTGCCTACAAATTCTTATTAAAGACCTCCGGCACCTATAGCACGGCCTTGATATTAAGCTTCAAATAGACAACTTCCTATACAACAAGCTTATTATAGCTTGCTAGGAAGTAGAACCCTGTAAATACGCCTACTATAAGCCCGCAGACACCGTAGCTGGTCTTATTAACGATTTACGGTCCTCTATTATAACGTACAAAGTCTTAAACCCACTAGATAGTACCTAAGCCTTTATTACGGACCTGTAAAACCCACAAACTAACTCAGACGCCTACTTTACGGACCGCCGCTACCGCCAGCAGCACCCGCATCAACTAGGTCCTACCTATAACCCCTATACCAACTCCCATACAAAAGTATACCCCTGTAAATAAACCAGCCAAAAGTGCTTTATGTGCGGCAAGGAAGGATATTAGTCTATAAGGCATACCTAGGAAGAACGTGCCAAGTCCAGGAAGAGACTTAATAACCGTATTAACCAGTTTATTTTAGAATACGAAGGAGAGAAAGCGGAAGAGCCTCCTAATGAGTTAATAGAAGCCCTTATAATTGACTTTAACTTAAATACTTAGGAATAGGAGACCTTAAAGACGTTCCTAACTACTTTTAAACCTTTTACGGATAGCTAAGCCTTTAATATTACGACCGTATTAGCTAACCGCTCCTTCGTACACTTAATTGCACCTGAAAACTAGCCCATAAACACACCTGTTGGACCCGTTATAGACGTCACGGACCGCGAACAAGACCTATTTACATATATCACCACTAAACGCTACACCCCTAAAGAATTCTATGGCGTTATAATTGATATAGGTGCCTCTAAGAAATCTACTACAGGTTATAGATAATACCTTGTATATAAGACTACTATAAATGATAATACGGATATTAATACTATGCAAACTAGGGCCGTAAACGTCTAATTCGGCATTAGCTTAACCACATTAATTAGATTAGTGGCAGTTAAGACCCTAATTAGCCTAGTTAACTTCCACGTAGTAAAAGCGGATACCCCTTTTCTACTCTGTTTTACGGACATGGATAGGTTATAAGTTTACTATAATAATGTTACGGATACCGTAATTGGCCCTACAACTGCCCTAGGAAGCAAGCATATCACCCTACCAATTATACGACGATTTGGACACCCGTTCCTTATATAGGGAGAGACTTTATAGACCTACATTTAGGAATCTTTTAACTATAACCCGTGCTACCTTACTAGTACTAAAATCCACTAACTGTACTGCTGCTTTGGCCACCTGTTAACCGAAAAGCTATATAGAGTCCTTAAACGCTCTGGACACGACGACGTTAATAGGAAGGCAATTAACCACCTAACTAAATACTGCTCTTTTTGCCAGAAATACGGACGTTCCCTAAGCAGATTCAAGTTTACCCTTTATAAGGACCTTGACTTTAACCACTTAGTATACATAGACATTATATATATTAACGGCAGTCCAGTATTATATATAATTGACGAGGCAACCCGCTATTAAGCCGCCCGTTAGTTATAAAATATATTTATAAAATATACTTGGGACATTTTACGGACCTACTGGATTAATACATACCTTAGACCTCCTGAGTATATTACCCACAACGCTGGTAGGAACTTTATCAGTAAGGAATTCCAATAGTATGCTACGGCCATAGCTATTTTAATAAAAGCCGTTCTAGTTAAGGCACACTGGTCTGTTGGGCTTGTTAAGTAAGCTTACCTAGCCCTATAGAGAGCTTACCAGATTATTACGGACGAGTGTAAGGATATCTAAAAGGAACTGGCTTTACGGATGGCCGTAAAAGCCGTTAATAACACCGCTGGCCCTAACGGACTAGTACCTACCCTCTTGGTTTACGGAGCCTACCTAAGGATAAGCAACCTAGGCCCTGCTGCCCCGTCTATTACGGAATAAGTAGCTATAATACGGAAGGTAATGGCCGAAATAGTTAAATTATAGGCCAAATAAGCCGTTAACAGCGCTCTATATTACCGCAACGGACCTAACACGACTTTAGTTTATGACCTCCCGCTTAATTCTAAAGTCCTTGTATAGCGTAAGAGCGGCAATTGGACTGGACCTTACCGTTTACTAGCTACAGAAGACAAAACGTGTTGTATATAACTCCCTAGCGGACTAACCAACTTTAGAAGCACGTCCGTAAAACCCTATTTTCGGTCCGAAAATACCTGTGCCGTTAAACTAGATAAACTAGAAGCACCCGCCAAACTAGATAAACTAGAAACACCCCTATCTACTCCGGAAGTCCCCCGCAAACCTACTAAACCTACTATAAAGCGTGGCCGAGGACGCCCCCGAAAGCACCCTATAATAGAGAACCCCATAACGGAGAACTACCTAACCTCCGCAGGCACATCTGTAAAG
Source organism: Cenococcum geophilum 1.58 (assembly GCF_001692895.1). Lineage (NCBI taxonomy): Eukaryota > Fungi > Ascomycota > Dothideomycetes > Gloniales > Gloniaceae > Cenococcum > Cenococcum geophilum. The sequence continues at coordinate 325,032 of NW_027137560.1, read as the reverse complement.
CAATCTCCGCCTACAGATATATTAGTTCTGGTATAGGAAACCCCTTTTATAGACTTATAACGCAAAGAGATTAACGGACTACTTAAGAAGGGCGTCTTTATAATTATAACGGAGAAAGATGTTCCGCAAGGCGTCTGTATATTTAACTTACGCTTTATTAACAAGATTAAGCACCCTAGTACTAATAAAGCCTTTAAGAAGTTAAGGCTCGTTGTATAAGCCTATAACAACTAGGGAAAGGGCTTAGTCCTTACGCAATCGCCTATAATTTAATAAGTCAGTCAACGGATTATACTTATACTTATGCCTGGACTACAGTAAACCAAGCCCGTAGCCCTTTACTTACAGGATATCTCACAAGCCTATATATAATCCAATATCTACCTAAGTAGGGACATCTTTATATGACCACCCCTTAAGCTTAACTTGCAACTAGGAACAATTTTATAGGTTGTAAAACCCCTTTACGGAGTGCTAGAAGCTAGAAACTACTAATTTAAGACGTACTACCAGCATCACGTCTATAAACTTAAAACGGAATAGTTGACCTACGACCCCTACCTTTTATATACACTATTAAACGGCCTTAGTATTATTGGACTCCAAATAGATAATACCCTCTTTATAGCGGACCGGACTTTTACGGATACTAAAGAGAATGAATTATAAAAGGCTAAGTTCCTAGTAAAGCCGCGAGAGCAGTTAACTGAGTAGACCCTAGTTAAGTTTAATAGAGGCTTAATTATATAAAAGGGCAACCTAATCTAGTTAACTTAGGAACGCCAAACTTAAAACCTAAGGCTTGTTATAGCAAAGCCTATGGACCTTACTAGTTTCCGTAAAGAGACCCACAAGACTATAAATACGAAGGACTAATACGTCGCATAGCGTGCAAGAGGCGCCTATATTGCTATAGTCTGTCAACCCAAATCTACCTATGACTTATTCTTTGCGGCCCAGGTAATAGATCCGCAAAAAAAAGATATTAAGCAGCTGAATAAGCGTATTTAGTGGCAAATTAATAATGCAATAAGAGGACTTACTTTTGTACCACTAGACCTAAATTCCCTTAGCGTAATAGTATTTACGGACGCCTCCTTTGCCAATAATAGGGACCTATTATCGCAAATTGGCTTTGTAATTGTACTTACGGACCATAATTAGGACGCAAATATACTGTATTGGTCTTTAATTAAATGCAAATAAGTAACCCGCAGCGTACTAGCTTCTAAACTATATGCACTAGCCTATGGCTTTGATATAGCAGCCGCAATTAAATTAACAATCCAGAAGATCCTATAATTGGAGTAGCTACCCCTAGTTTTATGCACCGATTTAAAGTCCCTCTACGACTGCTTAGTTAAACTAGGTACGACACAGGAGAAGAGGCTTATAGTTGACCTAATGTGCTTACGTTAGGCCTACGAACAACGTGAGATTACAAAGGTTAAATGGATTAGCACTGAAGACAACCTAGCAGACGCTATAACTAAGGTAAAGCCGTGCTAAGCTCTTAAAACCCTAATTAATACAAATAAGCTTAACCTAAGGGTTATAGAATGGGTGGAATAAGACTAACGGAGCACTTATGGTTCATTTACGGCCCGTTAGAAGGCCGTACGGTCTACTTTACGGACCGTAAGTAGGACTTACGACTAGCTTAGAGCACCGTTTGGAAGGCAGCCCAGAAGGCACCTTGGGAGGGATTTCCTATGTATTTCTTTTGTGTTTTACGGCTCCATTAAAGCGATTACGGAGGTTAGATACAATTGAGTCATTTCCAAGTACCGCTAGTGTATGATTACAGCACGTGGTACACCAAACGCGTGGTTACGCGTTTGGTGCACTAACTACTTAGGTGCTAACTAATTAGGGGGAGGCGCGTTAGTATATAGACCACGTAGTCTACCTTAATAGAATTAACAGTCACCACTATCCTAAAGAGCATACGATACTATAGGTATTTCGTGCCCCGGGATATGACTTACTTGTATCATTAAGTTGATACAAATAATTATCTTATATTATTGTCGTCTGGTACACGGTTCGGAAATTTATTAGTCCCTCACGCTAATTTATATATAATTCTTATACAAACTCGCGCGCTATACTAAATTTTCAGCTATTAATTAATGACGAACCAACACCTTTATAAACAATTGGCTAATGTTATATTCTAGAACTTTATAAGGCGATTCTAACGCTGCCAAAATTATTGCGAACGGCCTAGTGGTTACTACTATATTTCGCCTTAAATAAGCGGGTCTCCCCTTTAAAGCTCCGCCCAAAACCTTACTGCTATTAATTAATAATAAACTAACGCCTTTATAGACAATTAGCTAACGTTATATTCTAGAGCTTTATAAGGTAATTTTAACGCTACCAAAATTATTGCGAACGGCCTAGTGGTTACCACTACGTTTTACCTTAAATATTACCGCCAAAACAGTAAATATTCAGCCAGAGCTATTAACCATCACCAATCCTTAACGTTTGACCTCTTATATTAATATTTATAGTAGATAAATACCTAAATAGCTAATATATTGTATCTAGATTAATTCTATACCTTATTACCTACTTTATTGCTCCTCCGCTACCTATACTACCCAAATATTAACCTATAAACCCCCTACTAACTCTATGTTTACCAATAAGCTATATACCACCGTTTGGTATAAAGAAACGCTTAAAGGCCTTAATAAGGAAGCTAAAAGTTGGATATACGCCCAGTATAGTACGTAACTGTCCTTATACTGCTAGCAAGGTAATAGATAATACTATTAGTATAATAAATATCTTTAAAAAGCAACGCACTAATAATAAGGCGTCTTAGTTACTGGTAGCAGATAGTAAAGCTCCTTAGTTACTATAGATAGATCTATAAATATCTTAACTCTCTACCAGCTTGGCCAGCTAGGATACACCTTAACTCTCTACTAGCTTAGCTAGCTAGGATATACCTTAACTCTCTACTAGCTTGGCCAGCTAGAATATACCTTAACTCTCTACTAGCTTGGCCTATTAGGATATACTAAAGATGTAAGTAGCTAGAGCTTAGAGAAAAATCTAAGATAAGAAGAAGCCTAATACAATAACTTAAGTATAAGATAACGCAATTTAGGGTACTATATTACTGCTATACGGCGACGAATTCTATGTAAAAAATAAGTAGGTAACCTATATTTGGAGGCTAATCTATAATCGCATTAATGTTATCCTTATTACACAAACCGGCTTTAGTAAAAGCCTTATTATATAAGTAATTTTAATCCTTTATAAAAATACTATATTGCTAATATTTCTTCCTTTAAACAAGATTGTAAAAGAGTAAGTTTAAAAGGTTAATTAGATTAGTAATAATACGCTACTCCTTAACGCTGACGTTAAGGATATAAATAAAGCGCTTAAGAATGCAAGAGCCGGCCTATATACTTATATCTTTATTAGTCCTAAGCTTACTAGTACACTATCTTTCTAAGATCTACTTAAAGACCCTAAGTTTAAGAAGCAATTGGCCTTAGTCGCTATTAATAAAGCTTATCTTATTATATAATAGGGCAAGAAGTTTCGCCCTAAGTATACGCAGCTACGCTATATACGCAATCTAATTGGAAGCTCAGTTCTGTGGTTTGCCTATTCTATAACTTTTAATCCGGAAACGTTAGAAACGGTAAAGAAGTCCTTAGGCTTTAATAATACTAATATATACCTTAAGTAAACTTCTATTTCCCGTAGAGAGCTTATCTTTCGTCTTAGCTAGATATTAAAGAATATAATTACTAAATATACCTCGCTCCGCTTCCTTCTTAATAAGGCTATTAATTCTCCAACTATTAAAATATATATTAATCCTGCCGTCTTTTAGGGAGGGAGCTACTTAGCTACTCCGCATAAGATTCCAAAGACTATTATATTCTTTAATACTAGAGTCTAAGCTATAAAGGCGCATAAAAGCATATCCAAGTACCTATAGTAGCTATATCTAGCTTAATATACTAAGAATATTACCCGCTTAATTATGGCCGTATTCTATCAAACAACCTTATTATTTAGCAAGAAGTTAATACTAGATGAGTTTAGGAAACTAGTAGAATCTTTTAAAATTCGAATTATTTTTGCTATAGAGGCTATTGGGATTAGTATTAATCTTCTAGATATCCGTAGAGTGGTTATATATATAATACCGGCGCCTAAATAACATTTCTCTTTTCTTTTATAGCGTGGTGGTCGAGCTAGTCGCGATAGTAGAAGGGCTAAAGTAATCTTTTTATTTAAATACTGGTGCTTTAGCGAACGAGACCTACTCCTACAGCTAAAGCCAAAGGCAGTATACTATTTAAATTCTCGCCGATAGCGACAGTCTTGCGCACTATTATCCTACCCCTCTTTTACCTCTTAGCTATTACCATTACGCGGATCCCAATTACTATTAGTTAATTTTATAAACTCGGACAACTTATTAGCTAGTAACACTATCTAGTTAAAGCAGGAAGGTAAAAAGGAAAACAAGCAGAAGCGTATAGAGATAAGAGATAAGTTTTTTTTAGCTATATAACGATTATAAGTATATTAAGGAAATACTATATAAGTATTTCGCCGAGCCTAATGCTTTAATTGCTGCTAATACCGATAAAGGCTCCTACTATAGTTACTGTAATAACTCCCTTTAGTTAAGAACGCCCGAACGTAAAATATATAATAAAAAGGGGGCAAATCTAGATACTAAAAAGAATTATATCCTTAAGAGACTTTAGATATAGGCTTAGATATTAGCAGTACCTACAGCTATTAGTAGATCTGCTCTATTTCTAATATATTACACTATTACCGTTTTATATACTATGCTATATTAAATAGTATATTAATTCCACCTAATTACTATACGCGAATACCTTAATAACTATATAAACAAATAGGAGCACGCAGATCTACTATCTAAAAGTTTATAGCAGGAGCTACGTGCGGCCGGTCTTAAATATAATTATATACTATACCCTTCTTTATAAGGTATAGATGTGATATTTAGGATTTCTAGTATTAATCCAACGCTAAGCTAGAGTCAAACTTTATTAATTAACTCCCTATTTAATACTGCTATATCTACCGCTACTACTAGTTAAGCTATATTAGTTGCTACTATATCCGCTGTATAACCGCGACTCTCTTTAAGCCTACCCCTACGCCAGTCTCCTCTGCGTAATACTTAGGTGCTATCGCCTATAAGATATAGCCTATTAAGCTTATAAAGCCTAAATATATAATATATTTAGAACACACTAGATATAAGGAAGAGAAAGAGGTTTTAGGCATTATCGCGGTTATAAAGGGAAGGTAAGTTATTGCTATTCTAATAATATTTTTACACCCTATATATTCCGCTAAGCCCTATTACTAATAAGCTATTTAATATATATATAGTGGTATATAGGAAGCTTTAGCTTTATAACCGGATTAATATTACCGCCATTATAGGCAGTATAAAAGGGTAAAGCCCGACACTAAAAGATAATACTTAATTAAGTATTATAAATAAAAGAACGGAATAACTTAAGTTATACCAGAGAAGTCGTTAATTAATAGAGGGTAGAGGAGAAGTTATATTAAGGTAAGGTAAGGTTAAAACCTAAGCTCCTTCTAAAATATATATAACCCTAAGTCTTATATATATAATAAGAAAACGAACCAAAATAACTAAGGGGCATTTAATACCACTATATTACCTCCCCTACCTAAAATATTGTCCCCTAACGTTTCCTTACATCTCCTAAAGTGGGTAATAAATGCCCTAAAAAAGAAGATACCCTAATGCCTAATACTCCTCTAACTTATCGAAAGCTGCCTATACTCCCTCTTTAATTATTACCTCTACTTCTTCCGTATTATCCTTATTTACTATACCTTCTACTTTAAGTTTTGCACTTTTATTATCCTGCGTATTAATATCTCTAGCTTAGAGGTTTAAAGATACTCTTTTTCTAACAGTATATATTTCTGCTTGCATTTTCTTTTATAAGGGAGATTATAGAATACTAGAGTTAATTACCTACTCTTTTAAAGCAGCACCCCTTTCCGAAATTAGTAAAGGCGTTAGGCGGTATAATACTGCTAGTTTATTAATGTCTTCTAAGGTACTAATAACTATTAATAATTATTTAGGGGCAGCATCCCGAAGGCCATCTCCCTTAGACTTACTTAGATCCTTTAGTTTACAGTCAATCTCTATAGGCACTACTTCGTTATTAAAGATATTAGGACTAAGGTTTAGAGCAGTAGTCCTAGCGCCTTAAGGCGTAATAGCCCTATCCTCGCCTTTAGTATAGCCTTTAGAACTATACTTAGTTAACGGAGAAGCGCTAAAAGTTATACCCTTATTTTCTAGATCTAAACTTAGGTCTTTAAGGTATTTTAAGTTATCTACAGGACGCCTATGGCCTTGTTCTTTTACTAAAAAGTAAGACCTTGCCCTAAATACCTCTTGTTTAAATTCCTTAAGCTCTTTAAAACTGTTACAAACAGCCTTAGTAATACGCGCCCTATGTCTTTCCCAAAATACTTTATATTTATTATTTAAGGTAGAATTTAGGATTACCCGCTGTTCTGCCCTTACTTAAGGATTATCCTATAAAAGTCTTCCAACTAAAGCATTTAAAAGGGCACTCTTTGCCTGCAGTTATATATAGGCCGGGAATTTATATAGAGGAATGCCAGTAATAGGTTCGCTAGTAGGAGTTAAAACTAAGGAAAGACTAGTTAGATTTATCTATATAACCTCCTACTAGCTCTTAAGCCTAGGGATTTCTAATTTCCTAGTGTTTAGTAGGATTGCGATTAAGTCTAAAGTAATAATTAAGCGGCTTAATGTTGCTTAAGATGCTCCTTATATAATAGTAGCTTTTATAAACTATACTTCTCTAGTTTTTAACGTAATAGGCATCCAGTTAAGCTTAAACCTCTTAGTATTAGCCCTAGTCCAGGCTATCTCCATATTCTTAATACGCCCCTTACTATTAAGTTCTCCGCGCTCTTAAAGCAAATCTACCTATTCTAGTATATACTAATGCATTCTAGGTAGGAGTTCTGTATAAGACTAACTCCCCTTCTTAACTAAGGAAACACAAGAATAAAGCTAGCTGTTTCTAGAATTTGGCCCTCCTTCGCGTACCTAGAGAAAATTAATTTCTAAGTTCCGTTTTTTAGGAAAATGGCCATTAAAAAACCGGAGTGCGTAGCTTAGATATGTAATAAAATAAGTAGTATTATTAGTGCGTAAAGCCACAGTATATCTATAGTGCTCTAGATTTATACAAACTATCTATTATAGTAAGGAATAACACATAGTCCAGAGGATACTATCTTTCTCTTCCCTAGCAGTTTTTCGCAAATAGTATACGTATATATTAAACTCTTCTTTAAAAATGCCTAGAATTCTAATATCTTCCCACTATTTAAATAAATCGGCGTAGTAGATTCTGAGTAGATCCTATTTAAGTTCCCCTTTTAAGCTTAATATAAGCTTTCTTAATCCTACGCGGTCTACTAGATAATTGCTAGGCTATATAGTAGAATAAGCGTAAATTCTAAGGTTATTGTTTATATACTTTAGGCGACTATTTTTTTTAAACTAGAAATATGAGCTTTTAGCCGTCTAGAGAATGTTAACAGTATTATAGTTCTTAGAGACTAAGTAAATTTATAAATATAAATTAGCAGAAAAAACGCTGGCATTTAATCCTAATAACCCTACTATTTTCTAAAGATGTATCCGGCATAACGCGCGGACTTTTATTCTATTTCCTTACCAGGCCGTAATAAATTAGTGTAAGATAGAAAAGATACCGTCTTCTAGCTCTTTCTTAGAATTAAGGGCCTTAATTAATTTAGCTAGCGTTTTAGAATAATACAAGCATTTTATTTTCCGCTTTGGCCGTACTTTTATAACAATTACCTCTCCTTTAGTAATTATTGTTACTTTTCCCTTCCGCCTATTAGCTCTACTAGAAGCTAGAGGCTCCACAGGTCCTATCTTTAGCTTCTTTCTTAGGGATTTCTTAGAAGCTTTCCTAGCCCTATATTTCTATAGGGAGCCGGTAATAAGGTCATCCTCTAAAGATATAGATTTATCAGATTCGGAGTCTTCTCCTTATACTTTAGGTATCTTACCTCTAAATAAAAACAAGCTACGCAGCATTCTTGCGTTTAAGCCTTTAACCTCCTTAAAAGGTAATAGTAAAGGTACTAGAGTAACTGGCTCTAGTATAGATTCCTCTTTAGTTTTAATAGTTAAGGCTAGCACTAAAAGCTTATGGCCTTAGCTTAGATAATAAACGAGCTTCCATTTCTTAATTAACTCCTTATTAACTACTGATCCAAATTTATAGGCGGTAAGAAAGTCTAAGGGTATTAGGTATAGGGTCCTTAAGATCCTAGCCTTTAAGAGTTCTAGGCGGCTTAGTATTGCATTATTAATTATTTCTAACGTATCTTTCCTAAAGATCTAACTTCTTTTTACCTAATTAATAAAGATACGGATGCTTTTTAGTGCGTAATATATATAGAAGAGCTTATAGGGACCTTCTAAAAGTTTATCTCCCTACTCCTTCTTAATTGTATTTCGCACCGCCTTAATCTTATTAATCTTATAGGTAATCTTAGAGAGCTTTCTAATATCCGTAAAGGCGTTTTCCTAATCTTTATTTCCTAAATTTCCCTTAAGCTTATTATCCTTCTTAATCTTAACCATCGTATTTTTTGCAGCCTTAACTATATTATGCTCCTGGTTTATAATAGCCTATATTAAACTATAATAGATATTCACGCGCTAATTAACTGGGTGGCTTTAGGCGACCCTAAGGATAACCTCTATTATCTGCGCCTTTCCTTAGTATGCGAGGGCTATTGACTAAATAGTAGGAGGTAGAGGCGTAGGAGGCAGAGGCATAGGAGGCAGAGGTGGCAGCTTTTCTTTTAAGCGGAGTTCCATAGTTCCAGACATTTTTATAGTAATATTTCGTATACGCAACGGGCGTATAGGTGGTATTTTAAGATAAGAGTTATAATAGTATCTTTATAATGTAAGAGAAAAGTAAATAGGCGCGTATAACTAAATAAGATAAGATAATAAGAAATTAAAATAAAGGCCTTATAGTATTTTCTAGAAAAAGGTAAATTAAAAAGGACCGTTACGTGAATTATTAATATATTAAGGAACTTCGACCGGCGGTTAAAGTTATTTAATTAGTTAGATTTTCCTTACTAAGACTTTTCCATAATAATAACATTAGTTAGTACTAAAAATTAACTTTAACCTCCGATATGCTTAACCAAGGTTTCTTAAAGTAAGTAGCTCTTCTCTTAACTTAAAAGGAAATAAAAATGCTAAATTAAAAATTGTAGAGCGTAAAAATATAAAATACTTATAAGAGATAGTTACTGGTAATGAAGATAAAAGAAAGAAGACTATATATAAAGTTATTCTCTATAAAAGCAGTTATTAAGACTAAGGATTTAGAACTAGCTTTAAAGAAGTAAACTCTTTCCTTAATTACTTATAGTAGTAAGGTAGGAGTACGGTAGAAGACTCTTAGTCTTTAAGAGTGCTAGCTATTATAGTGCCAAGTGTTCCTTAGATAAGCCTTACTTGTAGTTACTTTACGCGTTTATTATAGAGATAAAGAGAAGAAAGAGAAAGAGTTGCTGCTTATAGTAATAGGTGTCCTAAGTAACGGCTTACCTATAGAAGGATCTTCGTAGAAGACCGTCTCTTAGTAGAGCTATAATCCTTAAGATGTAATAAGATTATAATGTAATTAGAAGGGAGGAACGCATATAAAGGACAGGTAGAATTAACTATAACTGTGATATAATCTTAGTTAATTACCGTTTATAAAGGCTTTCTCTCTTACTTCTTTCCTTCTGCTTTCTTTCCTTAGAAGGGTTTAATTAAGCTTAGCTTATACAATCCTTATACTAACGGAGTAGTACGGCGTTATACTAGTATAGCAGGAAACTGGCTGTTTGTCTTTTAGGAAGCTTAAAGGAACTCTTTTAATAAGTAGTAGCGATTAAGTTGCTTAAATAAAAGGGTAGGAGGACTTTTATAGACGAGAACTCGGCTAATTCTTCCTAGAGATCACCTTTTCTCTAACTATACTACGGCCTCCTTTTTAGGTGCCTCCTCTTCTGCGGGGACCTCTTTTATATTACGTTACTTTTATTTATATGGCCTTCTAGTCTAATTTTCTTAAGATCTTATATAAGGAACCGTTTTAACCTATTCCTATATAGATTGCCTTTTATTTTAGTACTATTAAATTTATAAAACCCTTTTTCTAATGCCATTTTAATTCGGAAGGGACCCTACTATTTTAGCTGTAGCTTTTACCACCGCGATATATCTTTTACCTTCTTTACATCCTATACTAGTATAAGCCCCCTAGACTTAAGCTTGCCCTTATAGGTATTCTCTATTAGCTAGATAATAGCGGCGCATCCTCTCCTAAGTTTCTTCGTTATTTATCTCTTATTACTTAAACTGTTTCATTCTTAGAATAATTAACTCTTCTATTATCTTTACCTTATTCTATAGGAGTGTCTACCATATAGGAAGGTAGAGCTTAATTAGGGGTATATATTCTTATCCATAAAGCATTTAAGCCGGTGTTATTCCTATTATTACCTTAACTATTATTTAGTTAGCCTAAAGCACTTTTATCAGATTCTGTACCCAGTCACCTCTATACTTCGCTAACGCTACTACTAGAGGCTGATATTGTCTCTTAACTAGGCCTTATCCTTATAGATAGTAGGCTAATATAACTACTTAATAAATCCTATATATTTCTGCGAGAATAGTAACTATATCCTTATTCTCTAGTCCTTTGTTAATAGAGAGTTATCTAAACACTCCCTATCTTAGATAACCTCTTTCTATAGAAATTTCGCTACTGCTTTAGATATTATATTTATTAGAGCTCTTGCCTCTAGCCAGCCTAAAAGGTACTCTTTAGCTACTACCAGATACTGCTTTCCTAATTTAGCCGTTAGCGTATAGACAATATCCATTAAGGCCTATTCCTAAAGGGCAGCTGTCTAAGTTAGATATAAGGCTTCCTTTATAGAGGTAGTGGAGGAAGCAGTAGAAGCTGTAGTAGAAGCTAAGGAAGAGGAGTAGATTTAAAAATCTTGTTAAGAATATTATTGAAGTTAAACTAAGTATTTAATATTTTGATAAGCTTATAGGTAAAGCTATAGGTTAATTAGATCTAGCTACTTTTTAAAAGGGAAGGTAATATATAGATACTAATCTAATTATAGCAGTAAATAATAGAGAGCTAGTGTAGAAGGGCAAAGCCCAATACTAAAAGATAATACTTAATTGAGCATTATAAGGGGAATAGAACTAGATAAGTCACGCTAGAAAGATAAAAGAATAACTAGAGGGTAAGTTAGATTTTTTTAGGATAAGGTTAAAGCCTAGGTTACTTCTATAATATATATAACCCCAAGCCCCCTATACGTAATAAGAAATAAACTAAAATAACTAAGGAGTATTCCACACCACTATATTACTACCCCTACCTAAAACATTATCCCCTAACGTTTCTTTACAGACCCTATTTAGTAGATAAGGAACGCTTAAGAATAGAAAAAAACAACCTAATACCTAGTATACCTTTAACTCCTCCAAAGCTGCCTACACCCCTTCCCCATTTATTACCTCTATTCTATACTATCTACGCCTTCCGCCTTAAGCTCTGTATTTATATTATCCTATATATTAACAACACTAACCTAAAGTTTTAAAGACACCTTTTTACGGACAGCATTTATTTCTACTTATATTGTCTTCTACGCAGGAGGTTAGAGAACACTAGAATTAATTATCTATTCTTCCGAAGTAGTACCCTTTTTTAAAATTAGTAAAGGCGTTAGGCGGTGTAATACTGCTGGCTTATTAATATTCTCTAAAGCATTAACAAATGCCGGCGAATGTTTAGAAGTAGCATTTTAGAAGCCATCTTTTTTAAGCTTACTCATATCCTTTAGCTCCCAGTTAATTTTTATAGGCGCTACCTTATTATTAAATATATTAGGACCAAGGTTTAGCGTAGTAGTCCTAGCGCCCTAAGGCATAACAGCCCTAGCCTCGCCTTTAGAATAGCCTTTAGAACTATAATCGGTTAGTAGGGGAGCGCAAGAAGTTATATTAGCTAGGTTATATTCATATTCTAGATCCAAAACCGAGTCTTTAGGATATTCTAGGTCATCTATAGGACGCTTACGCCCTTATTCTTTTGCCAAAAAGTAAAACTTTACCCCAAATACCTCCCGCTTAAATTCCTCTAGCTCTTTAAAGCTTTTACAAACAGCCTCAGCAATATACGTCCTATATCTTTCCCAAAATACTTTATATTTATTATTCAATAAAGGATCTAGAATTAACTATTGCTCTTTTCTTACTTAAGGGTCGTCCTATAAAAGTCTCCTAACTAAAGCATTTAAAATAGCGCTCTTTGCCTACAGCTATATATAGGCCGGAAACTTATATAAAGGAGCGTTAGAAATAGGTTCGCCAGTAGGGGTTAAAACTAGGGGAAAAGCATCTAAATTCATCTATATAACGGCCTACTGGCTCTTAAGCCTAGGAATCTCCAATCTCTTAGTATTTAGTAGGATTGTAATTAAGTCTGGTGTAATAATTAAGCAACTTAATGTTGTTTAAGAGGCTCCTTATGCAATAGTAGCTTTTATAAACTATACTTTACTAGTCCTTAACATAATAGGCATCTAGTTAAGCTTAAACTTCTTAGCATTAGCTTTAGTCTAGGCAGTTTCTATATTCTTAATACGCCCTCTACTATTAAGTTCCCTACATTCTTAAAGCAAGCCTACCTATTCCGGTATATACTAATACATACTAGGTAGGAACTCTACGCAAAACTAACTCCCCTTATTAATTAAGGAGACACAAAAACAAAGCCAGCTTTCTCTAAAATTTAGCCCTCCTTTACGCACTTATAGAAGGTCAATTTCCAAGTTCCGCTTTTTAGGGAGATGGCTACTAAGGAACCAGAGCGTATAGCTTGGATATGTAATAAAACGAGTAGCGCTATTGGCGCGTAAAGCCACTGTGTGCTAGTAGTGCTCTAGATCTATCCGAACTGCCTACTATAGCAAAGAATAGCATATAGTCCGAAGGATACCGCTATTTTCCTCTTTAGCGGTCTTACATAAATAATACGCATATATATTAAACTCCTCTTTAAAAATGTCTAAAATCCTAGCATCTTTCTACTATTTAAATAAATCGGCCTAGTGAATTCTAAGCAAGTCCTATTCTATTTCCCCTTTTAAGCCTAATATAAGCTTCCTCAACCCTATATAATCTATTTAATAATCACTAGGTTGTATAGTAGAATAAGCGTAAATCCTAAGACCATCGTTTGCATGCTTAGGACGACTATCCCTTTTAAACTAAAAATAAGAGCTTTTAGCTGTCCGGAGAATATTAATAGCATTATAGTTCTTAGAGACTAAGTAAATTCGCAAATATAAATTTATAGAGGAAGCACTAGCATCTAGTCCTAGCAATCCTACCATTTTCTAAAGATGTATCCAGCATAGCGCGCGGACTTCTATCCCATTTCCTTACCAGGCTATAATAAACTATCGTAAGATAGAAGAGACACTGCCTTTTAGTTCTTTCTTTAAATTAAAAGCCTTTATTAATTTAACTGGCGTTTTAGAATAGCACGAGCATTTTATTTTTTATTTTGGCCGTAGTTTCCTAACAATTACCTCTCTGTCAGCTTTAGCAATTATAGCTACTTTTCCCTTTTATTTAGTAGCTTCACTAGAAGCTAAAGGTTCCGTAAGTCCTATTTTTAGCTTCTTTCTAAGAGATTTCTTAGAAGCTTTTCCAGCCTTACATTTCTGCGAGGAGCTAGCAATAAAGACATCCTCTAAAGACGTAGATTTATTAGATTTAGAGTCCTCTCTATTAGCTTTAGAAACCTTACCTCTAAACAGAAACGTACTACGCAGCATCTTTATATTTAAGCCTTTAACCTCTTTAAAAGGTACCAATAAAGGTCCTAGAGTAACTGGCTCTAGTATAAATCCCTCTCCTCTAGCTTTAATGGTTAAGGCTAGTACTAAAAGCTTATAGCCCTAGCTTAGATAATAGGCGAGCCTTTATTTCTTAACTAGCTCCTTATTAACTTCTAGTCTAAATTTATAAGTATTAAGGAAATCTAAGGGTATTGGGTATAGAGTCCTTAAAATCCCGGCCTTTAAAAGTTCTAGGCGGTTTAGCATTACATTATTAATTATCTTTAACACATTCTCTCTAGCGATCTCGCTCTTTTTAGCTTAATTAATAAGGATATAAATACTTTTTAGTGCGTAATATATATAGAAGAGCTTACAGGGACCTTCTAAAAGTTCCTCTCCCTATTCCTTCTTAATTATATCCCACACCGTCTTAATCTTATTAATCTTATAAGTAATCTTAGAAAGCTTCCTAATATCTATAAAGGTATTTTCCCACTCTTTACTTTCTAAGTTTCCTTTAAGCTCTCTATCCTTTTTAATCTTAATTATAGCATTTCTCGTAGCCTTAACTATATTATGCTCCTAGTTTAAAATAACCTATATTAAACTATAATAGATATTTACGCGTTAATTAACTGGGTGGCTTTAGGCAGCTTTAAAAATAACCTCTATTATCTACGCCTTTCCTTAGTATATAAGGGCTATTAACCAGATAGTAGAAGGCGAAGGCGTAAGAGGCAGAGGCAGCGGCCTTCCTTTTAAGTGGAGTTCCATAGTTCTAGGCATTTTTATAATAAAATTCCGCGTAGGTAACAGGCAATTTAAGAGAAGGGTAATAATAGTGCTTCTTAATGTAAAGAAAGGTAAACGGGTATATATAATTAAACGAGATAGGGTAATAGGATAATAGGATAATAGAATAACAGGAAGTTAAAATAAAGATCTTATAGTATTTACTAAAAAGGTGAATTAAAATGGTTATTACGTGAAATCTTAAGATGTTAAGGAACTTTAACCACCGGTTAAAGTTATCTAATTAGTCAGATTTTCCTTACTAAGACATTTACATAATAATAACTTTAACATTAACTATTTTTTAAAAAAATAAATAAGACTTAGATAATGCCTAACTTTAACCTCTAGTATACTTAACCAAGACTTCTTAAAGTAAAGTAGCTCTTCTCTTAACTTAAAAGGAAACAAAAATATTA
The DNA here is from genome assembly GCF_001692895.1 of Cenococcum geophilum 1.58. Lineage (NCBI taxonomy): Eukaryota > Fungi > Ascomycota > Dothideomycetes > Gloniales > Gloniaceae > Cenococcum > Cenococcum geophilum. The sequence goes on along the minus strand of NW_027137560.1, from coordinate 309,766 downwards.
ATTTAAAAATTATAGAACGTAAAAATATAAAATACTTATAAGAGATAGTTATTAGTAATAAAGGTAGAAGAAAGAAGACCGCGTATATAGTTATTCCTTATAAGAGTAGTTATTAAAATAGAGGATTTAAAACCAGCTTTAAAGAGCTAAACTCTTTTCCTAATTCCTTATGCTAGTAAGATAAGGTAGGAGTGCAGTAAAAGACTCTAATTCTTATAGTTGCTTTACGTGTTTATTATAAAGGCAGAGAAAAGAAAGCAAACAAGTTACTACTTATAGTAATAGGTATCCTAAGTAATAGCCTATTTATAGAAGAATCTTTATAAAAGACTGCCTTTTTAGTAAGGTTATATAATCCTTAAGACGCGGTAAGATCATAGTGCAGTTAGAAGGAAGAAACGCTACTATAGCCTCCTCTTTAGGTGCTTCTTCTTCTATAAAAACTTCTTCTATATTATAGTTGCTTTTATTTATACAGTCTTCTAGTCTAATCCCCTTAGAATCTTGTATATAAAACCGTTTCGACCAATTCCTATATAGGGTGCCTCCTATTTTAGTACTATTAAGGTCCTTAATTTTATAAAACTCTTTTTCTAATAACCTTTTAATCCGGAGGGGGCCCTGCCATTTTAGCTGCAGCTTTTACTATCGCGATATATCCTTTACCTTCTTCGCATCTTATACCGGCATAAGCTCTCTAGGCTTAAGCTTACTTTTATAGGTATTCTTTATCTTATTAAAGTATTCTTTATTAGCTAAATAATAGCCACATATAGAATACTAAAACTAGATAAGAAGTCCACAAAATTAGGTATTAAGTGCAGCTCTATTAAGTAAGGTATTAATTAGTATTATCTTAGGCTTATCTACGTTAATATTATTAAGGCCTTCTACTATAGGAATACGCCCTTATAGCTTTATATTAAAGCTATTAATAAGCGAGTTATAGTAAGCTAGTTGCTTTAGGATTCTTTACTTTCTAGCTCTAAAAGGTTCTAATTATAATAAGGTTAATTTAGAAGGTAGCTTTATAAGCTATCCTTCCTTTAAACCCCTAGAGAGCCTTTAGGTTCCAATATTAACAATATTCTTATAGCTAAGGTAACTTTTTTATCCGCTAGGCCGCCTTATAATAGTAGTTAACAGCTTAAGCATAAGATAATATACATTAGTAGCTGCGTTAGCTGGCGTATAATGTATACTGTTAAACTAGCTAAATGCGTCCTCTATAGTATACCGCAGCTCTAGGTAGTAACTAGCGGTAAGTAATACTTAAGTAAATAACTCTGTTATATCTAAACTAGTTCGCCGTCGGCCTTAAAGAAAAAGCTTAAGAATAAGGTTATAATATTCGTTAAGTCAATTTATCTTAAACCAACTATCTTACTAGCCTCTATAATTAACTAATATGCTAGCAAGTAATAATCTTTAAAGGACTTAATCCGCGGCTTTAGTTGTAAGTAATCTAGTAAGGTATAAAGCCAACTGTGTATATTAACTCTTTGCACTACTAGTAAAGAGAAAACAGTAGTAAACAATCACCCATTTAATAAGCCTAATATTAGCGTACTTAATAGCAAACTTTAATATAAGGTAGACCTCTATATCTTATATAAATCAAACATAGTTTTAGAACACCTTATTAACTAGTTTATTACCGTAGGACCATTAGCTAGGCGAGAAGAACTCCTCTTAAATACGCTGTAAGGTAATAAGGAATCTTACTCTTACTACTGCCGTTTTATTACCTCTTCTAATATCTTATCCGGTAATCCAATTATTAACCCCCTTATTACCCTAGTCCTTAATATTTTAAGAAAGAAGACTAAGAAAGCAGGCAGTAATTTAGGCATTAAAGGACTTAATTACGACCTCCTCTTTATAATGGAACGGCGTCCTATAACCCTAATACGCGCTAAGGTGGACCTTACTATAATCCAACAATTTAAAGCAGTTGGATGGTCCGCCGTAAATGTTATATATTATATCTATATAGTTAGTTCGCTAATGGAATAATCTAGCTATAGGAAAAAACCATTTTAGCTATTCGTAATAACGCTTTTTAAGATAGCGCTCTTACTATATAGATTGGAGGAGGCCTATAGTCTTCTAATCGCCATTAATTAAGACTAATTTACTATTGTTAAAGGATCCTTCCTTATACCCCAGCTGGCCCTCTTAAAACCCGTATTTGCTGTTATTGCCACTAAATATATTCCTAAGAACACTATACGTGCCCTCTAAAGTGCCCTTATTCTTTAGAATTAGACCTAATATAAAGTAGCATAGCTTTCGTGGAAGGAGATAATCTATAATAGGTATACTGGGCTAGAAGTCTACGACAATATTAAGCTCTTTAACTTTTGGTATTATATACGCAATAGCCTTAGCAATTTAATATAACTAGTACTATTCCGTATAGCTATCTACCTAGTTGCTAAAATAATTAAAGATCACGCTATAAGTAAGCTATTCCGTAGGTTTAAGTATAAAAGTGTGAAGACCGTTATACGGAAACTTAGGGTTAAGTATAAGCTTGGAAGTAGTAGCAGAGAGGTGCTTATTAGTGTTTAGTATAGTCTTATATTAAACCCTTTTATTCCAGTTAAAGTTATTATATATAACCGTCAGCTGGTTCCAGTTCTTTAAAGCAGTTACCTTAATTATGCGCTATAAGAAAGTTACTATTTATTACACTAGTAGTGACCGAGAAGCCTTAAGTGCGCAATCTATAGCTAAGATACCTTAACTATACCCTCCGCTCGCAGTAACGGAGGCATCTTATCTAAACCCTTAAGTGTAGAAGTATATACCCTGCTAACTTCCTCTAGTTCCTTTCGTATTTTGGCAAGACTGGTATATAATATTGTAACTCCTAACTTATAAAGAAGCGTAATATACCTTCTTTTAACACCTATATTGTGTAAATAAACCCCTAAAGTAGTATAGAACCGGTAGCTAGCTTAAGGGGCTTGTATATTTGCCAGGATTGCGCACACTATAAAGAGCTTATTATAGTAAGGCGTAATATTATAAGAATTAGCATATGGCCTTTGCTAAACTAAAGCTATAAGGAAGCTCCATAGCGTTAAAGTAAGGCACTATACGTCGGCAGTAATTGTATTAAGCTCGAGCTTTTTAACTAGTTCTTTAGCGTTAAATCGTCTAAGCCTACTAGGAATAATAACTCCGTTCTCTTCTCTTAGGCGCATAGGATCCTCCAACTCTTACTCTATCTACTTGCACAGAGGTTCTTAATAAAGCCTTCCTAGCTGGCGATCACTATATACTATAAGCCGTTCCTTAACTTCTGGCTCTTTAAATATTGCCTTTTATAGCCTATTTACACGTTACTCTAGTGTATCGTAATTAAAAGGGCCGGAAGCGGTTATATAATGCTTAATAAAAGTTGCAATGCCCTAGTAGTGCTTATGCAGCTATTCTAATATTAAGTTAACTCTTTCGCGTTCTAAATAAAAGACTTATAGTCCTTAATTTTTATTTAAAGCTAGCTTATCGGTTTGGGTACTCTAGCTACAGTAGAAAGAGGGCAGCGGTGGTTATAGGAGAGGTGCGGCTGCTACAACTCGGGGGCGTTAGGCGCAACAACGAGATAATAAATTAGAATTAGGCAAATCGGGTAACGTAGTCTTCTTCGCCAGGTTTAATTTGGTAATTCTGGCCATTAGGAATAGCTTAAGGAGCTATAAAAGTTAAGATAATTTAGCTTAAAGTAGGTATATATAGGCCTAAATGCCCCGCGCGGGATTAATAAAAATCTGAACCGTGTACCAGACCTTCTAACGAAGGTCTTGCCAAAAGCGGCTAGCGGCTTAGCAAGGTAAGCCTTGGCAAGAAGGTCTGGGAACGAGATAAAGATTTAGATAGAATTTATATTATTCCTTTAAATCTTCCCTAAAGTCTCTTCGCGCCCTTATATTACATTACGTTAAAATAACTACTATTAAAATAGTAAACGAATTTAAACCCCTTATGTTAACTATAAGTATTATAGCCTTAGTTAGGGAATAGTTAACTATAATATAATAATCCTTTATAGATGCTTTGGCCTAATAGCAAGCGATATTAAAAGCTTAGTACTAGTAATTAATAGGAGCAATCTATAAAGAACTCCGTAACCTTAAAGCACTTATAGTAAAGACCCTAATAGCAACACCTATAAATAAAATTAAAATAACTATATATAAACCTAACCTATTAAATACAAACCGTAAACTAGTAATAGTAACTTAACCTATACCTATAATAAACCTAGTACCTATTATAAAATCTAAAAAGCTCCCTAACCTTTTAATATTTAATAGAAATCGAAATAACCTATATCCCTTTATAATTAAGCTCCGTTTTAAACTTTTAATAAACTATAACTAATACCCTACTAAAGCTAGCAAGATTAGCTATAGAATGTCTTATTTAAGTAAAGACGCTATATAAACTATAGACTTATTCTTCTATAATAGCACCTTCGTTAATTTTAAAATCTTTATCTCCCTACTAGAACGAATATATAATAACGCTAGCCGCGAATATATAGCTATTACTAAACTTAAAACCCTATAATAATGGAACTGAGACTTTACTAGCTTCTTTTCGGAATTTTTAGGCCTTATTAGTAAACTAGATTAGAATAAAGCCGCTAGAGTTACTGCTCTCTTTTAAGCTATTTTAGATAAAATTAGAGCATAGTTAATAGGCAGAGAACTGCTAAAAGACTTACCTAAATTTACTATAATATATTAACAAATTAATAAGGACCTTTAATATAATAAATAGACTTATTCTCTAAAGCTAATTATATCTTACGTTTAAAATTTTATAAAACCGGTATATACCCTAAAGCGCGATCCGTTTCTAAGACTTAAAAGCCCTATATATAACCCTATAGGCCTTAACGCCACTTAATCTTATATACCCTTAGGAACTAATAAATAAAGAACTTAAGCTATAAATAGAGAATGCTTTAGATATAGTAAAAAGGGATATATTTAAAGGAATTGCTAAACTTACCCTTTTAAAAAGGTCCGCTATAGTTCCTCTTAGTCCTTAAATCGTACTTATTTTATAAATTATACTTAGTTACTATAAAGTATCTTACTTTTAGTTAATTTAGAAAATAAATTATCCTAGGGCTAAGTCGCGCCTTAGGATTAAAAGTGGAAGAGTATAAGTATCTAGGCTTTTTAGCGCTAATATATAATAAAACTCCCTTAATATACTTAGTAAAATTTAAATACTTAGAAAATAGAAGGAAGTATAAATCCTTATAAATAGCAGAGCTACTAGTATAGGCTTTATTAATATAAACTACGCGAAAACTTAATGCTTAAATATAAAGAAACTTAATAAGCCTTAAGGCCTATAAGCCTTTAATAATAAGCCTTTAATATACGGCGAACTAATATACTACGCTCTTATAAAAATGCGGATAAGTAAATACCTTAAATATATTTCCCTATTTATAACACCCTTAAAGTATTATAAAGTAATACTTAAATATAGATAGCTAAAACAACATAACCCTTTAATTAGCTGGGTTAAAGAAATACTATAATTTTATATAACCTATTACTAAAGTGATTACTTAAAATACTACTTACCCTATAAATTTATATATAACTATTTAAATTTAATATAATATAAATTACCCTTACTATAAACCTTAAACTAATATAATAAAGTTATAACTACTAATTATAGTAAAGAATGCGAAGATAATATATTAAAACCCCTTAAATTTTATATAGTATAAGCCGCACCCTTTTATTTATTAGTAAGAAAACAAGACTATAAGATCTTTACTATAACACTAAAAGATATTAAAAAGGTATTAAAACTAAAGTAATATATTAACCCCTAACCTCTTATACCTAAAGAATATTATAATCTAATTAATACGTTTAAAAAACAATTTATAGACTAACTACCCCTATATTAAGATAAGTATAATTTTAAGATAAAACTTAAACCTAGTATAATGCTAAAGTTTGGCCTATAATATAGTATATTATAAGAAGAGCTATTTATAATATAATAATACCTTAAAGAGCACCTAAAAAAAGGATTTATTTGCCCTAGTTAATTACTCTTTATCTTATTTATACTATTTATTAAAAAACCTAAAGAAGGCTTAAGGTTTTATATTAATTATTAAGCCCTAAATATAATTATAATTTAAAACTAAGCAAAGTGGCTAATATAGTTAGGTGCTTTAGCCCAGTTCCGGGCTATAAAGGCAATGGATGCAGAGGATATAAGGGGATACCAGCCCTTTTAAAGCTTAGAGGACTGGTAAAAGGATATGGGTAAAAGGATAAGGGAAGAAGGGGCAGTGTGAGATCGTCCGCGAAGCGCGGTCAGTTGGCTTAATATGCAGACTCTGAGCCAGGTAGAAGGCGAGTCGCCGGCGCCCCGATATCGGAACGCCGTCGTCTCTCCAGCGCGGCCCGCGATCGGGTTTTCTCTAAGATAGAGGTTTTCCTATGTAAGGTATTAGCCTGCGTGGACCCACTAGGGGGACCGGGACGGGCGGTAAATTGAATTTATTATTATTAATTTAAAACTAATATCTAATTCCTCTGCTTTAAGAAACGCTTAACTATTTAATAAAAGTATAATACTTTATAAAGCTTAACGTAGTTACTACCTTTAATTAAATCCGCGTTTATAAAGGAGATAAAAAGTATATAGCTTTCTATATATAATAGGGACTTTTTAAATACCTAGTAATGCTATTTAGTATAAAAAGCGGTCTTATTATATTTTAGTAATACGTTAATAATACACTTCGCGAATTCTTTAATATATTTATTACCGCGTATATTAATAATATTTTAATCTATTTATTTTTACTTTCTAAGTATTAAAAGCACGTCTAAATAGTCCTTAAACGCCTATAAGACGCAAGCTTATAATGCGATATTAAGAAATATAAGTTTTATATATCTAAAGTTACATATTTAGGTCTAATTATATTCTATAATAGAATTAAAATAGACTTTAAGAAAATCGCTATAATTATAAACTAGAAAAGCCCTAGTAGTATATAAGATATCTAAGGATTTCTAGAATTCGCAAATTTCTACTATTAATTTATTAATTACTTCTTAAAAATTATTTAGCTATTAATAAACTTAATAAGGAAGAATATAAGATTTAAATAGACTACCAAATATAAATAAGCTTTTAATGACCTAAAATATTATTTTATAACTGCTTTAATTCTTATCTACTTTAATCTAGACCTTAAATATATTATTAAAATAGGCTTATCTAATTATATACTAGGAGGAGTATTATTATTATAATATAATAAGAACGGCGAGCTACGCCTAGTAGCCTTTCTCTTCTAAAAATTTACCCTTACTAAATTAAACTATAACATATATAATAAAGAATTACTTATAATTATTAGATGCTTTAAATAATGGCGTTTAAAACTTAAAGAATTATTGTTTCTAATACGCGTATTAACGGACTATAAAAACCTATAGTACTTTATAACTATAAAACAATTAATATAGCGCTAAATTTGTTAGGCTAAATACCTTTTATAATTTAACTTTAAGATTATATACTAACCTAGTAAACTTAATTAGAAGCCTAGCTTATTAATATAATAATTATAGGACTTATTTATAAACGCCTCTAATAAACGGATTATAAATTAATTACGAATTCTACTACCCCCTAAATACTTTAAGAAACTATACTCTATATTTTTAAATACGGAGCTTAATAGGAATAAATTAGAAATTAATAAGTGGGATATAAAAATTAATAAATTAATAGAGTATAAATATAAGAATAACCCCTAAATAGTAGATATAATAAAAGCAATTTAAATAGGGAAACGGCAATATAAGAATATTATACTCGCTTGTTGGTATCACCCGGGGGGGGTACTGCAATTGCAATATAGTAGTTCTGGTTCTTGGTTTATTCGTGTTCTGTCTTGTCTACCAAAAGAGAAAGAAAGGGGTAGTAAAGGTCGGGCTATCTATCGGGCCGTAGGTGGTTAGGTGACCTACGCTACGCCATACGGCCCCTGCCGCATACGCTCTGCGCGTAATACGATTTACAACCTCTACTTGTACAGACACGCTAAATACGAAATCTATAATAATTAGTTATATTATTAATAGAAGATAGTAATCCTAAATTCTAAACCCTTATAATTTAAGATACTTAAATTTATATACGATTCCCCTATAGTAGGGCATCCTAACTATATAAAAACCTATAAAATTATCTAATAAGTATATTACTAGCCTATAATGCACGACTATATATAAAAATATATTTAAGTATATAGAATATACGTATATAGGAAGGCCTCTTATATAAAGAAGTAAAGAGTACTTTAACTATTGCTAATTCTAATATAAAGATAGCAAGATATCTTAATTAACTTTATAGTTAACCTGCCTAACAGTAATAGGTTTATAAATATTATAGTAGTTATTAACTATTTTATAAAAATATAATATATAATTTCTATTATTGGTTATACAGAGTGACTTACCAATAACGACTACTTGAGTAGGGTTATAGTGATGTTGGTTAATAAGCTTCTTCCTTAAAATAAGGAAGGGTAAGGAGTCTAAGACTCCTCGCCACGCTAGTGCCGCGGCGTCACGTGACGACCGCTTGCTTTATTCCCGACACTAGTAACTCTTCTTTTATAGTTGCTATCTATATATAAATACTGCTTAACTAGCGTAATAAATATTAATCCTCCTTACTTACTATTGCTATTATAATATAAGTCTTACTATCCTAAAGTTTACCTCTAAGCACGTAGTGCTTTTTTGCTTAAAGTCGCGGGTAGATATTATATTAGGGCCGCCAAGGCGCTAGTTATAAGCGAGCCAATAGCAATTTTCTATCCCAGGGATGGAAAATCCTAATTAGCTGGCTTAAGTTAGGGTCTATAGAATATTATACCCCCCCCCTCTAAAAAAAGTCTTAGCAAGAGAATCTAACTAATTAGATAACTTTAACCGCCGGTTAAAGTTCCTAGATATCTTAAAACCTTATATAACTAAGAAGTTTTTAGGGACTCCCTTTTAACCTAACCTTTAACTCGTATATATAGAGTATTTATATTAATAAACGTCTCTAGTGCCTTATTTGGGTTTACCTTTATTATTATATCTACTAGGTTATCTTAGTTATTAATTTATTAAATCTTAAAGAGTTTTTAACGCTTATAGGATTACTAAAGTGCTATAATATTAATTATAAGGCGCTTTTTTTTATAGTACTAAGCTTAACTAAACACTTATAGAGGGAATATAAGTTAGTGTATATAATTATAGGGATAACAGAAAGTTTGAGTTAATCTATAATTATCTTTAGGGTAGTTCCAATTGCAATTGCTATATTAACTCCGCTAACTATTNTATATATCTCTAACGCNAAAANNCTNTANGTAACGCGCTTACTNTTAGTTAAGCTCTAATAGATAAGATTACTATAGATTATAAAGTTATTCTCTCTAGTAGATTTGTTTATAATAATAATCTTATATTCTAGCTAGGAGCTAAAATCTTTATTATTTATAAATAATTTATTAACAAATATAAAGAGCTTAGCGGTGGGAAAATTAATAGGCACGTAGAGTAATCCCCAATTAAGATAGTTTATTTGCTAGAAAAGACGCTTATTTAGGGTAAGAATATTATCCTTAGTTAGTTCCTAGTATTAGGCGGTAATAGAGAGATTAAATAAAGCCTTAGGTTAATAGATAGAAGTAATATAAGCTCTATAAGCGCGTTACTCTACATATCCTTATTTTAGAGAGTTAATATTAATAACATTAATCTTCTTACCTTAACCCTTCTGGCGTAAAGCAATAGAATCCTTATTTAGGAAGAGGATACATCTATTAAAAAGTAATAGTATTATTAAATTAAGCTTTTCCTTTAGCTTTACTATAAGATTTGCCTTTATTAGCTTATCTTCTTTAAGAGCTAAAAACTAGTTATCTCCTAAGATAATTATATTATTAGTTTATATACCAACAATTCTAAATAGAGTTCCTATAGTTATAATAAGGAAGTAGGGGTTAAATATAGAAGTAGTTATTAAAAGCTTCTCTTTATAGTGCTTGCTATAGGTAGCCCACCAGTAAATTCCTACCTCTGCAATTCTATATAATAGCTTAAGCATAACCATAATTATATCTTTAGGATACTGGTAATAAATTTACTCTAAAAGGTATACTAATATTAAGCGCTAAAGGTGCGTCTCTAATTGGGTATAGGCTTAAGTAATATCTTATAAATAAACCGCTATTTTATTCTTTATTAAGGAGGGAGCTAGCGTAATAATAACTCGCTAACTAGCTNNTTAAATNNTANGAGATTNCGTAANAATTACCTCCTTACTATTATTATTATANCCTTAAATAATAAGCCTTAATTTCTTAAATAGGGCGTTAGTAGCTTTGCCCTTAATCTCGTTAACCATTTTTAACTTAAAGATATAAACTCTATCGAACTTAATAGGGTTATACTTCTTAAATTTAAAGACTCCTCTTATAATAAGACCGTCGATCTCCTACTTATTAGATACTTAAAAAGGAGCTCCTAGAGTTATAATATAACCTTCCTTTTAAAGCTATTTTATGAGTTTAAAGTTAGCCTTCTCCTTAGCTATTATAAAGGCCATTAATAGCTTAACTCCATTCTTAATAGCGGTAATAAATTACTCTTTAAAATTAATAAGATGTTAGCAATTTTATAATCCCTTTAGGCGACCTCTACCGCGTTATAGTTACGGCGTATCTACTACAATTATATTAGGATTATGGTCGCCTTCTAAAGCACGTTAATTATGGTTCTCCTTTAGGGTATTTTCTATGGCATCCTATAAAGGCTTAGAACTATTATCTTTATAGTAAGGCTTAATAATAGTTAAATGGAATTAAGTAGATTTATAAGGCATCTAAATAGTATAAGTTTAACTATTAATTATAATGAGTTAATGTAGGCCTAACTACCCTCCCTTTTTACGCTATACGCGTACCTTAAACTAGAGTAGCAGATTAAGTATAGTTAAGGTATTTGGGCTATTTCTTATTCCTAGTACGTTATTAACCTAACATATAGCGTAAAGATGTCGTACCTCCTTTATTACCTTATAAATAGCCTTAGCTTATTATACGACAGAGGGAAATAGTGGAGAATTATTAGTTATTTAAGGGTAGGCGCTAAAGACTAGTAATATAGGTACGAGTCTATCTAGGCTAGCAAAATCGTTAACAGCTTTAATAGCTATTTATAAGGTAAGTTCTTTACTAGCGTCCTCTAGTTCTAAAGAGATAATCTTATATACGCGGCATAATGGCGTATAATATTGTTCCACTTTTTTAATACTATTATATACCTTAATAGAGACTTCCTTAACCTTAATTACCATTGCTTTTATCTATTATCGAAATTTTATAAATAAGAAGTTCTTTTCTGTATTATATACGATTTAATTAGGGGGTCTTAGGTAGATATTAATCTAGCATAATTAAAGGGTATCTTATGCGTTCCTAGCTAATATATCCTTTAAAAATCGTGCGGCTTAGAAGGAGGTTAAAAAGTTAATAACTTAAAGTACTGGCTTGCCGCTAAGATATATAATATTAACAATAATATAGAAGTTAAAGTTATAGTTATCTTTAAGGGTAAACTTAAATTGGCTAGGGGACTTCTAGTTTATTTAGCAGTAATAGTAGTACTTTATAAGATGCTTAATTACCTTAACTTTAACTTTATAGCCTATTTACTAAAGAACCCTAAGTAATTAATAAACGGATAGGTAGCTAAAATAATGGTGTAGTTAGCGTAACTCTAACTTAGTTAAGTGGCTTTAAGTAATACTCTTTTTAGTTAATAAAGGAGTAACTAGGGGTAACCCTACTTGCGTATAATAGGCACCTAATTATCTCCCTAAATAAGTATATCCTTAAGGTTATTAAGCTTAATGCCTAATTTATTTATATCTCTAATACAAAATAGAAACGGGGTGTTTGTAGGAATAACGTAAAAGGTAATATACCCTAAGGGGGTTTAGACCCTAATTATACTAAGAGAGATTATAGTACCCTTACTAAAACAAATTGTATATTGGCTTACCATTAAATAGTTAATCTAAACAGAGCTATTAAGCTGCTAAAGGGCTCGAACTTAAGGTTCTCCTACTATAGATACTCCTACGGCTCTAGTATCTGGTATAATACTATAGAAGATATTGGCCAAGTATCTATTATTAAAGGAGAACGCAAAACTCTTCCTTAGCTTATTAAAGATATCTAACTTTATGGTAAAATAGAGTGTAGATTAGTTATTAAGAATAGTAACAGTTTATATACTATCTACCTTACTATACTTAGTAAAGTATTAGTTAGGTAAGTACTCCTTAATTTCTATATCTATAAGGAGCTATTCGGCCTTATTAACCTTACCCTTAAGATCTTCTACGCCTTTATATTAAACTAGAAAGCTTTAAAAGTAGGCTATAATAACCTTATAATTTCTAACGTTTTTTATACTCTAGCAAAACTTATTATATACCTTCTTTTGCTTATTAAGAGAATGCCTAGTTAACTAGTAATTTGGTTTTTTATAAACGTAGTACTTTTTCTAGTAATTACTTTGAAATAAACCTTTATAAAGACCTCTACCTTTACCTTATAGTTATTAATTGTACCCTCTACTATATTACCTACCCCGGCCACTATATATTCAATTAATCCAGTTATAATTATATTAGTTAGGCGGGTTAATTAAAGTAGGTTAGAGTTAGGCGTTAAATTGCTATACTTCTTAAGAGCGTAAAGTGGTACTAATAGAAGATCTTAATTAAGCATACACTCCTTTATAAGTATTTATAGGATTAAAGAGAGTAAGGTTATATTCTTTAATACCTTAGTATACGCTAATAACTTAATTATATAGGCTAAAGTCCTCTTAATATAATTTAGATAAACCACGCTAAATCATCTAAAGTTAATTAAAGAGCTTTTAAAGATAATTAAGCTGAGGGACACCTAGGTTTGTAGCAATAATCCTTAGAAAGGTAGTCTCTCTTTATTCTAATATATACTGCTACTTATTTTCTTCTGTTTTAAAGTAGCATCTTAATTTATATATTATGCGGTTAAAATTATATCCTTTTCCTACTAAATAATTATAATAAAAGGTACTAGCTCGGCCCTTAAGTATAACGGAATAGGCGTTATGGTATTAATTAGACTCTATTCCTACCTTCTAGTAATAGTTATAGAAGATATGTAGTTTTAAATTAAGAATATTATATAATTCCCCGCTAAACTTCTTCTCTTAATCCAAATATAGCTTTATAAGCTCTATAAGCAATTTTAAACTGCCTCTAATTTGAGATTAAGATAGAGGAGGTAGGGGTTATATTACAGGCTGTAGTGGGGACGTAGGTCTGGTTAGTGGAGTCCAAAGGTTATTAAATTGTAAAGTAATAGGATCCTATGCCTGCTCTTATTAGGGTATAGTATCCGACGTTAAGGTTATAGGTTAAATTAGATATAAAGGAGTTAAAGGCGGCGGTAGGTTCGTCTTTAAAGGTATATTACTTAGGTTCTATTATAAGTTAAGCTTCCTTATAGTGCGTAGTTAGTGCTTAATCTCTTATAGAGTCTATTTATGTTCTTCTTTTACGTTAATAACCTGCTCCTAAATATTATCTCTAATAGTACCCCCATCCTTAGGGATAAATACTCTATTTTTTTTAAAGGAAGTTACGGAAGTCTTATATAATATCCTTGTTTACGGGGGCCTATATTTCCTTTATCCATTTAATAAAGTCCTCCTTTATATATTCCTATAGCGCGGTATTATTATATTTACTATCCTTATAATATACTATATAGTGTAATAAAAATCCATTTAAGTCTTGTTTATTAGCGTTTATAAGGTTAATTATAGCTTTGTTTTATATCTTTAGGTTAATATCTTTCTTATACTTCTTTAGGTAGGTTAACGCCATAGTAGGTATAGAATTAATAGGGTGTTGTACGTTAAAGGTAGGTAGGATTTTCGGTTTTATAGGATCTTGTAGGTTTGCTGTTAAGAGGTAGGCAATTTAAGATGTTGTTTAACGCGTTTTAGACGTTATTTGACGCGTTTTGGACGTTAACTTAGGACTATAGGTTTAGTAATACTTCTGACCTAAAGTACTTAATTAAATCTTTATAAATGTGGTTGTTCTATATAATAGACGCAACTTAGTATCTCCTAGTACTTAGTAACACTTTTATTACTAGTTTTTCGCAAGTTTAAGGTAGTATAGTATCGCCGGAATCCATTCTATATAAGCGCATATGGCACCCCTATATAAGACTATCTCTTCTATTTGAAAACCTAGCTACTCTGTAGTTAACTATATATTTAACTACTAATTAGTATTGGTTATATAGGGTGACTTACCAATAACGACTACTTAAGTAGGGTTATAGTGATGTTAGTTAATAAGCTTCTTCCTTAGAATGAGGAAAGGCGAGGAGTCTAAGACTCCTCGCCACGCTAGTGCCGCGGCGTCACGTGACGACCGCTTGCCTTATTCCCGACATCTATAAACTTAATTAATATAATATTAGTAGCCGAATATTCTATTAAGTACGTCTTTAAGCTATACAGACTTCCTAATTTAATAATATCTAATTATAGAAGCTAGTTTATTTTAGACTTCTAGTAAGCCCTATATAAATAATTAAGTATATAAATATAACTCTTAACTATATTTTATTTAGAGATAAATAGTTAAACTAAAATTATAAACGTAATTATAGAATAATACCTATAAATATACTACTCCTACCTATAAGACAACTGGGAAAAGTAGCTACCTTTAGCCAAGTTTACTATAAATAATATAAGAAACAAATTAATAGGTATAACGCTGTTCTACGTAACCTATAAATAAAACCCTTAACTTAGATTTAAACTATAACCTATAATTAATATAATAAACCCTATAATTAAGAGGATTTAACTAATTAATATATATAACTTTACTAATTAAATAAAGTAGTTATATTATGAAATTTTTTTAGGCGCGTTGTTTTAAACGAAAATTAGGGTCTATAAAACCTGCGAAAGTCGCAATTTTAGCAATTGGCGGCGATTTATAGCAATTTGCTACAAACATATAGGCTACTTATACACGCGCCTGCCCTATCTATATATTTGTAGCAAATTGCTGCAAATTGCCGCAAATACTAAAATTGCGACTTACGCCTGCAGGTTTTGCAGACCCCGATTTTCACTTACAATAACGTACCTAAAAAAAATTCTGGTATAGAGGCTCTGTATAAGGCTCTATATAAAGCTTTATACGAAGCTTTATATAAAGCTCTATATAAAGCTCTATATAAAGCTTTATATAAGGCTCTATATAAGGCTTTATATAAAGCTCTGCGTATAAAGGCTTTGTATAAGGCTTTATACGAAGCTTTATACAAATTCGTGCACGAAGCTCTATATAAAGCTCTATATAAAGCTTTATATAAGGCTTTATACGAGGCTCTATATAAAGCTCTATGTATAGAGGCTCTATATAAGGCTCTATATAAAGCTTTACACGAATTTATATACAAAGCTCTATATAAAGCTCTATACGAAGCTTTATATAAGGCTCCATATAAGGCTCTATACGAAGCTTTACGTATAGAGGCTCTGCATGAGGCTCTATATAAGGCTCTATATAAGGCTTTATATAAAGCTCTATATAAAGCTTTATATAAGGCTTTGTATAAAGCTCTATATAAAGCTCTATATAAAGCTCTATAAAGCTCTATACAAAGCTCTATATATAAAGGCTCTACATAAGGCTTTATATAAAGCTCTACGTATAGAGGCTCTATATAAAGCTCTATATAAAGCCTTTATATATACGCGCGATATATTACTATTAGGTCCCCGCTATATTCCTAATAGCCTCTATATATACCTCTACTAAGTATACCCCCTATATATACCTAGGTAGCCACCTTATTTTTTACCCTTCCTTATATTCTTTCTACCTAGGAAGATACTAGAATAACAGCTAGTAGATAATAGTTACTAGAGCTAAATAACTATTATTAAAGCTAAACAACTGTTGCCGGAGCTAAATAACTATTATTAAAGCTAAATAACTATTACTAGAGCTAGATAACCATTGCTAAAGCTAAATAACTATTAGAGCTAGACAACCGTTAAAGCTAGATAACTGTTGTTAAAGCTAGACAACTGTTACTAAAGCTAAATAACCGTCGCTAGAGCTAGATAACCGTTATTAGAGCTAGATAACCGTCGCTAGAGCTAGATAACCGTCGCTAGAGCTAGACAACCGTTAGAGCTAGACGACCGTTATTAAAGCTGGACAACTATTGCTAGAGCTAAATAACCGTCGCTAAAGCTAGACGACCGTTAGAGCTAGATAACTGTTATTAAAGCTAGATAACTATCGCCAGAGCTAGATAACCGTTGTTAGAGCTAGATAACCGTCGCTAGAGCTAGATAACCGTCGCTAACCGTCGCTAAAGCTAGACAACCGTTAAAGCTAGATAACTGTCGTTAAAGCTAGATAACCGTCGTTAGAGCTAGACAACTATTGCTAAAGCTAGATAACCGTCGCTAGAGCTAGATAACCGTTATTAGAGCTAGATGGCTATTACTAAAGCTAGATAACCGTCACCAGAGCTAAATAACCGTTATTAGAGCTAGATAACCGTCGCTAGAGCTAGATAACCGTCGCTAAAGCTAGACGACCGTTACTAAAGCTAAATAACCGTCACCAGAGCTAGACAACCGTCGTTAAAGCTAGACGGCCGTTACTAGAGCTAGATAACCGTTACTAGAGCTAGATAACCGTTAGAGCTAGATAACTGTCGTTATCGCTATATAACTATTACTAGAGCTATATAATAACCGTTTAAATAACTAGCCAGCGAATATAATAAACGATTTAATTAATTAATCGAATTAAGGTAGTATAGATAGGTAGGTATAGATAGGTAGGTATAGACAGGTAGGTATAGACGGATAGATAGATAGATAGGTAGGTAGGCAAGTAGGCAAGTAGGTAGGTAGGTAAGTAGGTAGGTAGGTAGGTAAGTAGATAGGTAGGTAGGTAGATAAGTAGGTAGATAAGTAGGTAGGTAGGTAGGCAGGTAGGTAGGTAGGTAAGTAAATAATTTAAAGCCTCTATAAAAGGCTTCCCCCTTAATACCTAAAGTAAATAGCTCTATATTTTATATAGTTATAATATAAATATATTTAAAAGTATATTATTGAAATCTATAAGAATATATAATAATTTGGTTATTATATAATATAATTATATATAACCGACTACCGGACCTTGCATATTACCCTGTTTTACCTGCGTCAGCACTACCCTCGTATGTCTCGGATACGTTTAAAATGAGTTATAGGCTTCGGAGTTCGGGGTCTACTTTCATGTATTTATACCACTTGATTTCCATAGATTTACAATTAAGTCGCTTGTTTAATTCCCACACACTGCAAAGCTTACATTATAATTTATATAGTTACAATTTATACAGTTTTTACAATTTATATAGTTTGCGCGCTATTTATTTATAGGGTAGCGTTTTACTATAATTTATTTATAGGGGTAGCATTTTGCCGCAATTTACTATTAGGTACTACGATTTTGTTATAAAACATACGTTTTACGCAAATTACTATTAACCATATCCACTTACCGCAACCGTACGGTTTGCGGCAATTTGCTACAAACCGCAACAATAAGCCCTAAAAAAATTTCCTAATATAACGGAACTATTATAAAGTAAATTGCGTACGCTTAAATAATATAGAAATAGTATATAAATAAAGGACGAGCTCCTATATAGGACTCTAAGAAAGGCAATATAGTTTACCTAAATATATAAAACCTAAAGACTTAATAACCCTTAAAGAAACTAAACTAGAAGTTTATGGGCCTATACTAAATTAAAAAGAAACTAAGCCTATACGCTTATAAGCTTAAATTACTAACTAAGATAAAAATATATCTAACGTTTTATATAAACTTACTATAACCTTTAAAAGGTAAACCTTTAACTTGTAAAGTACCGCCGCTATTATTTATAATTATTAATAACGGTAACGGTTCTTATTTTATTAACTTAATTAATAATGTATAATAAAAAATATAATCTAAATAATTTAAACTTCTTATTAAGTAAAAAGGATATAAAATATAAATCTAGGAAACCTATAACTAGATTAAGGCCAATATACCTTTCCTAGTAAAAGAATTTTATAAAAACTATCCTTTATAGCCTACTTTAGCTAGATAGATATAATATAAAGGTAAATAACTGCTACCTAATATAAATATATAAAACACAATAGTAGGAAGCTTAAAATTAAAAAGAACTTAAAATATGTTATAATATTTATTATATAATTATATAATACGTAAAATATTAAAGAACTTTAACCGCTAGTTAAAGTTATCTAATTAGTTAGATCTGCTTACTCAGACCTACTATAAAGATATTAGTTCTACTTACTACCTTAATTAAACTAATAGTAATTTTCTATTCTAGGGATAGAAAATCCTAATTAGTAAAACCCTATACTACTACCTAACGCGAAAATATAATATATAATAAGTTATAAGTTTTAATTAAAATTAAATTATTTAGACCTTTAGCTAAAAGGGGGGTTCTATAACAGGACTAGCCTAGTTATAATAGGAATATCTTAATAAAATACTTAATAGATAAATTCTAACGCTTTAACTAAATTCTGCTAAATTAATTAAATTCTACTAAAGTCTATTAAAGACCGCGTATATATATACGTACGCATTAACCACTAAGCCCCTAACTATTTAATTATATAATTCTCTTATTATTTCTTTTTCTTCTTTATATAACGTCTTATTCTTAGTAAGAGCTATATACCCTTAGATTTAGATAGAATTTATATTATTCCTTTAAATCTTCCCTAAAATCTCTTCGTGTAATAGGACTAGCCCAGTTATAGTAGGAATATCTTAGTGAAATACTTAATAGATAAATTCTAACGCTTTGACCAAATTCTGCTAAATTAATTAAATTCTATTAAAGTCCGTTGAAGACCGCGTACGTATATGCGTACGCATTAACCACTAAGCCCCTAACTATTTAATTATATAATTCTCTTATTATTCTCTTCTCTTCTTTATATAACGTCTTATTCTTAACAAGAGCTATATACCCTTAGATTTAGATAAAATTTATATTATTCCTTTAAATCTTCCCTAAAGTCTCTCCGCGCCCTTATATTACGTTATATTAATACTAATACCCTTAAAATAGTAAACGAACTTAAATCCGCTATGTTAACTATTATAGCCCTAATTAGGGAATAAATAACTATAATATAACAGTCCTTTATAGATACCTTAGCCTAGTAATAAACTATACTAGAAGCTTAGCATTAGCAATTAATTAAAGTAATATATAAAGAACTCTATAACGCTAAAGTACTCGCATTAAAAACCATAATAGCACCACCTATAAATAAAATTAAAATAACTATATATAAACCTAACCTATTAAATATAAACCCTAAACTAGTAATAGTAGTTTAACCTATACCTATAATAAACCTAGTACCTACTATAAAATCTAAAAAGCTCCCTAACCTTCTAATGTTTAATAAAAATTAAAATAACCTACATCTCTTTATAATTAAGCTCCATCTTAAACTTTTAATAAACTATAATTAATACCCTACTAAAGCTAGTAAGATTAGCTATAGAATATCTTATTTAAGTAAAGACGCTATATAAACTATAGACTTATTCTTTTATAACTGTTAATCACACAGGGTGACTCACCAATAACAACTACTCGAGTAGGTTACAGTGATGTTGGTTAATAAAGCTTATTAATTAGAATGAGGAAGGGCGAGGAGCTTAAGGCTCCTCGCCACGCTAGTGCCGCGGCGATACGTGATAGCAACTTGCCATCACGTGACGGCAGTTTGCCGTACGTGACGGCAAATTGCCTCATTCCCGATACTGGTAACTCTTTTTTTATAGTTGCCCTCTATATATAAATACTGCTTGACTATTATAACAAATATAGATCCTCCTTACTTACTATTGCTATTGTAATATAAGTCTCGCTATCCTAAAATTTGCCTCTTAGCACATAGTGCTTTCTTACTAAGGAGTTATAGGTAAACATCGTGTTAGGGCCGTCAGGGCCGCTAAGGCGCTAGCTATAAGTAAGCTAATAGCGATTTTTTATACCGGGTATAGAAAATCCTAATTGGCTAGTTAAAATTAGGGTCTGTAGAGCGTTATACTCTTACTCCCTTTTAACCCAACCTTTAACTTATACGCGTAAAGTATTTATATTAACAAACATTTCTAAAGCCTTATTTGGGTTTGCCTTCATCATTACATCTACTAGGTTATTTTAACCATTAATCTATTAAATCTTAAAGAGTTTTCGCCGTTCGTAAGATTAATAAAGTGCTATAATATTAATTATAAGGTGCTTCTCCTTTATAGTACTAAGCTTAACTAAGCACTTATAGAGGGAGTATAAGTTAGTATATACGATTATAGGGATAATAGAAAGTTCGAGTCAATCTATAATTATCTTTAGAGTAGTTCTAATTGTAATTACTATATTAACTCTGCTAACTATTCTATATATCTCTAACGCTAAAACGCTTTAAGTAATGTACTTGCTTTTAGTTAAGCTCTAATAAATAAGATTGCCGTAGATCGTGAAGTCATTCTCTCCAGTAGATTCATTCGCAATAATAATCTTATATCTTAGCTAGGAGCTAAAATCTTTATTATTTATAAACGATCTATTAACAAATATAAAGAGCTTAACGGTAGGAAGATTAATAGGTACGTAGAGTAGTCCCCAGTCGAGATGGTTTATTTACTAAGAGAGACGCTTATTTAGGGTAAGGACGTTATCCTTAGTTAATTTCTAGTATTAAGCGGTAATAGAAAGATCAAATAAAGCCTTAGGTTGATAGATAGAAGCGATATAAGCTCTACAAGCGCGTTGCTCTACGTATCCTTATTTTAGAGAATTAACGTTAATAATGTCAATCTTCTTACCTTAACCCTTCTAGCATAAAGCAATGGAATCCTCATTTAGGGAGAGGATATATCTATTAAAGAGTAATAGTGTTATTAAATTAAGCTTTTCCTTTAGCTTTACTATAAGATTTGCCTTTACTAGCTCGTCTTCTTTAAGAGCTAAGAATTAGTCATCTCCTAAGATAATTATATCATCGGTTTATATGCCGATAATTCTAAATAGAGTTCCCGTAGTTATAATAAGGAAGCATAGATTAAATATAGAAGTAGTTATTAAAAGCTTCTCTTTATAGTGCTTGCTATAAGTAGCCCACTAGTGAGTTTCTGCCTCTGCAATTCCATATAATAGCTTAAGTATAACTATAATCGTATCTTCGGAGTATTGGTAGCGAATTTACTTTAAAAGGTATGCTAATATTAAGCGCTAAAAGTGCGTCTCTAATTAGGTGTAGGCCTAAGTAATATCTTATAGATAGACTGCTATTCTATTCTTTATTAGGGAGGGAGCTAGTATAACAATAACTCGCTAACTAGCTCGTTAAATTATAGGAGATTGTATAAGAATTATCTCCTTACTATCGTTGTTATAGCCTTAGATAATAAGCCTTAATTTCTTAAATAGGGCGTTAGTAGCTTTACCTTTAATCTCATTAACTATTCTTAACTTAAAGATGCGAACTTTATCGAACTTAGTAGGGTTATACTTCTTAAATTTAAAGACCTCTCTTATAATAAGACTATTAATCTCCTACTTGTCAGATACTTAGAAAGGAGCTCCTAGAGTTATAATACGACCTTCCTTTTAAAGCTGTTTTACGAGTTTAAAGTTAGCCTTCTCTTTAGCTATTATAAAGGCCATTAATAGCTTAACTCTATTCTTAATGGCGGCAATAAATTGCTTTTTGAAATTAATAAGATATTAGCAATTTCGTAATTCCTTTAGGCGACCTTTACCGCGTCATAGTTACGGCGTATCTACTATAATTATATTAGGATTATGGTCGCCTTCTAAAGCACATTAATTATAGCTCTCCTTTAGGGCATTTTTTATAGTATCCTACAAAGGCTTAAAACTATTATTTTTATAGTAAGGCTTAATAACAGTTAAACGGAATTAAGTGGGTCCGTAAGGCATCTAAATAGTATAAGTTTAACTATTAATTGCAATAAGTTAATATAGGCCTAACTATTCTCCCTTTTTACGCCATACGCGTACCTTAGACTAAAGTGGCAGATTAAGCGTAGTTAAGGTATTTAGGCCATTTCTTATTCTTAGTACGTTGTTAACCTAGCGTGTGGCGTAGAAACGTTATACCTCCTTTATTGCCTTATAAATAGCCTTAGCTTATTACACAACGGAGGGAGATAGTAAAGAATTATTAGTCATTTAAGGGTAGGCGCTAAAGACTAGTAATGTAGGTATAAGTTTATCCGGGCTAGCGGAATTATTAATAGCTTTAACAGCTATTTATAAGGTAAGTTCTTCGCTAGCGTCCTCTAGTTCTAAAGAGATAATCTTATATACGCGGTGTAATGGCGTATAATATCGTTCTACTTTTCTAATACTATTATATGCCTTAACAGGGACTTCCTTAACCTTAATTGCCATTGCCTTTATCTATTATCAAAACTCTATAGATAAGAAGTTCTTTCCTATATTATAGACGATTTAATTAGGGGGTCCTAGGTAGATATTAATCCAGCATAATTAAAGGGTATCCTATATGTTTTTAGCTAATATATCCTTTAAAAATCATGCGGCTTAAAAGGAGGCTAAGAAGTTAACAACTTAGAGTACTAGCTTGCCGCTAAGATATATAACGTCAACAATAATATAGAAGTTGAAGTTATAGTTATCTTTAAGGGTGAACTTAAATCGGCTAGGGGACTTCTGGTTTATTTAGCATTAATAGCAGTACTTTATAAGATGCTTAATTGCCTTAACCTTAACTTTATAGCCTGCCCACTAAAGAACCCTAAGCAATCGGTAAATGGATAGGTAGCTAAAACGACGGTATAGTTAACGTAACTCTAACTTAGTTAAATAGCTCTAAGTAACACTCTTTTCTAGTTAATAAAGGAATAACTAGGGGTAACCCTACTTACATATAACGGGTACCTAATTATCTCCCTAAATAAGTATATTTAAGGTTATTAAGCTTAATGCCTAATTTATTTATATCTCTAATGCAAAATAGAAATAGGGTATTTATAGGAACGACGCAAAAGGTAATGTACCCTAAGGGGGTTTAGACCCTAATTATGCCAATAAAGATCGCAGTACCCTTGCCAAAACAAATTATATATTAGCCTGCCGTTAAATAGTTAATCTAAACAGAGCTATTAAGCTGCTGAAGGGCTTAAACTTAAGGTTCTCCTACTATAGATACTCCTGCGGCTCTAGTATCTGGTATAATACCATAGAAGACGTTCGCTAAGTATCTATCATTAAAGGAGAACGCGGAACTCTCCCTTAGCTCGTTAAAGATATCTAACTTCGTAGTAAAATAGAGCGTAGATTGGTTATTAAGAATAGTAACGGTTTGTATACCATCTACCTTACTATACTTAGTGAAGTATTAGTTAGGTAAGTACTCCTTAATTTCTATATCCATAAGAAGCTATTCGGCCTTATTAACCTTACCCTTAAGATCTTCTACGCCTTTATATTAAATTAGGAAGCTTTAAAAGTAGGCCATAGTAACCTTATAATTTCCAATATTTCTTATACTCTAGCGGAACTTATTATATACCTCCTTTCGTTTATTAAAAGAATGCCTAGTTAACTAGCAATTTAGTTTCTTACAAATATAGTACTTCTTTTAGCGATTACTTCGAAATAAACCTCTATAAGGACCTCTACCTTTACCTTATAATTATTAATTATACCCTCTACCGTATTACCTACCCCGGCCATTATATATTTAATTAATCTAGTTATAATTATATTAGTTAGGCGGGTTAATTAAAGTAGGTTAGAGTTAGGCGTTAAATTGCTATACTTTTTAAGAGCGTAGAGCGGTGCTAATAGAAGATCTTAATTAAGTATATACTCCTTCGTAAGTATTTACAGGATTAAAGAGAGTAAGGTTATATTCTTTAATACCTTAATATACACTAATAACTTAATTACGTAGGCTAAAGTCCTCTTAATATGATTCGGATAAACTACGCTAAATTATCTAAAGTTAATTAAAGAGCTTTTAAAGATAATTAAGCCAAGGGATACCTGGGTTTGTAGCAATAATCCTTAAAAAGGTAGTCTCTCTCTATTCTAATATATACTACTACTTATTCTCTTCTATTTTAAAGTGGCATCTTAACTTATATATTATACGGTTAAAATTATATCCTTTTCCTACCAAATGATTATAATAGAAGGTACTAGCTTAGCCCTTAAGCATAACGGAATAGGCGTTGTGGTATTAATTAGACTCTATTCCTACCTTCTAGCAATAGTTATAGAAGATACGTAGTTTTAAATTAAGAATATTATATAATTCCCTACTAAATTTCTTCTCCTAATCCGAATAGAGCTTTGTAAGCTCTATAAGCAATTTTAAACTACCTCTAATTTAAGATTAAGATAGAGGAGGTAGGAGTTGTATTATAGGCTATAGTGGGGACGTAGGTCTGGTTGGTGGAGTCTAAAGGTTAGTAAATCGCGAAGTAAGGGGATTTTATGCTTACTCGTGTTAAGAGGCAGTAGTTAAAGTTATAGGTTAAATTGGTGGATTCTGGGGAACTAAAGATAGAGGTAGAGGTGATGGATATAGAATGGAAGAACTTGTGCCTGGAGCAATGGAATTAGAACGCGTCTCTTATAGTATATTACTTGGATTCTATTATAAGTTAAGCTTCCTTATAGTGCGTAGTTAGTGCTTAATCTTTTATATAGTCCATTTATGCTCTTCTTTTACGTTAAGAACCTACTTCTAAATGTTGTCTCTAATAGTACCCCCATCCTTAGGGATAAATACTTTATTCTCCTAAAGGAAGTTACAGAAGTCCTATACAATATCCTTATTTACAGGGGCCTATATTTCCTTTGTCCATCTAACAAAGTCCTCCTTTATATATTCCTATAGCGCGGTATTATTATATTTACTATTCTTGTAATATGCTATATAGTGTAATAAAAATCTATTTAAGTCTTGTTTATTAGCGTTTACAAGGTTAATTATGGCTTTATTCTATGTTTTTAGGTTAATGTCTTCCTTATACTTCTTTAGGTAGGTTAACGCTATAGTAGGTATAGAATTGACGGGGTGTCGTATATTAAAGGTAGGTAGGATTTTCGGTTTTATAGGATCTCATAGGTTTGCTGTTAAGAGGTAGGTAATTTAAGATGTTATTTAACGCGTTTTAGACGTTAACTTAGGACCTTAGGTTTAGTAATATTTCTAACCTAAAGTACTCAACCAAATCTTTATAAACGCGGTTGTTCTGCGTAATAGACGCAACTTAATATCTCCTAGTACTCAGTAACACTTCTATTATTAGTTTTCCGCAAGTTTAAGGTAGCATAATATTGCCGGGATCTATTCCATATAAGCGCATATAGCACCCCTATATAAGACTATCTCTTCTATTTAAAAACCTAGCTGCTCTATGGTTGACTGTATATTTAACCACTAATTAGTATTAGTTATATAGGGTAACTCACTAATAACTACTACTTGAGTAGGTTATAGTGATATTGGTTAATAAAGCTTATTAATTGGAATAAGAAAGGGCGAGGAGCTTAAGGCTCCTCGCCACGCTAGTGCCGCGGCGACACGTGATGGCAACTTGCCATCACGTGACGGCAGTTTGCCGTACGTGACGGCAAATTGCCTCATTCCCGACAATAACGGCACCTTTATTAATTTTAAAATCTTTATCTCTTTACTAAAATAAACGTATAATAACACTAGCCGCGAATATATAGCTATTACTAAACTTAAAAACCTATAATAACGGAACTAAGACTTTACTAGCTTCTTTTCGGAATTTTTAGGCCTTATTAGTAAACTAAATTAGAATAAAGCCGCTAGAGTTACTGCTCTCTGTTAAGCCATTTTAGATAAAATTAAAGTATAATTAGTAGGTAGAGAACTGCTAAAAGACTTACCCAAATTTGCTATAATATATTAATAAATTAATAAGGACCTTTAATATAATAAATAGACTTATTTCTTAAAGCTAACTATATCTTATATTTAAAACTTTATAAAACCGGTATATACCCTAAAGCGCGATCCGTCTCTAAGACCCAAAGGCCCTATATATAACCCTATAGACCTTAATACTACCTAATCTTATATACCCTTAGGAACTAATAAATAAAGAATATAAGCCGTAAATAGAGAATGCTTTAGATATAATAAAAGGGATATATTTAGAGAAATTGCTAAACTTACCCTTTTAAAAAGGTCCGCTGTAGCTCCTCTTAGTCCTTAAGTTGCACTTATTTTATAAATTATATTTAGTCGCTATAAAGTATCTTACCTTTAGTTAATTTAGAAAATAAATTATCCTAGGGCTAAGTTGCGCCTTAAAATAAGGAGTGGAAGAGTATAAGTATCTAGGCTCTTTTAGCGCTAATATATAATATAACTCCCTTAATATACTTAGCAAAAGTTAAATCCTTAGAAAAAAAAAAGTATAAATCCTTATAGATAGCGGAGCTACTAGTATAGGCTTTATTAATATAAACTACGCGAAAACTTAATACTTAAATTAAAGAAACTTAATAAGCCCTAAGGCCTATAAGGCTTTAATAGTAAGCCCTTAATATATAGTGAACTAATATACTTATAAGGGGATCTTGTGGATAGGGGGCTATAAGGACACAATTATAGAATAGGATAAATTAGTAAAAGAGACAAATCCTTAAGGAGGTAAGGCCTCTAGGATTGTAGAGACTATATATTACGGGTATGTGCCTTTAGTATATAACTAGTAACTATCTAAGGGGCGTTTAGGGGTTGTCCTAAGGGCAACCTAAGGTGTCCGCAATAATATCCCTTATATTACCCCCCCCCTTCTTATAGTTGCCCCCTAATTGCTATTACCTTATAATAGGGAGATTATAAGGGCTTATCCCGGAAGAGGTTTAGAGAGATATTAGAGAGGTGTTAGTATGCCACTATATATTATCTATCTATCTAACCCCTGCTTTAAACTCCTAAAAAACCTTAATAAGGAAAAAATATAACTGGAGAAAAGATGTAAGGATTGCTAGGAGACCTATTAGAAGCCTATTAAAAGTATACCGGTAACTACCTAGGCTAATATAGGCATTTTTATACAACTCTACTTTTAAGCCTTTATGCCAGTCTGTAATTAATTACGAGTATTATAGGCAATTTAGTATTTTAGTATAGTTCCGTAGAACCTTTTAGTATAGGATTTAACGTATAAAGCCTTAGCTTACCGTCGTCTTTAACTGCTAAGATATAGTCTATAATCCTTTCTTATAATTCTTTTCTTATAATCCCCTACGTCACTAATACATTACTTCTATATTTACCCTTAGGCTATTAGATGCGGTTAAGGTATTAATTAGTTGGTTAAAAAGACCTATCTCTTAAGATTTAGTATATATGGTTTTAAATCTAGTAGTCCTATACTGTATATTTGGCGTAGTTCTACTACCTAGTAAATAGGGACACTTTGTAATAGCGACTATAGCTATTATACAATTGTTAAGAACGTCTATAACGTTAATCTTTAATACTATAGTATTATTTTAGGTATAATTTAACCTATATACGTCTTTAATTAACGTCTTAATTGCCTTCCCCTAGCCGCGTAGTTAGTTTTTATAAGGAAGTAATGGTTAAATAACTTATACGCGTGTTTTCTTCCTTCTAAATAGCGCTATTATAACGGAGTTATATTAGTAAGGTTGCGGCTATTTACTAAAAGGGTATTAGACGATAAAGTATAAAGACACTTTACTTATCGAGCTTAATCCTTTTCCTTAACACCTTACTTCCCATTATTAACCTTCGTCTAATTTGGACGTATCTTTAATATATTATTAAGATTTTCTTTATTTTTATTATTAATTTAATATACCTCTTTATTCTCCTGCTAACTGCTCTTTTAAGTAAATTTTATAGTATATCCTAGCCCTACCTTTATATATAGAACCCTAACCCCTACTAACCCGCAACTGGTGCTAGTCCTACCTAAATAATTTTGCCTGTACATTTTTAAAAGACTAGAAATCTAATAATAGGATTCTAGAGGCTTATAATAAGACGCANTNNNTTAAATNTAATACCTTTAGTCCTTATAATTAATNCATNCGTACTAAGAGCGGCAGTTACNTTAAGGTAAGTTTTTCTATCCTTAATAGATTTCTATTACTAACTTTAAGCTTTAATAGCCTAGGCCTAAGTAGCGACGTTCC
This sequence comes from Cenococcum geophilum 1.58, assembly GCF_001692895.1. NCBI lineage: Eukaryota > Fungi > Ascomycota > Dothideomycetes > Gloniales > Gloniaceae > Cenococcum > Cenococcum geophilum. Next base: position 281,241 of record NW_027137560.1, on the reverse strand, counting down.
TTTAATGTCCTTAACCACTATATCGCCCGGGCTCTCTCCTATTCTAGCGTAAATGCTAAATAACTTAGCCGAATTTAAGACTATATCACGGCTATCTATACTGCCTATAATTCCTAGTAAGCTAGCTAGTAACGCCTAATACGATAATAAGGTTAGTATACTAAAGATAGGGTAAGGGATAGGGGTAATAAAAAGAAGGTTGCTATCTACTATAGAAAGGAGTTTGCGTATATATATTAAGTTTTAAAAGAGCATAATATAATACGGTATTAGGTATATTACCCTTTAAGTACCTAGCAAATAGGTAACTAATAGTTGCTATAGTAAGGTCTTAGTAGTTCTAGACTATACTAGCTAGCTAACATCTTTATTTATTCTAGGCTTAAGCGTATCTTTATTAACTATAAGCTTACGCTATAAGAGCTTCGTTGGTATTGGTTTAGACCTAATATTAATATTAAGTATTTAAGAGTCTCTGCTCTAGCTACACCTTATTATCCTACCCCTGTTTTTATACCTACTTATACACCTACTAAGGGATCTAGATCCCATTTTTGTTAGCTATTACTTAGTAGCCTAATAGATACTAATCCTACTCCTGATAATAAGGTATAGTGGCTTTTTAGATTAGGCATTTGTGGTTTAGACTTTTGGGATTCGTTCTTATATATAGTAGCAATTAAGGACCTTAATTAGGTGCTTAGGAAGGCCTTATAAGGCTTTTAGAAAGGGCTTAGAAGCCTTAGGAATAATATTCCTAGTATAGATTAATAAATAGGAATATAATTCTAGCAAAATGCCCTATTAACTCTATGCTATATACGTAAAAAGGCTAAGAACCTGTTCTGCCTTAGGCTATAGCCCTATCCCTATAGTTTTTAGAGCTTGTTTATACTATATCCAATTTAACCTATTTACTCTTTAGGGCCTTTTACGGCCTACTACGAGCTTTCTTTATAGGTTGCGATAACACCGTAGTATTAGAGCGCTTTTTATAACTTATAGATTGTGGACCTTAGTCCTAAGATTCTTTTAAAATATCTTCGCAATAATTAAGGTAATCCTCTGGTTCCTATATAGAGTCCTTAGCAGGCTAGCCTAGCTATTTAACTTTAAATTAAAGCTTGTTCTTAATAGACTTATAGTATAATATAGCTTTAACCTTGTACCACTCGCCTACTACTTTAGGGTGTTTAATTAGACCTAGACGGAAGTTCTTTTCTAATAATAGTCTATGCTATAGCTCTAGAAGGTTTACGTAAAACACTAGATATATACGGGCTATAGATAAGGGTAGCTAGAGACAATAGGCTAGCTTACTAATTCGTTTCTTAACTTAAAAGGGACCTAGGTATCTTGTATTAAGCTTTTTTTAATAGTCGATGGGTCTTAATATTTGTTAAACGTAATAGAACTTTATTACCTACTCTAAAATACTTATCCTAGTGCTTGCGGTTATACTAAAGTCTCTACTGCTCTTAGGCGTCTTATAGGCTCTACTTTATATGCTTTTATTACTCCTCCTATTCCTAGAGGTATCCTTATACTCTTTAATAGATATTCTTAGACTTTCTAGTAGGATCCTATAACTAATTATACGGCCTTAGCTAGTAATTATTGGGTATACTATTAAACCCAAATAGTTAAACGCTATAGGCAATCTAGATTAGTGCATACTTATACAATATATATTCCTTTAAATTATAAGCGTACTCCGCGTACGGAAGTAGCTTATACTAATTATCTTGCTAGTAGTTTAAATATATTTATAGGTAAGACTCCAGTTCCTAGTTCTGGCGTTCTATTTGCCTATCCATTTATAGATGGAAAGCTATACTATAATAGTAGTCTATCTTTAAATGGAAGCATAGGTCCGACTAGTACTAGCTTATAAAGACACTGCTCCTATTAATAATAATAGAGTGCGGCTAATCTACTTTAAGAAACCATTTCTCCTTAATTAGGTTGGCTAGTGCTTATATATTAATTATCTTGTTAACGGGAAGGTATTAGACGTACTTTAAAAACCTATTAATAAGTATAAGGACCGAATTATATATTCGTCCCTAACTATCTTTAAATGGCAGGAGATCCGTAATAAAGTCTATGGCGTAATATTACTATAGCTTACTAGCGGGGGAAACTAATTTAAGTAGACCCTATAGCTTATGCCTGCGGATCTTATATACTTAACACTTCTTATAATAGTTAATATACTCCTTTGCTTCCTAATTAAGCCTTAGCTAATAATATTTACGCTAAAGTAATTTTACTGTTTTTACTTAACCATAGTGGCCGCCTAGAGGATTATTGTAATTCTTTATAAGAATCTTCTATTGTAGATTTGCTTTTTATAGTACCTAAACCTTACTACCTCTATATAGTAGGCCTATTGGGTTTAGTTCCTAATAGTAGCGCCTAGCAGCTTCCTTTCCGTTACGTTTCCGGTCTACTTCCGCATTAAGGATAATATAAAAAGCGTCCCTCTATTACACCTTATAGATAAAATCTATTAACCTTTTAGATAGTTTCTAGGTAAAAGCTATTTTATCCTATACTGCTCTAAGTATAAGACTAGATAGTACTATAGATCTTATAACTCTTTAATACGCGTATATTAGGAAGGCCGCTATAAGGTTAAAGTCCTTTAGTTATTATAGGGCTCCGAGTTTTAATTGCTTTATAGCTTTACTATTAGTTTAAGGGGATAGCTTAGTAATTAAGGATAGTATATTACTAGGTTCCGAGAATATATTAGGGACGTTCTATTTAGGTATATTTAGACCTTTATTAGTAACGGACCGGGTACTAGCCAGAACGTTAGTAGAAACTAATAGGGCTTACACTACCTAAGGCTTAGTGCGTAGAGCTATAGGTACTTAAGCATCTTATATCTAGAGCTTGTTCTATAATATAGGGAGTAAAATATTTATTATCTGTTTTACTTCTCCTATTTTAAAGCCTTTGGCATAGTCTAGCCGTTATAACGGTCTATTAATAGGGTTGTTTTCCCCTAGCTTATATTTAATCTTAAAATTAAATCATATAAGCTTCTCTACCTATTTAGCTTATTAAAGTATAAGCTCCTTTATAGTTATAAAGTAGCGTAGATTATAGTAATCTAAGAGTATACGAGTGGTATAGCTTGCGTGCTTAAGGTAGTGTCGCCACTATTTAAAGCAGTTAACTATAGCCAGCAGTTCCTTATTATAGGTATAATACCTAACTTTAGGTCCCTAGAATTTTCTGCTATAAAATGCTACTAGTCTTTAGTAGAGCTAGGTAGCGTTTAAATGCCTATTAGGTTGCAGTAGGATACTAATAAAGGTAAAATTTGATATATTAGTGATTATTATTAATAGCTAATCTGGGTTAAAATGCCGCAGTAATAGGGCTTCCGTAAACTTTATATAAAGTTTTTAGAAGGCCTCCTAAACCTTTCTAGGCTATAACTATAACTTATACCATTTAGTTAGTCCCTTTTTAGTTTTCTTCTTTACCGCCTTTAAGCTTTTTACTCCTTAGGTTGGGTTTTAGGAAGCTTCCGTAATATAGTTAAATAGGTATTAAGCGATGTCTAAGTAGTTATAGATAAAGCGCCTATAGAAATTGGCAAATCCTAGGAATACTTAAACATCCTAATAGCTCTCTAGCTCCGGCCACTCCTAAATTATCTACACCCGTACTAGGTCTATAATTACGCTTATAGGCGTTATAATATAATCTAGGAACTCGACCTGCTTAGTATTAAAGATATACTTTAACGCCTTAGCGTAGAGGCCCTAATTATCTAAATATTCCAGTACTTCGCAGATATATTGCTTATGTTAATCCTTATCTTCTAAGTAGATTAAGATATTATCTAAATAAATAACGTATATGCGGTCGACTAGTCCCCCTAAGGCTCTGTAAATATACAATTAGAATGTTATAGGCGCATTAGCTAGCCCAAAAGGCATTACTAAATACTTAAAGTGGCCGTATTAGGTCTTAAAAGCGGTCTTTTACTTATCCCCTTCTTTAATATAGAGCCTATAATAGGCGTCTTATAGATCTAGCTTTATAAAAATCTTCGGCCTAAATAGTTAATCCAGCATTTTACTAACTAGTGGTAGTAGGTAACGGTTCTTAATTATAATCTTATTAAGACCACGATAGTCTATATATAGCCTTATAGTTCTATCTAGTTTTAGGATAAAGAGGATTAGTATACCTACTAGTAACTTACTAGGCCAGATTTACCCTTTTTCTAGTATCCCATTAAGGTACTCCCGTAGGATCTTAAGCTCTTTACGCGAGAGGTTATAGATAGGAAGGTTCGGCAGTTATTTACCTTCTTTTAGATTAATTATATAATTATACTCTAAGTTCTGCGGTAGGACTTTAGCTTTCCTACCTAAAAATACCCTTAGTAAGTCCCTTAGGCCTACTAGAATATTTAATAAATTGGGGTCGCGTTTATTTTCTATATTATTATTAGGTAAGTCCCGGAGCTTTTTTAGAATACTTATAGGCAGCGTTATACGCTGTAGTAGTTGCTTATATATAGTTGCTACTATATATTAAACCGTTTTATACAGTAGCTAGTAAAGAGTAGGAAACTCCTTAACGTAGTATTTAAGGTACCGTAGTATACTCTTTATATATTACTTAAGCCAGAGTAACCCATAGCGGTTAAAGTATCTTATAAGATCCTTAAGATCGCCGCCTTCCTATAATATCTCCGCGACCTATTTAGCTGTTCCTTATAGAGTCTCTATTATAAAGGGGTTATTATCTATACTAGGCTCTATACCTATCTTATTATTAAATAGGGGTTAGATCTAATACTCCTTTAGGTGTAAAGCGTACACTATTTTACCTAGGGCTATATTCTCTAGGATATCCTTTAGGCTTATTAGTAATATACGCCCTTTTTAATCTTTATTATTTTACTATTTAAAGGCTCTAGTCTTAAAGCGTATTTTAGGATCTATTTCCGCCAGCTAAGGGTATCTAAGGATAAGGTTATAACCTACGAAGTTAGCCGCCTAAAATGGTTACGGGCTAACTACCTTAGTGCGGTTATATATGTCGGCTACTAACACTATAAGCTTATAGGTACTATATAGTTTGATCTAATACTTATCTAAAAAGCCTATAATATGTTTCCGCCACCTTTATAATAGGATAAGTTTATACTTTTTTACCAAATTATATTATATAAGATTAATTTCGGCGCCGCTATTATATAGTGCTTAAAACTAACGTACCTTACCTATAGGGAGTATTATTTCCAGCTTAACAGCGATATAGAGAGTCTTTCTTTTTATATCTTGCTTTAGTTATAGCTAGGAGAGGTCCGCGACTAAGGCTTTTCTTTTTTTAGATTATTAGTGCGATTATTACCCTACTTGTTTTTCTAATAGAATTTACCTTTAGAGTTTTCTCTTAACTTCTTAAAGTATTCCTTTAAAGGTGCTAGATGGGTATTAGGTTAGCCCTAGAAGTCTTTCCCGTTATTTAAGGTTCCTAACTTTAACCTTTTTAATGTTCTCTTTAAGAACGGCTTCTTTAAAGGTTAGGTCTGCTCTATATTACTACTAAAGTACCTACGCTTCTAGTAACCCCCTAGCTTCCTATTAGAAGAGGTCTAGTTTCTTATTATATCTTTAGCGTTTAAAACTACTTGTTTAAAATCTGTATATATAGTAATCCGTAATAGGGCTCCTACGCGCTTTATTTTATTATAAATTACTAGCTTAATTCTAGCCTAGATAAACCTAATCTTCTTCTTCTTATAGATGCTACCGTCCTTATTTTTAAAGGGCTTTAGATTTATCTACTAAGCATAAGTTTCTATAAAGTTTATAAACTGGCGAAAGTTATAGCGGTCTAGCTATGTCCTATTCTAGAATAGCTCTATATTATTATATTATACAATATATAGATCTTAAGTCCATTTCTTTAGAAAGGTTTACAGCTATAGCTATATAGTAATTTGCTCTTTATTAAGCTAATTAAGTATAATCTAGTTTAGTAATCGGTCTTTAATCTTACTAATAATCCAGCATGTACGCTCTTTAGTATTATTTTATATTATTAGCATCTTAAAGAAGTTATCTACCTTATAAACCCAATTATCTAACTACTAGGCGTTAGGTTTATAGCGAAGTTCTAGACTACTAAAGGCCTTAGCAAGTTAGTCTATATCCTTTTTCCGTTTATAGCGTAGATAACTCTCTAAGTTTTCTATACCTCTTTAGGTAAGTACTAAGTAGCTCTTAGAAAGCCCTTAGCCTTAACTAGGTTATAAAAGAATTTACCTAGCTTAGATTAGACCCTACTAGATCTAGATTTGCCCTTAAAGGGTTTTAATATATTTATTAGTAGCTTCCTCCTATATAGCTTCTAAAAGCCTTATAATAGCTTCCTAATATTTATCTTAAAAGAGATTAGTATAGGGCTCTTAACCTTTTAAACTTAGGCCTAGGGAGGTTCCTATTATAGAGGTAGTATTAGTACTAGTAGCTAGTATAGGCTTCCTAATAAGGCTTGGGTCTTAAGTTAGTAATTAGCTTGGATTACCTAAAGGGGTAGGCCCGCTTAGCTCGTAAGCAGTCTATATACTGCTACTATACTAATTATAGGCCGGTGGTCTTCTAGGAGGGTTCTGGTTGGTTCCCTAGTTAGATATATTAGTATATTCCTCTAGCATTTCTAGCTTAGGGGAAGATCTTAAAGTTACAGTACTAGGACAAAAGTCTCCGGCTCGGAGCCTTTTTACACCAAAACTCACCTAAAACACCTTAAGATTTTATACCCACCACAATATTTTATTAAGTTAAAATTAAAGCTATTAGTAGATTTTTATTTTAATTAAAACTTTCTATTATTGGTATTTTATAATAATAACGTAGAAAATTATTATAAAGATGCGCTGCGAAAAGGTTGAGTTTTGGTGGGAAATCGCTTCCGACCGGAGACTTATAACCCATAACTGTACCTCTAGCGCTTAATCTTTTAATTAGCTTAGGTAGGGCTAGAGGGGTTCCGGTTACTTTCTAGTAGCGTTATAACTATTATAAAGGGTATCTACGTTTTCCTTAGTAGTAACTATAGGTGTATAAAAGTCTTCGAGCTCCTAGAGTATCTAAATATCAGGGCTTATTTAGCCGTCTTACCTAGAGGATTATATTATCGCAATCTCTTGCTATTAGAGGGACCTTCCTGCCTTTACGCGACGGCTTTCTATAAGGTATCCGTAGAGTTTCCATTTAGGTCGTTATGAGATTTTAAGGAAGAATAGTAGTTATAAATAAAAGATATAAACAAATAATCTAGTCCTTAAAGCCAACTACCCTTCTAAAAAAGAGTAGGAAGGATTTAAATATAAGGGGATCTTATAGATAGGGGGCTATAAGGACACGATTATAGAACAGGATAGATTGGTAAGAAAGACGAATCCTTAAGGAGGTAAGGCCTCTGGGATTGTGGAGACTATATACTATGGGTACGTGCCTCTAGTACGTAACTAGTAACTATTTAAGGGGCGTCTAGGGGTTGTCTTAAGGGCAACCTAAGGTGTCCGCAATAATATCCCTTATAATACTATACTTTTATAAAGATACGGATAGGCAAATACCTTAAATACGTTTCCCTATTTATAATACCCTTAAAGTACTATAAGGTAATACTCAAATATAAATAGCTAAAATAATATAACCCTTTAATTAGCTAGGTTAAAGAAATACTAAAATTCTATAAAACCTACTGTGGGAGGGTACGACCACTCTCAGATAGGAAAGTCACAATGCTGTCTATCTGTCGGTCGGTCGGTCGGTCGGTCGGTCAGTCGTCAGTCGTAATCAATCAGTAGGAAAGTATTACGAACGCTTTAAGTACGATGTTACAACTACTTGGAAAGGAGTCGGAAGAAGCTAGTTGGTTAATTCAGGCACGGTCCAGGATGGAACCGATAGAGCTATGTGACGAGGAATGGTAACCGAGGTCACGTGGGGTGATCTGTATGATCTGTGGGATCTGTGTGATCCGTGACAGAGCAGACAGAGCACACGTACATCACGTACAAGAAGGATTTCATAGGAGTACGGTTGTGTATTTAAGGACCCTCAGTCCCTACCTAGATAGTTCCTTCCTTGTAGTAATTCTTAGAATACAATTGGAGTTAATCTGTTGGGCAACCACTCCACCAGTTATTATTACGTTGTTGACTTTAACTTGCTTCACCTATACACCTAGCCCATTAACGAGCCCACCGTAGTACCTGCTACAAGGTTCCGTTACAGAAAGCAGTCAGTAAGAAGAAAGGAAAGAATGTATTCCGGTAGGTCGTGATAGAGAGAAGGAGAGAAGCCGAAGGCTCGATATATATAGGAAAATGCTAAGGCACTAAGTAGTAGCCCATTTTACCCCACTACACTACTACCGAAATTATTACTTAAAATACTACTTACCCTATAAATTTATATATAACCATTTAAATTTAATATAATATAAATTGCCCTTACTATAAACCTTAAACTAATATAATAAAGTTATAACTACTAATTGCGGTAAAGAATGCGAAGATAATATATTAAAACCCCTTAAATTTTATATAGTATAAGCCGCACCTTTTTATTTATTAGTAAAAAAATAAGACTATAAGATTTTTACTATAATGCTAGAAGATATTAAAAAGGCATTAAAACTAAAGTAATATATTAACCCCTAACCTCTTATACCTAAAGAATATTATAATCTAATTAATATATTTAAGAAACGATTTATAAACTAACTACCCCTATATTAAGATAAGTATAATTTTAAAATAGAACTTAAACCTAGTATAACGCTAAAGTTTGGCCCGTTATATAGTATGTTATAAAAAGAGCTGCTTATAATATAATAATACCTTAAAGAGCACCTAAAGAAAGGATTTATTCGCCCTAGTTAATTACTATTTACTTTACCTATACTATTTATTAAGAAACCTAAAGGAGGCTTAAGGTTTTATATTAATTATTAAGCCCTAAATATAATTATAATTTAAAACTAATATCCAATTTCTCCACTTTAAGAAACGCTTAACTGCTTAGTAAAAGTATAATACTTTATAAAGCTTAACGTAGTTGCTACCTTTAATTAAATCCATGTTTATAAAGAAGATAAAAAGTATATAGCTTTCTATATATAATAAGGACTTTTTAAATACCTAGTAATGCTATTAAGTGTAAAAAACAGTCCTAGTATATTTTAGTAATATATTAATAATACACTTCGCGAATTCCTTAATATATTTATTACTATATATATTAATAATATTTTAATCTATTTATCTTTACTTTCTAAATATTAGAAATACGTCTAAATAGTCCTTAAACGCCTATAAGACGCGGGCTTATAATGCGATATTAAGAAATATAAGTTCTATACGTCTAAAGTTATATACTTAGGCCTAATTATATCCCGTAACGGAATTAAAATAGACCCTAAGAAAATTGCTATAATTATAAACTAGGAAAGTCCTAGTAGTATATAAGATATTTAAGGATTTCTAGGATTTATAAATTTTTACTATTAATTTATTAATTACTTCTTAAAAATTATTTAGCTATTAGTAAACTTAATAAAAATATAAGATTTAAATGGACTACTAAATATAAATAAGCTTTTAATAACCTAAAATATTATTTTATAACTGCTCTAATTTTTACCTATTTTAATCCGGACCTTAAATATATTATTAAAATAGACTTATCTAACTATATACTAAAAGGAGTGCTATCGCAATATAATAAGAACGGCAAGTTACGCCTAGTAGCCTTTCTTTTCTAGAAACTTACCCCTACTAAATTAAACTATAAGATATATAATAAGGAACTACTTATAATTATTAGATGCTTTAAANAATAGCGNNNANAACTTAAAGNATTNTTATTTNTAATACGNGTATTANNGGACNNTAAAAACCTATAGTACTTTATAACTATAAAGCAATTAATATAGCGCTAAATTTATTAGGCCGAATACCTCTTATAATTTAACTTTAAGATTATATACTAACCTAGCAAACTTAATTAAAAGCCTAACTTATTAATATAATAATTATAAAACTTATTTATAAACGCCTTTAATAAACGGATTATAAATTAATTATAAATTCTACTACCCCCTAAACGCTTTAAAAAAAACTATACCTTGTATTTTTTAACGTAGAGCTTAATAGGAATAAATTAGAAATTAATAAGTAGGATATAAAAATTAATAAATTAATAGAGTATAAATATAAGAACGACCCCTAGATAGTAAATATAATAAAAGCAATTTAAATAGGGAAACGGTAATATAAGGATATTATACTCGCTAAATGCGAAATCTATAATAATCGGTTATACTATTAATAGAAGACGGTAGTCCCGAATTCTAAACGCTTACGATTTAAAATACTTAAATTTATATATAATTTCCCTATAGTAGGGCACCCTAGCTATATAAAGACCTATAAGATTATCTAATAAGTATATAACTATATATAAAAATACGTTTAAGTATACAGAATATATATATATAGGAAGACCTCCTATATAAAGAAGTAAGAAGTACTTTAACTATTGCCAATTCTAATATAAAGATAGCGAGATATTTTAATTAACTTTATAGTTAACCTGCCTAATAGTAATAGGTTTACGAATATTATAGTAGTTATTAACCGTTTTATAAAAATGCAATATATAATTCCTATTATATAATTATAGCACGTAGTATACCAAACGCGTAGTTACGCGTTTGGAGCACTAACTACTTAGGTATTAACTAATTAGGGGGGAGGCGCGTTAGTATATAGACCACGTAGTCTACCTTAATAGAATTAACAGTTACTATCTAAATAAGTATATAATACTATACATATTTTATGCCCCTAGATATAACTTAATTATATTATTAAATTGATACAAATACTAATTAGTAAGCGCGCACAGATTAGCAATTACTTAACACCTCCCCTAAGCGATACACGATAGCGACTACCCGTTTAATCCTAGTACGACCTGCTAGAAGGTTAGAAGTTAGGGATTACAGACCTATTACTAACTCTATATACTTATTTAAGTCTTAGTACGGTTTACTAAAAGTATAATAGACGCGAATATAGACCTTTACAAAACCCCCTATCCTTAAACCTTAAACCCCTATCCTTAAACCTCAAACTCCTATCCTTAAACCTCAAACCCCTATCCTTAAACCTCAAACCCCTATTCCTACTACACCCTCCCTTAATACCCCCAACCTCTTTTTGGACCCCTTACGGAAACCCCCCACCCTCCTATAAACTATTATAGACCTACTAATTACTTTTACGGACCTGTTAATCGCCTTTACGGACCACTATAAGACCTTTTCTATCTGCTACGTACTATACTATATATATAGTATAGCAGACCTAAGTAAGCAAATTAGCGAAGGTTAAAAGAAGTAGAGTTAGGGAGTTAACCTTAGGTCTGCGGACGGCGTTAACAACTATATTAATTTTAAAATCCTTAAATACGGACACTTTAAGCTCCTAAACGACGATCTACGGGAATAATATAAGGAAGACTTTGCGGACTTTATGGAAGCTATCTTTAAGGCTTACAACCTTATAGCTATCCGTAACCTACGGACCCTTTTATATTACTAAGGTGTATAGGTTAAGAAGGATAAACGAGTTACTATTGTATAGTCTTTATATAATACATTATACGAAGAGGACCAAACGGAATAGACTAAAAAGGAAATCCTAGACTAGGCTAAGGCCACTAATAAACTCTTTACTTCTCCTAAACTTAATAGTATTGCTAGCCTTATATCTAACCTACTTAACTAAATTCGTCCTATAAACCTAAGCAATTTTAGAATTAATCTTACGGGCTAAAGTATACCTAGTACTAAAGTTACGGACTATAATACCCCCGTAAATTAAATTACGGACTAAAACCCTCCCGTCACTTAAGTTATAGATCCGTAAACTACCTAAGTAAAGACCTCTAGTAAGGAACTAGCTAACCTAGCTAAGCTCTATACCGACGAATCTAAGTATAGCGGTAAAAACGACAACTTTAACTTTAAACTAACCATCTTTACGGACCTCTATTAAAAGGCTGATATTCCTAAATAGGAGTTTAGCTAAGCCTACTCTACTATACTGCGTGGCCTAGCACTTAACCACTACTACACTAACCTTAAGAGTAACCCCCTTAGTGTTCCCTTTAATAAGCTATATAAAACCATATATAACTACTTTAAAGGGCTAGAATATAAGCGTAATATCCTTACCTAATGGAATGCGACTAAGTTACGGACCGTAATTAACAAGAATACCGAAAAATCGACTATAGAGTGCCTGCAAATTCTTATTAAAGACCTTCGGCACCTATAGCACGGCCTTAATATTAAACTTTAAATAGATAACTTCCTATATAATAAACTCATTACGGCTTACTAGGAAGTGGAGCCTTGCAAATATGCCTGTTATAAGCCTATAGACACCTTAGCTGGCCTTATTAACGATTTACGGTTATCTATTACAATATACAAAGTTTTAAACCCGCCAGGCAGTACTTAAGCCTTTATTACGGACCTATAAAACCCAAAAACTAATTTAGATGCCTCCTTTACGGACCGCCGCTACCGCTAGTAATACCCGTACCGACTAAGCCCTACCTATAACCCCCGCAGCAACTTCCGTATAAAAGTATACCCCCATAGATAAACCAATTAAAAGTGCTTCGTGTATAATAAGAAAGGATATTAGTTTATAAGGTATACCTAGGAAGAACGTAATAGGTTTAAGAAGAGATTTAATAAACGGATTAACTAGTTTATCTTAGAATACGAAAGAAAGGAAGTAGAGGAGTCTCTTAATAAGTTAATAGAAGCTCTTATAATTAACTTTAACTTAGATATTTAGGAATAGGAGACCTTAGAGACATTCCTAACTACTTTTAAACCTTTTACGGACGGCTAAGCCTTTAATATTACAACCGTATTAGCCAACCGCTCCTTTATATACTTAATTGCACCCAAAAACCAGCCCATAAGTATACCCGTTAGACCTATTACGGACGTTACGGACCGTAAACAGGACCTATTTGCATATATTATTACAAAACGCTACATCCCTAAAGAATTCTACGGCGTTATAATTAATATAGGTGCCTTTAAGAAGTCTACTATAGGTTACGGATAATACCTTATATATAAGACCCACCATAAATAATAATACGGATATTAATACTATGCAAACTAGGGCCGTAAACGTCTAATTCGGCATTAACTTAACCGTATTAATTAAATTAGTTATAGTTAAGACCCTAATTAGCCTAGTTAACTTCCACGTAGTAAAAGCGGACACCCCTTTTCTACTCTATTTCGCGAATATAGATAGGTTATAGGTTTACTATAATAATATTACGGATACCCTAATTGGCCCTATAACTGCCCTAGGAAGCAAGTATATTACCCTACTAATTACACAACGATTTGGACACCCGTTCCTTATATAGGGAGAGACTTTACAGACCTATATTTAGGAATCTTTTAACTATAACCCGTGCTACCTTACTAGTACTAAAACCCACCGCCTATACTGCTATTTCAGCTACCTATTAGCTAAAAAGCTGTATAGAGTCCTTAAACGCTCCAGATATAACAACGTTAATAGGAAGGTAATTAACCACCTAACTAAATACTGCTCCTTCTGCTAGAAAGTCCGTTAGGCTTATTAAGTAAGCTTACCTAGCTTTATAAAGAGCCTATTAGATTATTATGGACGAGTATAAGGATATCTAAAAGGAACTGGCTTTACAGATAGCCGTAAAAGCCGTTAATAATACCGCTAGCCCTAATAGACTAGTACCTACCCTCTTAGTTTATAAAGCTTACCTAAGGATAAGCAACCTAAGCCCTTTAGCCCCGTCTATTACGGAACGAGCAGCTATAATACGGAAGGTAATAGCTAAAATAGTTAAATTACGGGCCAAACAAGCTGTTAATAGCGCCCTATATTACCGTAACGGACCTAATATAACCTTAATTTATAACCTCCCGCTTAATTCTAAAGTCCTTATATAGCGTAAAAGCGGTAACTAGACTAGACCTTATTATCTACTAGCTATAAAAGACGAAACATACTACGTATAACTTCCTAGCGGACTAACTAACTTTAGAAGCACGTCCGTAAAACCCTACTTTTGGTCTAAAAACACCTATAATATCAAACCAGACAAACTGGAAACATCCCTACCTTTAGACAAACTATAAGCACCTATGCCTGCTATAGAAATCCCCCATAAACCTACTAAACCCACTAAACCTGTCGTAAAACGTAGTTAAGGACGCCTCTAAAAGCACTCTGTAACCAAGAACCCTATAATAAAAAATTACCTAACCTTTGCAGATATATCTATAAGGCAATCTCCGCCTATAGATATGTCAGTTTTAGTATAGGAAACCCCTTTTACGGACTTATAACGTAAAGAGATTAATAGACTACTTAAAAAGGGCGTCTTTGCGGTTATAATAGAAAAAGATATTCTATAAGGCGTCCGTATATTTAACTTACGCTTTATTAACAAGATTAAGCACCCTAGTACTAATAAAGCCTTTAAGAAATTAAGGCTTATTATATAAGCCTATAACAACTAAGGAAAGGACTTAGTTCTTACACAATCGCCTATAATTTAACGAGTTAGTTAACGGATTATACTTATACTTACGCCTAGACTATAACAAACTAAACCCATAGCCCTTTACTTACGGGACATCTCGTAAGCCTATATATAGTCCAATACCTACCTAAGCAGAGATATCTTTATACGACTACCCTATAAGCTTAACTTATAACTAAGAACAATTTTATAGGTTATAAAACCCCTTTATAAAGTACCAAAAGCCAGAAACTATTAGTTTAAGATATATTACTAGCATTACGTTAGTAAACTCAAAATGGAATAGTTAACCTATAACCCCTACCTCCTATATACCCTATTAAACGGCCTATTACGGGACTACTCTATAACACTAACCCCACGTTCTACTATACCCCGCCGCCTCTACTGCCGGAGTTACCTACTAGCAACTTTAAGGAGCCTTAACCGCCAATTAAAAGTTGTCTAATTAACTCGCTTAGTTACTACTAAAACCGTAATAGTAATAGTATATAGTACGGTATTAGTTAACCTAGCAACCAAGTTAATAATATATACCCCTTTTTTCCTATTTCTTACTTTCTTTCCTTATATAACGTCTTAACTTTATTATATAGTTTATATACATAGCTTAATAATATCTACTTCGTTATATATTATTATCGCTTATACTTACTCCGTAACACTATATTGCGTTAACCTTATATACTACCCTTTAAAATATAGAATAACCCCAAACCCCCCGTAATAGCCGCTAGTATTATATCCGCACTTTAAGAATAATTAGTAGAGATACAGAAGTCTTTTATAGACGCTCTCGCATAAAACTAAGCCACTTTAACTTAATGACAAGCCAAATAAGACGTATAATACCAGCAATTAATTAAGGATCTCCAAGAAGAAGTCCGCACTCTTAAAATGCCTACACTAAAACTCTAAGACTAAATACTATCTTTAGAGATAAATACGCGGAACAAGAGTCCCAAACCTATAGTAGTTACTTATCCTAAACCAACTACTATATTATAACGATCCAAACAACTACTAGACCCTCTAATATTTACTAGTAAATAATAAGAACTCTAATTATTCTTAAGCCAGCTTAAAATAAGCTAACTAGTAATACTAACTGCTACCTAACTAAAGCCAACTAACTCTGCTACGCCCTAAGTTAACTAGGAGGAGATATAGCTAACCTTATTAAACCTCTTTAACCAAACTTAGTATAAAGCTTAGTTATACTCTTTAAAGCCATATATAGTAACCCAAACCGCCAAGCTACTGCTTAGAGGAAGATAAATTATATAACTTAAGGAACGAAAAGCTTTCTAGTATACTTCTCTAAATTTAACCGTTACGTAAAGGAAACGGGCTAGAACGACTCCGCACTAGTTAACAGCCTTATTAAATCCTTAAGCCCTAAACTAAAAACCTCCCTAATTAGCGTAGACCTACCGGGAGCCCTTAATGCCTGTATAAACATTATTAATAAACGGTACAATAATATACTACGCCTAACACTAAAGCCCACTCCTTAATATAATACAACAACCCCGCGAATATTTACTAAGTCATTATCCTAGCCTAAGCACCCTAACGCCATAGATATCAACACTGAGACCCTAGGATACGCCCTATTAGGGTCCTTTAAACAAAAACAACGCACTAAGCTAGGCCTCTACTTTAAATATAGAAGTAGCTCCTACCTCTCCAACTACTGCTCCGCCACCTTTTAAAAAGACCTATAAATAGTTAACGCTAGCAGCCGTTTACTGTACTGATCTTCTAGCTACTGACCCCAATCTTTATCTGGCTCTAACTTCGCATTTAGTAAGTACTACTTATAAGGACGAAGTTATAACCGACGTTTTATAGGAACCCCGCCCCAATTACCTCTAAAAGGAAGGTCCTAGAGCTAAGTCGCTCTCCAGGACGGCGCTGCCTTAAGATCTCGTTAAATGCTCTAGATGTTATAAACTCTAACTCTTAGGATCACAGCATAACTATTAACTGTTGTCTTTAGCAGAATAATTAATAAGCTAGTACTTAAGTCCTAATCAACATAGGACCTAGTGGCATAGGATTTATTAATAAGATCTTTGTGTAAGATAATGGTTTTACTCTAACCCCCCTTAACCGGCATATTAACGTATTTAGGTTTAATAGTAAACGCACTATCTTAGGCTATATTACCCGTAGTATTCCTAAAACTCTAATACCTAAACTATAAAGAACTAATTAGGCTTTTTATAACTACCCTAGGTTACCTAGTAATCCTTAGACAGCCCTAAATAAAGCTATATAAGGTAACTATTAATTAGAATAACCTTAAGCTTCTATTTACCGCCCCCTATTATAAGCAGAAGTGCTTTATAACTCGCTGCTTAGACCCTAAACCAAAATCTAAAAACTCCACTAAACTCTACAAATTGATCTTAAGTACTGTACTGCCTAAAACTAGGTAGAAGCTTAAGCTTACTATATAAAGATATTAAAAGGACTAGTATCTAACTATAAAAAGAATACTTAAAGAACCCGAGCCCAAATTTAACACTAACTCCGTACCTAATACTAAACCTAAAATTAAGTAAGAAACTATAGATAGCTAAAAGCAGGTTGCTAGCTGGCAACCTACCCCCCTTTCTATGGATATCTATATAATTAGAGCCACCCCGCTAGTACGACTTGCTAAAAAACCTAAATATACGATCTTTACTATCACAATGGCCGATATTAAGAAGGCTTTAGTATTAAAGAAGTACACTAACCCTGCTATAAAGGTACCAGTAGAGTACCATAACCGACTAGATACATTCTTATAAAAGGAAGCCGACAAGCTACTAGAACACTAATTGTACAACTATAAAATCGTACTTAAAGAAGGAAAACAGCCCGGATTTAGACCCCTATACGGGATGTCTTAAAACGAACTCTAAGTGCTATAGAAGTATTTAGACGAGAACCTAAGTAAAGGATTTATTAGAGCAAGCTCTTCGCCCATAGCAGCACCAATAATCTTCGTTAAGAAACCCGGCAGCGGCCTACGCTTCTATATAAACTACCGAGCTTTTAACACCGTTACCGTTAAAAAGCGATATCTAATCCTATTAATATAAGAGACACTAAACCAACTAAGTAAGGCTCGCTATTACACGAAGCTCAATATTATCTCTATATTTAACCACCTCCGTATTATAAAGGGAGACGAATAGCTTATCGCATTTCGCACCTAATACGGATTATTTAAGTACTTAGTAACGCCATTTGGCCTTATAAACGCCCCAAGCTTATTTTAACACTATATAAATAACACCCTACGTCCCTACCTAGATATCTTCTGTACTGCTTATATTAATAACATCTTAATATATAGTAATAACCTAACTAAAGACCGGAAATATGTTAACCTTATTTTATAAGCCCTATAAGGAGCTAGTCTACAATTAGATATAGATAAATGCAAGTTTTATAAAACGGAAGTCCTATACCTTAGACTCCTTATTTTTATAAACGGTATACAAATAGACTTAAAGAAAGTCAAAGTAATTGTAAACTAGCAAGAACCCGAGAACGTTAAGGACGTAAGAGCCTTTATAGGATTTGCCAATTTCTACTAACGGTTTATTAATAATTTCTCCGCCCTAGTTTTACCTTTTATAGCCCTAACCTAAAAGGATAAAGCCTTTATCTTTAATAAGAAATATAAGAAGGCCTTTACTTATTTAAAAGTTATATTTACTACCGCGCCTATACTCTAATACTTTAACTTAAACTAAATAAGTGTTATAAAAGCTAATTTATCCAATTACGTTACTGGAGGCATTCTGTCTTAGTATAATAATAATAATAATTCATTGCTTAACGTCCGATTTGGATCCTTATTAGGCCCACGCGGACTACTCCTTATATACATATGGGGAGAAAACTCTATTTAAGAAAACCCCGTAATTTATCTCCCTGCCTTTTGGGGCTCGCCTATAGGGCGCCTGCGAGGCGCCTGTAAGTTACCTATAGTGCTCCTACTACCTTACTTTTTGACCTCCTTAGGAACCACTGCTGCCGTAATAAGCCTATGGACGCGCTAGTATTGCAAACTTTACTCTACTACTATAGAGTTATTAGGGGGCACCTGTTGCTCGCCCCCCTGCCTTTTATTACCATTTCCTTTATAACCTAGAACTGGTTTAGTACATTTTGGCTAATAAGCCACTAGGTAACCGCCTTAAGGCCTTTTTATATTGAGAGCAGTATCTTATAGTTCTCTATACTAGCTACTAAGAATATTGCTTCTTGGTTAGTACGTAAGGGGTATAGTAGTATTACGTGCTTCAGTGTCTGTTTTAGCTAGCTATATTTGCATCTCGGGCTACCTACTAGGATACCTACCTAGTAGAGCCAGTCTTTTAGTCCTATTACTCCTGTTCTTAAGAGTATTGCTATTATATTTTCTACCTTTATTAGGCCTTCTTAGAGCCCTAGAGTGTTTACCCCCTATAGCGTTAACCATGCTACGGCTTGGGTTCTTCTTGCCTTAGTTAACCTCTATACCTTTAACTCCTATATACCTCTTTAGCGTTAGTCCAGCCAGTATTATATTATGGTAGTTAGTTTCCTAGCGTTCTTTTATACTTTACTTTAGCTCTTTTCTCTCTCTTACTGTTGTCCTTACTGGCCTTTTACGCGTCTCTCTTCCTCCTCTATATAGGCCTGGGCCCTAAAGCAGCACTATTCTTCTTTTGCTTTTTTCACCTGTTTCTCTAATATATCTTCCCTACTTTAGGGTTATTAGTTTGTTCTCCTATAAGGCGCCCTAAGGTCCCTCTATAGTTTATTTAGGCGTATCTTAATATACTTTATAATATTAGAGTTGCGTTCCTTTTACGCCCTTTATATTATAGCGGCTTTAATATATAGTTATAGGGGGGGAATATTAGCTTCCTTCTTAAGCAGTACTGTGGCCGTTCGCTTATATCCGCCTATTATACTTTAAAGGTAGGCTATTTAGATTTTTTAGAGTAGTTTAAGGAGCGATTTAGGGGGGCCTTTCTTAGATTCTCTAATAGCCTAAATACTGGACCTATATGTTATAGTTGGCCGGACAACTGCTATATATAGTAGGCGTAACCTCTAGAAGCATGGGCCCTATATAGAATTAACGATCCTAGATAATGCGATGTACTATACTTAGCCCTTATAGGCCGCTTAGGCCGCATATGCGCTCTACTAGAGCTTACTATCTACCCATACTCCTAATACTCTTAGGCCCTGAACTAGCTAACCCCTAAAGCCTTAGATGCGAATTATATGCTAGAGATCTGTAGATTGGTTGCGTTTTCTTATAAAGTGGATTAGCTAGTACTTCTTTAGTAAGAATTGGACTCTATGTCGTCTTGCCTATTCTATATAGGTATTATAAGCTTTCTCTAGCGTTCTGCAATTCTTTGCGGCTGTTAGCCCGTATATAATTAGGTTTGTGTTATTAATAAAGCCTATCCCCTAAGTCGCCCCTTCCTTAAAGGAGTTAAGTAGGTTACTTATAAAGAAAAGAAAAAGTATAGGCGAGAGGGGTAATCCTTGTGGTATTCCTATTGCAACTATAATAGGGGGGCTTTGGTATCCGCTAAAGACTAGCAATATTTCTTTTTAGCCTGTAAACCCTTAAATAAATTATATAATCTATTTTGGGAAGCCTTTTACTCTAAGGATATATAGGAGACGCTTATAGGGTACGTTGTTATAGGCGCCACTAATATCTAGGCTGAGCATTAATACTATAAAGTCCCTTCGCATCGCCCATGCTAATTTAATAGTGGCAGCGAGTAGCGTAAGTGCTAATAGTGTTAAGCGGTTCTTTCTTACCCCTATTTAGCTTTGTAGTAGTAGGGCGTATTCCTCTACTGTATCTACTATATAGTCCACTATTACCCTTTCTAAGATCTTACTAAGGGTATTCTCTAAGGCAATAGGGCGGTAGCTCCCTAAAAATGAGTAGTCTGCTTTGCCTTCTTTACGTAGGATAAACGTTATTATAGCTCTTTTAAGTCTTGGGTAGTAGCCTATTATAAAGCATACTCTAGCTATATCCTTAAGCTAAAGTGCTATTAGTAGTCCGCAGGTCTTTAGGGCTTTATTTAGGATCCTATCTAGTCCTAGTACTATATTATTTAAAAGGCGGCTAATAGTTTTAGCCATTTCTTCGGTTATTATGTTACTGTTAACCCTTAGGCAAGTTACCGGTGCTTCGCCCGTAATATCACTAAGGTCTGCTAAAGCTAGTTAGGGGAAAAATCTTTCTATAAGGATTTTTGCCTTCTCCTTATTATCGCTTATAGCCAGTAATTTACCTAGTCTTCGCAGGGGCGGGAGGTATAGGTCTTCTACTAGATGTTCTGCCTTTTTCTTTACCTATTTCGCTATCCTCTAAAGACCTTTATTATAGGGGAGGCTTGGGTTAGTAGTATGCTTATTTATAAACCGTCTCCAGCTTTTCCTTACTTCTTTTTTTAGGGTATTCTTTAGCTGGTTTCTTATATCTTTATAATATCTCTCGTCTTTAGGATTATAGCTGCTTATATATTTTCTTCTTGCTTATTATTAGCTGGTAATAAAAACCGCGCATTATACGGACCATACGTGTCGCGTGTAGGGGCCCGCTTTTAAGACCGGGCAGTGCTCTTCTAACCCATTTTTAATTGCTGCCTAGATCCTTTCTAGTTTTTGGTCGATTTCCTTAGGGGTAGCCACTAAGCCTCGCTTATTCGGTATTGGGTGGATTTCTTCTAGGTCTTAAAGTTATTGTTTGACTATATTAAGGAAGCTATCTGTCTTAAGCTTTCTTATTACGTATTTTTTGCTATTTAATTATGCCTTAATATCCAGATCTAGCTATATTTAGATAGGGATATAGTCTAAAGCGAGTGCCTATTCTTCTTCGGGGTTATACCTTTTAAGTCTTTAGTATAGGCCTTTATCTATAAATATAAGGTCAATTATACTTCTAGCAGTGCCTTATTGCTATATAATTGCTCCTAGGGGGGTGGCTAGCTTAAGGCCCTAGGTGTCTATAGCTTTTAGTAGGCACTCTACCTATCGTTCGGTAGTAATATGGATACCCCCCTACCGCGGGTGGTGGAGGTTTATATCTCTTAATAGGATAGACTCTATATCTTCGGTTTCTAGTAAGCTTATTACCGATATAATATTCTCTATTTATAGGACCCCTTTAACCCTAGGGTTATATATATTAATAATCTAAACCGGTCCCCTATATGTCTAGATTATTATAACTATAATATCTGGGTTAACTGCCTACTATAACTATAAGGATAGGCTGATAGCTTTACTAATTATAAAGTATACGCGTATAGCTGCTTTTGGTTTATATAGGAGCTAGAATCCTTAAGGGTAGTATATTAATTATATATAGGCATTATAATACAGCTCTTATATAGCAAGGATATGATATTTCTCTAGATCTAAGCTATCTAGCAAGGGCCTTATAAGACGGTGGTTTATATTGCCGCAGTTGTACTATATAATAGATAGGTAGCGGACCCCCAGCGGGGGTCCTTCGCCTCTCCTTTATTCCTCGCTTTCTCTATTTTCACTTTCTCTACAATATTTAGAGCTTCTGTCTCTTATATCTCCATTTTAGTTACTACTTATTTTATATAGAGCTTTCTATTCCTATATCTTGTATTCCTAGTAGCGCTTCTATATCTAAATCTATTATTATCTTTGGTTCCTCCCCTGTTCTTACTAGTTAGCTATATGCCCTTTAAGAGTCGGCTATAAATATTATATTTACCGCGTTAAGTCTAATTCTTAATTGTCCTGGTCTTAAGCTTACTATAGCTATCTATAATAGTCTTCCTACAAGGCGTCCTCTCCCTTATGTCCCTTATAACCCTTATATCCCTATACGGTCTAATAATATCGCGTAGCGACGCTTCTAGCCCGTTAAGGCTTGGGATGGCTGGCCTAGCCCCCTAGTATTAAAGGTAGGAAATGCTAGAAAGGCACCTACGCCCCCCTAGCTTATTGCCTATTGTTTCTATTTATATAACCTAGCGTATAGTTATTCCCGTAGCTGTTAAGCCCTTACCTTCCATCTCCTGTATTTGATATAGTCTCCTCTCTCTTACGCCTTATATATGCTTTGGTAGCAGTTTACGCATTTTATTTAGTTTTAATTTAAGCAGTTTCTTATATTATAGGGGCCTATACAGTGGCTGTAGCACACCTATACTGCGTATATGGATTAGGTGTGTCCCTATTATACGCAGCGGTAGTATTATTTTAGGTGGAGTTTATAGTTATAGAGCCTTACGTTATATATAAGGCCATTTATAATAATACCTTTTTAAATAAGGAGTTTTTGCATTTCTAGTATATATATGCTAACAATAAGGGAGCTATACGTTTAACTAGCGTCTCCCTAGCGAGTCTCTGGCGACCCTTATGTTCTTTTATTATTCTTATTATATACTTAGTTTACATTTTCCTATTAAAGCTATTAAATTCAGGTAATCTTAAGTCCTAGTATAAGGCGTTCTATTTATTTTACTATCTTATATATAGTTGCTGTATTGTCCGCCTGGCGTCCCTTTTCTACCCTAAGGCTTAGGGGAACCGCTAGGACTTCAACTGGGTAATCTTCACAAAGCACTTTTATACTAATACGTTCTCCTAGCCTATCCCCTACCCTTATAGCTCGTTTCTTTACCTATTAGTCCTTTAGGGTAACTCTAATGTCTCCGCTCCTAAGGTATTAGACTATAACGGCGTTATAGACCTCCTTGCGAATTTCTATAAGGACTTCTGTTTTTAATTATCCCCTAAGCCCCCCTGCTTTCTCTATATTTAGTTATATTATAATTATATATCCAGATATTGTCTTTAGGGGGGTAGGCTCCCTATACTATAGAGGCGCAGCTACGGCGGCCTAGGTGCGGTTCGCCGGTAAGGAGGGATTTTATTTATTTTTAATTTTACTTAGCCATTAGAGGATTTAGTTAAGGGTTTACTAAAGGGGCGCCTAAGGTATACTAGATTGGCGGAGCCATTCTACTAGCTGTATTAGTTCGTTATAGCTAACGGTTACTCCCCTATAACTATAAATACTAAACGCGTCTAATAGGCTTTATATTTTATTAAATGCCTTCTTAATAGAGGTCTTTCCGCTTTATGGTGTAGTATTCGCCCGTTCTTATTGTGGAGGGCTATTACTGGGCATGGTTCTAGTGGGCGCGCGCGAGTGCAAACCACCGTCATTTGACGTGTGCCTCTTCTGCAATGCATGCATCTCAGGGGGATTCTCTGGGTGTTTTTCAGGGTTCTTGTGGTTGTTTTTGGTCTTTTTAGGCCGGGTGTAGCAAGAGCTCTAAGTTGTCTTAGTATAATAAAGATAGAGTATTATACCCCGTAGCATACTTCTTAAAATAACTAAGCCTAGCCAAATATAACTACGAGATCTACGATAAGGAATTATTAGCTATTATTAGATACTTTAAATAATAGCGACCTAAACTAAAAGGTACTAGATTTCTAATTAAGGTCCTTAGTGACTATAAGAACCTATAGTACTTTACAACCATAAAACAACTAAGCTACCGTTAAGCCCGTTAGTTAGAATACCTATTATAAGCTTTACAGTGCGAAGAATTAAATAAACGACTTAATTATAAATGTAGCTCTAAAGCGTCTATATATACACGAAGTGGGTGATAAGAAGATAATAATAATAATACTTAATTGCCGAGGTAGATAGCGCTTATAGTCGGTAATAGGTAATAAAAATAGGTAGTAAGATATATGATGTAAGATATATAAGGTGGTAAGCTATAAGGTAATACAAGCCTCGGTAATCGGTTATACCTATCTTATTTCCAATTCTCAATTATATATTGCCTAGGCGTTTAAGGCTAGAAGCCTAATACCTTAACCTAATGTTTGCAAGACGTGCTAGCACTAGAAGAAGCGCGTTCCTACTAAAAATAGACCCTACTTTACCCTAACTATTTAACCCTTTTGCTAAAGACCTTATAGTACACATCCTTAAAATAACTAATTGATTAATTAAATAGATTATAGTTGACGAATACCTAAATAACGAGTTTATCTAAGAAACGCTTAAGCTAATTTAAGATAGCGTTAGACGCTCTAAAAAGATTTCTTTAAGTAAATACAAAGCTCGCGGAAACCGCTTATATTACTAGAACCGTCTTATTATCCCTAATTATAATAAACTTAAACTTAAGCTCCTTAAACACGTATATAACCTACTAGTAACCGGCCACTTAGGCTAAGGAAAGACCTTGGAACTGCTCTAATGAGAGTACTATTAGCCAAATATATATAATATAATACTGTTACGGGATACCCTCGTAACACCTTGTATACGTCTACCTGTTTCCACTGATTTAGCAATTAGAGACTAACCGCGAAATAGCAATCTGACGGCAATCTGATGGCAATCTAACGGCAATCTACGGCATTCTGCTATATTCTGCCAAGTTCCACCAAATTCTACTAAGTTCTGCTAGGACCACGACCTGAACCCTATTCTGCCCTATGCACGTATTAACCAAGTAACTAAGTCAACAATATATGCCCTTTCTTCCCGTTTTCCTACCTTCTTTCCTTACGTAACGTCTTGACTTTATCACACAGTTTATGTATATAGCTTAATAATATCTACTTCGCTATATATTATTACCACTTATACTCACTCCGTAATAAATACAAAGGTATATCTCTAGCTGCTATACCTATTAATAAGCTAAAGCTTTATATAAGATATATAATGGCCTTCTAAAGCTGCTACCTATTCCGGACTAAAGATAGAAGGACATCTTAATTAACTTTGTTATTAACCTCCCCAAAAGTAAGGGCTGTATAAATATTATAGTAGTTATAGACCAACTATCTAAAATAAGACACTTAATCGCCTGCCCCGATATATTAACACCTACTATTACCTAACTATTCCTAGATTACGTATAAAAACTTTATAGACTCCCTAAAACAATTATCTCTAATAAAGGTAGCCAGTTTATCTTTATATTCTAGAAAGAACTAACTACTAAACTCCGTATTAAAGCACTACTATTTATTACTTATTACCTTAAAACGGACGGTTAAATAAAATATATAAATACTGTAATGGAACAGTATATTTAAATATACACGTTATCCTTATAAGACAATTAGATTAACTAGCTTATATTTACCAAGTTTACTATAAATAACTCCGTTTTAGAAACTATAAAGGTCTCCCCATTTCTAGCTAATTACGGCTAGCACCCATAAATAGGTTTTAAACCCTTTAGTAATATCCCTTACATTAGGAAAAAAATTTTAGGCGCGTTGTTGCAAACGAAAATCGGGGTCTGTAAAACCTGCGAAAGTCGCAATTTTAGCAATTTGTGGCGATTTGCAGCAATTTGCTACAAATATATAGGCTACCTATACACGCGCCTACCCTATCTATATATTTATAGCAAATTGCTACAAATTACCGCAAATACTAAAATTGCGACTTACGCCTGCAGGTTTTGCAGACCCTAATTTTCACTTGCAATAATGTGCCTAAAAAAAATCCTAATATAGAGGCTCTGCACGAGGCTCTATATAAAGCTCTATATAAAGCTCTACGCGAAGCTCTATATAAAGCTTTATATAAGGCTCTATATAAAGCTTTATATAAATTCGTGCATAAAGCTCTATACGAAGCTCTATATAAAGCTTTATATAAGGCTCTATACGAGGCTCTATATAAAGCTCTATATATAGAGGCTTTGTATAAGGCTCTATATAAAGCTCTATATAAAGCTCTATATAAAGCTTTATACAAGGCTCTATATAAGGCTTTATACAAAGCTTTATATATAGAGGCTCTATATAAGGCTCTATATAAGGCTTTATATAAAGCTCTATATAAAGCTCTATATAAAGCTCTATATAAAGCTCTATATAAAGCTTTGTATAATACTCTATATAAAGCTCTATATAAGGCTTTACGCAAAGCTTTAGGCAACGTTTAGTTGCAAAAGCGTCAGATTAAATCTAAACTGAAAGTCTGGCAGAAAGAACGCGTTCCTTTCTAATTTGATACGCGTCTGTGGCTCTACGGGTTGCATAGACGTGTGCAATTTAAAGCCTTTAGATTTAAATCTGGAGCTTGAAGCTCCAGATTTAAACTGACGCTAAGACTTCAGTTTAGATTCTATATACGGTAAAGTGCGCCAAGTTTTAGCGTGTTTTTTTGGCGGTGAGAGGAACATCAAAACTTTTGTGGCTAGGTTCTGATTCTAAGGGATATAACCGAACGATCGCGTCAGATTCAGATTTGACCTCCAGATTAGATTGATTCTGGAGCCTCCAGATTGATTCTGGAGTTATAACCGAACATTCCCTTATATATAAAGGCTCTACACGAAGCTCTATATAAAGCCTTTATATATATACGCGATATATTACTATTAGGTCCCCGCTATATTCCTAATAGCCTTTATATATACCTCTGCTAAGTATACCCCCTATATATACCTAGGTAGCCACCTTATTTTTTACCCTTTTTTATATCCTCCCTACCTAGGAAGATACTAGAATAATAGCTAGTAGATAATAGTCGCTAGAGCTAGATAACTATTGCTAGAGCTAGACAACTATCGCTAGAGCTAGATAACTATTATTAAAGCTAAACAGCCGTTACTGGAGCTAGATAACTGTTGTTAGAGCTAGATAACCGTTAAAGCTAGATAACTATTAGAGCTAAACAACTGTTATTAAAGCTAGATAACCGTCGCTAAAGCTAGATAACCGTTACCAGAGCTAAATAACTGTCATTAAAGCTAGACGATCGTCGCTAGAGCTAAATAACTGTCGCTAAAGCTAGATAACCGTCAAAGCTAGACGACCGTTGTTAGAGCTAGACGACTATCGCCAGAGCTAGATAACTATCGCTAAAGCTAGACAACCGTTAGAGCTAAACGACCGTTATTAAAGCTAGATAATCGTCGCTAAAGCTAGATAACCGTCGTTAGAGCTAGACGACCGTCGCCGGAGCTAGATAACTGTTGTTAAAGCTAGATAACCGTCAGAGCTAGACGACTGTCGTTAGAGCTAGACAACCGTCGTTAAAGCTAGACGACCGTTGCTAAAGCTAGATAACTATCGCCAGAGCTAGACGACTGTCGTTAGAGCTAGACGGCCGTTGCTAGAGCTAGATAACTGTCGCCAGAGCTAAATAACCGTTATTAGAGCTAGACAACCGTCGCTAGAGCTAGATAACCGTTACTAGAGCTAGACGACCGTCGCCGGAGCTAAATAACCGTCGCTAGAGCTAGACAACTATTGTTAGAGCTAGACGGCCGTCGCCAGAGCTAGATAACCGTCGCTAAAGCTAGATAACCGTCGCTAAAGCTAGATAACCGTTAGAGCCAGACGACCGTTATTATCGCTATATAACCGTCACTAGAGCTATATAATAACCGTTTAAATAACTAGCTAGCAAATATAATAAACAATTTAATTAATTAATTGAATTAAGGTAATATAGACAGGTAGGTATAAATAGGTAGGTATAGATAGGTAGGTATAGACGGACGGATAGATAGATAGGTAGGTAGGTAAGTAGGCAGGCAGGTAGGTAGATAGGTAGGTAGGTAGGTAGGTAGATAGGCAGGTAGATAGGCAGGTAGGTAGGTAGATAGGTAGGTAGGTAGGTAGGTAAGTAGGTAAGTAAATAAATAGGCAGGCAGTAGGTAGGTAGGTAAGTAGGTAAATAGATAATTTAGAGCCTCTATAAAAGGCTTCCCCCTTAATACCTAAAGTAGATAGCTCTATATTTTATATAGTTATAATATAAATATATTTAAAAGTATATTATAGAAATCTATAAGAATATATAATAATTTGGTTATTATATAATATAATTATAATTTATATAGTTACAATTTGTATAGTTTTTATAATTTGTATAGTTTATACAATTTATACAGTTTGTATAATTCGTACGGTTTATATAATTCGTACAGTTTTTATAATTTATATAGTTTGCGCGCTATTTATTTATAGGGTAGCGTTTTACTACAATTTATTTATAGGGGTAGCATTTTACCGCAATTTACTATTAGGTGCTACGATTTTGTTATAAAACATGCGTTTTGCGTAAATTACTATTAACTATATCCACCTGCCGCAACTATACGGTTTGCGGCAATTTGCTACAAACCGCAACAATAAGCCCCAAAAAAAATTTCCTGCTATTACCCCACTTATTACGCCTTATAAGTCGTAGAAGTAAATAAATTTATAAAGAAGATAGAGGAACTATAATAGTTCCTTACTAATAAGATAATATAGGCTTAATCTATTTATAAAGCCGTAGCGAATAAGAAATAAACCCCAGTACCGGCCTACTAAATTAGTAATTTCGTCTGGCTAGATATAAGAAATCTAAACACGAAATAACCTACTAAGAAACTTAATTAGAAAAACGCTGGCCCTTATAAGGTTGAAAAGGTTATCTTTCCTTATACCTACTAACTAAAGCTCCCTAATACGGTTAAAATCCACCCTATATTCTATACATCAGTCCTCTGCCCTACTACCCCTATATTAGACGCCCTGCCTAAATAGATATAGGACCCTCCCCTACTAGTTAAGGTGGACGGTAAGGATAAGTACTTTATTAAAAGAGTTAATAATATTAAGTACGATAAACGGAAACGCTAGTATATATACCTTATAAAGTGGAGAGGCTATACTAAAACCTTATAGGAACCTATTAACTCTATAGGACTTATATAAGCCGTAAAAGACTTTTATAAACTCTATCTAGAACTACTATAACCCTATCTTGCAGGAGCTTAAGTTTAAGAGGGGGGGTACTGTTACGGGACTACCTTATAACACTAACCCCACGTTCTACTATACCCCGCCGCCTCTACTACCGGAGTTGCCTGCTAGTAACTTTAAGGAGCCTTAACCGCCGATTGAAAGTTATCTAATTAACTTGCTTAGTTACTGCTAGGACCGTAATAGTGATAGTATATAGTATGGTATTAGTTAACCTAGCAACCAAGTTAATAATATATACCCCTTTCTTCCTATTTCTTACTTTCTTTCCTTACGTAATGTCTTGACTTTATTACACAGTTTATATACATAGCTTAATAATATCTACTTCGTTACATATTATTATCGCTTATACTTACTCCGTAATACGGCCTTAGTATTATTGGACTTTAAATAGATAATACCCTCTTCCTAGCAGACCAAACCTTTGTAGATGCTAAAGAAACTAAACTATAAAAGGTAAAGTTCTTGGTAAAGCCGTAAGAGTAGTTAACTAAGCAGACTCTAATTAAGTTTAATAGAGGCTTAATTATATAAAAGGGCAACCTAATTAAGCTAACTTAGGAATACTAAGCTTAAAACCTAAAGCCTATAAACCTTACTAGTTCCCGCGGAGAGACTTATAAAACCATAAATATAAAGGACTAATACGTTATATAGCGTGTAAGAGGCGCCTATATTACTATAGTCTGTTAACCTAAATCTACCTATAATTTATCCTTTACAGCCTAGGTAATAGACCCGTAAGAGGAAAATATTAAGCAGCTTAATAAGCGTATTTAGTAGCAAATTGACAATGCAGTAAGGGGACTTACTTTTATACCACTAGACCTGAATTCCCTTAGCTTACTAGCATTTACGGACGCCTCCTTTACTAATAATAAAGACCTATTATTACAAATCGGCTTTATAATTGTACTTACGGACTGTAATTAGGACGTAAATATACTATATTAGTCTTTAATTAAATGCAAATGAGTAACCTGCAGTGTACTAGCTTCTAAACTATATATACTAGCTTATAGCTTTAATATAGCAGCCATAATCAAATCAACAATCCAAAAGATCCTATAATTGGAGTAGTTACCCCTAGTTTTATACACCAATTTAAAGTCCCTTTATAACTGCCTAGTCAAACTAGGTATAATACAAGAGAAGAGGCTTATAGTCGACCTAATGTGCTTACATCAGGCCTACGAACGACGTGAGATTACGGAGGTCAAATAGATTAGCAGCGAAGGCAACCCAGTAGACACTATAACTAAGGTAAAGCCATGCTAAGCTCTTAAAACCCTAATTAATATAAATAAACTCGACCTAAAGGTTATAGAATGGGTAGAACGAGACTAACGGAGCACTTATGGTTCATTTACGGCCTATTAGAAGGCCGTACGGTTTATCTAACGGACTGTAAGGAAGACTTACGGTTAGCTAAGAGCACCGTTTAAAAGGCAGCCCAGAAGGCACCTTAGGAGGGATTTCCTATGTATTTCTTTTGTGTTTTATAACTCTATTAAAGCGATTACGGAGGTTATATACAAGTAAGTCATTTTTAAGTGCCGCTAGTATATAATTATAGCACGTAGTATACCAAACGCGTAGTTACGCATTTGGTGCACTAACTACTTAAGTGCTAACTAATTAGGGGGGAGGCGCGTTAGTATATAGACTACGTAGTCTACCTCAATAGAATCGACAGTTACTATCTAAACAAGTATACAATACTATACGTATTTCGTGCCCCTAGATATGACTTAATTGTATTATTAAATTAATACAAACACCTATAAACTTAATTAATATAATATTAGTAGCTAAATATTTTATTAAGTATATCTTTAAGCTATACGGACTTCCTAATTTAATAATATCTAACTATAAAAGCTAGTTCGTTTTAGACTTCTAATAAGCCCTATATAAATAATTAAGTATATAAATATAACTTTTAACTACATTTTATTTTAAAATAGATGGTTAAACTAAAATTGCGAATATAATTATAAAATAATACCTATAAATATACTACTCCTACCTATAAAATAACTGGGAAAAGTAGCTACCTTTAGCTAAGTTTACTGTAAATAATATAAGAAACAAATTAATAGACGTAACGCTGTTCTACACAACCTACGGATAAAACCCTTAACTTAGATTTAAACTATAACCTAAAATTAATATAATAGGACCTATAATTAAGAGGATTTAACTAATTAATATATATAACTTCGCTAATTAAATAAAGTAGTTAACGGAACTATTATAAAGTAAATTAGCGTACGCTTAAACGGCATAAAAATAGCATATAAATAAAAAATAAGCTCCCACGTAGGACTTTAAAGAAGGTAATATAGTTTACCTAAATATATAAAACCTAAAGACTTAATAACCCTTAAAGAAACTTAATTAGAAGTTTATAGGCCTATACTAAATTTAAAAAAACTAAGCCTATATACTTATAAGCTTAAACTACTAACTAAGATAAAAATATATCTAATATTTTATATAAGCTTACTATAACCTTTAAAGGGTAAACCTATAACTTATAAAGTGCCGCTGCTATTTTCTATAATTATTAATAACGGTAACGGTTCTTACTTTATTAACTTAATTAATAATATATAATAGAAAATATAATCTAAATAATTTAAACTTCTTATTAAGTGGGAAGAATATAAAATATAAACTTAGGAAACCTATAACTAGATTAAAACTAATGCGCCTTCCCTAGTAAAAGAATTCCATAAAGACTATCCTTTGCGGCCTACTTTAGCTAGATAGATATAATATAAAGGTAAATAACTGCTACCTAATATAAATACACGAAATATAATAGTAGAAAGCTTAAAATTAAAAAGAACTTAAAATATATTGTAACGTTTATAATATAATTATATAATATATAAGATATTAAGGAACTTTAACCGCTAGTTAAAGTTATTTAATTAGTTAGATTCGCCTTACTAAGACTCACTATAAAGATATTAGTTCTACTTACCGCCTTAACTAAGCTAATAGCAATTTTCTATCCTAGGGATGGAAAATCCTAATTAGCCTATTTAACGATAGAATTGGTAAAACTCTATACCGCTACCTAATATAAAAATATAATACGTAATAAGTTATAAGTCTTAACTAAAATTAAATTATTTAGACCTTTGGCTAAAAGGGGGGGGTACTATAACAGGACTAGCCCAGTTGTAGTAGAAATGTCTTAGTAAAATACTTAATAGATAAATTCTAACGCTTTAACCAAATTCTACTAGATTAATTAAATTCTACTAAAGTCTATTAAAGACCGCGTGCGTATATACGCACGCATTGACCACTAAGCCCCTAACTATTTAATTATATAATTCTCTTGTTATTCTCTTCTCTTCTTTACGCAACGTCTTATTCTTAGCGAGAGCTATATACCCTTAGATTTAGATAGAATTTATATCGTTCCTTCGAATCTTCCCTAAAGTCTCTCCGCGCCCTTACACGTATTTAGTTATTAGGGCTTATTTAATTATCTTGCCTAAAGGTTTATATTATCGCAATCTCTTACTATTAGAGTGACCTTTTTACCTTAATGTAATGGCTTTCTATAAGGTATTTATAGAGTTTCCATTTAGGTTATCGCGAGATTTTAAGGGAGGATAGTAGATATAAATAAAAGATATAAATAAACAATCTGGTTCTTAAAGCTAACTACCCTTTTAAAAAGAAGTAGAAAGGATTTAAATATAAGGGGACTTTATAGACAGGGGGCTATAAAGACACGATTATGGAATAGGATAGATTAGTAAGAGAGATAAATCCTTAAGGAGGTAAGGCCTCTAGAATTATAGAGACTACATACTATAGGTATATGCCTTCGGTACGTAACTAATAGACGTCTAAGGGGTGTTTAGGGGTTGTCCTAAGGATAACCTAAGGTAACCGCAATAATATCACTTATAGATATGTACTAAGATATTTCCTAGTATATAAATACTTATATAAGCGAGAATAAATAAAGTATTTTCCTTAATATATCTATTACGCGCTATAATCCAATGCTTTTATATAAAATTTTACCATTTTATTACCTATATAAAATATTTTATATTTTATACGTTAGCTAAGCAGCAGAGTTTCTTTATCTACTTCTTTTTTATTAAATTTATAATCTATATATTACTTAACTTTTTTAGTACTGCGTAGGGTTTATAAATTAACTACTTCTTCCCCTTTTCTAATTAATAATAATACTAGATTAGATAGTTAAGATAATACAAGGTGAGGATATAGATAGGGAGTCCAATAATAGAATAATAGGTATATTGTATAGACAGAGACGAATCCTTAAGAGAAAAGGAGGAGTCTGTGTGCGAGGTAGGAAGGGTTTTCCCTAGGCATATACAGAGCACGTGCCTTACGGGCGAGTTACCCCTAGGTTGCCCTAGGGTCGCCCATACCTTATAGCTATATAATTATCTACTTAGGTTTTACCTAACAATACCCCCCCCTTTAAAAAGGGTCGTCCTTAATCCTTT
This sequence comes from Cenococcum geophilum 1.58, assembly GCF_001692895.1. Lineage (NCBI taxonomy): Eukaryota > Fungi > Ascomycota > Dothideomycetes > Gloniales > Gloniaceae > Cenococcum > Cenococcum geophilum. Next base: position 247,193 of record NW_027137560.1, on the reverse strand, counting down.
ATATACTTAAGCCTCAATAAAACCCCATAAAAAACCTTAGTAAGGAAAAAATTTAGAGGGAAAAGAGTGTTTTAATTTTGCGTATAGAGAGACAGGTGGTATATATGCGCGGCGTAAAGATATTAAGGAACTTTAACCGGCGGTTAAAGTTGTCTAATTAGTTAGATTTGCCTTGCTAAGACTCCCCCGTATTTAACTAAGCTAATAGCGATTTTATATACCCGATATAGAAAATCCTAATTAGTCCGTTTAATAGGTAGAGCTAGTGGAGCTTAATACTATCGCCTAAATTTAGTAGACTAGAAATATTCCAAAAGCTTACTTATATAGGCAGGTCGCTAGTACCTTACGGATCGGTTATAGGTTATTTATATACAGCCAGATTTATAAACGGTAAGGCTATATGCCTATTAAATCCGCCGCTAACCCTACTTTGGCCTTACGCTATACCGGCGTAGCGCCGTATATACTTTATGGGTAGGTTATAGGTTACTTACATACAGCCAGGTTTAGGACGGTAAGGCTATATACTTATTAAATCCGCTACTAACCTATACTTTTGCCTTATGCGTTATCTATATAGCATATATATTATTGGTCATACAGGGTGACTCACCAATAACGACTACTCGAGTAGGTTACAGTGATGTTGGTTAATAAAGCTTATTAATTGGAATGAGGAAGGGCGAGGAGCCTAAGACTCCTCGCCACGCTAGTGCCGCGGCGTCACGTGACGACCGCTTACCTCATTCCCAACACTGGCAACTCTTCTTTTATGGTTGCCATCTATATACAAATACTGCTTAACTAGCGTAACAAATATAAATCCTCCTTACTTACTATTGCTATTGTAATATAAGTCTCGCTGTCCTAAAATTTGCCTCTTAGCACGTAGTGCTCTCTTACTAAGGGGTCATAGGTAGACGTCGTGTTAGGGCCGCCAAGGCGCTAGTCGTAAGCGAGCCAATAGCAATTTTCTATCCCGGGGATAGAAAATCCTAATTAGCTAGGTTAAGTCAGGGTCTATAGAATATTATACCCCCCCCTCTAAAAAAGTCTTGGCAAGAGAATCTAACCAATTAGATAACTTTAACCGCCGGTCAAAGTTCCTAGACATCTTAAGACCTTACGTAACTAAGAAATTTCTAGGGACTCCCTTTTAACCCAACCTTTAACTTGTATATATAGAGTATTTGTATTAACAAACGTCTCTAGTGCCTTGTTTAGGTTTGCCTTCGTTATTATATCTACTGGGTTATCTTAGCCATTAATCCATCGAATCTTAAAGAGTTTTTAACGTTTGTAGGATTACTAAAGTGCTATAATATCGATTATAAGGCGCTTCTCCTTCGTAGTACTAAGCTTAATTAAATATTCGTAGAGGGAATATAAGTTAGTATATATAATCGTAGGGATAACGGGAAGTTCGAGTTAATCTATAATTATCTTTAGGGTAGTTTTAATTGTAATTGCTATATTAACTCTGCCAACTATTCTATATATCTCTAACGCTAAAACACTTTAGGTAACGCGCTTGCTCTTAGTTAAGCTCTAATAGATAAGATTACCATAAATTATAAAGTCATTCTCTCTAGTAAATTTGTTTGTAATAATAATCTTATATCCTAACTAGGAGCTAAAATCTTTATTATTTATAAACGATCCATCAACAAATACAAAGAGCTTGGCAGTAGGAAGATTAATAGGCACGTAAAGTAGTCCCCGATTAAGATAGTTCATTTACTAGAAAAGACGTTTATTTAGGGTAAGAACGTTATCCTTAGTTGGTTCCTGGTGTTAGGTGGCAACGGAGAGATTAAATAAAGCCTTGGGTTAATAAATAAAAGCAACATAAGCTTTACAAGCACGTTACTCCACGTATCCTTACTTTAGAGAATTAATATTAATAACGTTAATCTTCTTACCTTAACCCTTCTGGCGTAAAGCAATGGAATTCTTATTTAGGGAGAGGATGCATCTATTAAAGAGTAATAGTGTTATTAAATTAAGCTTTTCTTTTGGCTTTGCTATAAGATTTGCCTTTACTAGCTTATCTTCTTTAAGAGCTAAGAATTGGTTATCTCCTAAGATAATTATATTATTAGTCTGTATACCAACAATTCCAAATAGAGTTCCTATGGTTATAATAAGGAAGTAGGGATTAAATATAAATATAGTTATTAAAAGCTTCTCTTTATAGTGCTTGCTATAAGTAGCCTACTAGTAAGTTCCTACCTCTGCAATTCTATATAATAGCTTAAGCATAACCATAATTATATCTTTAGGATATTAGTAGCGAATTTACTCTAGAAGGTGCGCTAATATTAAGCGCTAAAAGTATGTCTCTAATTAGGTGTAGGCCTAAGTAATATCTCGCAGATAAACCGCCATTCTATTCTTTATTAAGGAGGGAGCTAGCGTAATAATAACTCGCTAACTAGCTTATTAAATTATAGGAGATTATATAAGAATTACCTCCTTACTATTATTATTATAACCTTAGATAATAAGCCTTAATTTCTTAAATAGGGCGTTAGTAGCTTTGCCTTTAATCTTATTAACCATTCTTAACTTAAAGATGCAAACTTTATTAAACTTAGTAGGGTCATACTTCTTAAATTTAAAGACTCCTCTTATAATAAGACCATTAATCTCCTACTTATTAGATGCTTAGAAAGGAGCTCTAAGAGTTATAATACGACCTTCCTTTCGGAGCTATTTTGCGAGCTTAAAGTTAGCCTTCTCCTTAGCTGTTATAAAGGCCATTAATAACTTAACTCTATTCTTAATAGCGGCAATAAATTACTCTTTAAAATTAACAAAATGTTAGCGATTTTATAATCCCTTCGGGCGACCTCTACCGCGTTATAGTTGCGGTATATCTACTACAATTATATTAGAATTATGGTCGCCTTTTAGAGCACGTTAATTGTGGCTCTCCTTTAGGGCATTTTCTATAGCATTCTGCAAAGGCTTAGAGCTATTATCTTTATAGTAAGGCTTAATAACAGTTAAATAGAATTAAGTGGGTCTATAAGGCATTTAAATAGTATAAGTCTAACCATTAATTATAATAAGTTAATATAGGCCTAACTATCCTCCCTTTTTACGCTATACGCGTACCTTAAACTGGAGTGGCAGATTAAGCGTAGTTAAGGTGTTTAGGCCATTTCTTATTCCTAGTATATTATTAACCTAGCGTATAGCGTAGAGACGTTATACCTCCTTCGTTACCTTATAAATAGCCTTAGCTTATTACACAACAGAGGGAGATAATAGAGAATTATTAGTTATTTAAGGGTAGGCGCTAAAGACTAGCAACGTAGGTATAAGTCTATCTAGGCCAGCAGAATTATTAACGGCTTTAACAGCTATTTATAAGGTAAGTTTTTCGCTAGCGTTCTCTAGTTTTAAAGAGATAATCTTATATATATGGCGTAATGGCGTGTAATATTGCTCTACTTTTCTAATACTATTATATACCTTAACGGGGACTTCCTTAACCTTAATTGCTATTGCCTTTATCTATTATTAAAACTCTATAGATAAAAAGTTCTTTCCTACGTTATAGACGATTTAATTAGGGGGTCCTAGGTAGACATTAATCTAGTATAATTAAAGAGTATCCTATGCGTTCCTAGCTAATATATCCTTTAAGAAACGTGCGGCTTAGAAGGAGGTTAAGAAGTTAATAACTTAAAGTACTAGCTTGCCGCTAAGATATATAACGTCAACAATAATATAGAAGTTAAAGTTATAGTTATCTTTAAGGGTGAACTTAAATCGGCCAGAGGACTTCTAGTTTATTTAGCAGTAATAGTAGTACTTTATAAGATGCTTAATTACCTTAACCTTAACTTTATAGCCTACTCGCTAAAGAACCCTAAGCAATTAATAGACGGATAGGTGGCTAAAACGACGGTATAGTTAACGTAACTCTAACTTAGTTAGGTGGCTTTAAGTAATACTCTTTTCTAGTTAATAAAGGAGCAACTAAGGGTAACCCTACTTGCGTATAATAGGTACCTAACTATCTCCCTATACGAGCATATTCTTAAGGTTGTTAAGCTTAACGCCTAATTTATTTATATCTCTAATGTAAAATAGAAATAGAGTATTCGTGGGAATAACGTGGAAAGTAATGTACCCTAAGGGGGTTTAGACCCTAATTATGCTAAGAGAGATCGCAGTACCCTTACTAAAACGAATTATATGTTGGCCTGCCGTTGAATGGTTAATCTAAACAGAGTTATTAAGCTACTAAAGGGCTTAAACTTAAGGTTCTCCTGCTATAGATACTTCTGTGGCTTTAGTATCTAGCATAATACCATAAAAGACATTCGCCGAGTATCTGTCGTCAAAGGAGAACGTAGAGCTCTCCTTTAGCTCGTTAAAGATATCTAACTTCGTGATAGAATAGAGCGTAGATTGGTTATTAAGAACAGCGACGGTTTGTATGCCATCTACCTTACTATACTTAGTAAAGTATTAGTCAGGTAAGTAGTCCTCGATTTCTATATCTATAAGGAGCTGTTCGGCCTTATTAACCTTACCCTTAAGATCTTCTACGCCTTTATATTAAACCAGGAAGCTTTAGAAGTAGGCCGTAGTAACCTTATAATTTCTAACGTTTCTTATACTCTAGCAAAACTTATTATATACCTCCTTTTGTTTATTAAGAGAATGCCTAGTTAACTAGCAATTCAGTTTCTTATAAACGTAGTACTTTTTCTAGCAATTACTTCGAAATAAACCTCTATAAGGACCTCTACCTTTACCTTATAATTGTTAATTATACCCTCTACCATATTGTCTACCACGGCCACTATATGTTTAATTAGTCCAGTTATAGTTATATTAGTCGGGCGGGTTAATTAAAGTAGGTTAGAGTTAGGCGTTAAATTGCTGTACTTTTTAAGAGCGTAAAGCGGTGCCAATAGAAGATCTTAATTAAGCATATACTCCTTCGTAAGTATTTATAGGATTAAAGAGAGCAAGGTTGCATTCTTTAACGCCTTAGTATACGCTAATAACTTAATCACATAGGCTGAAATCCTCTTAATATGATTCGGATAAACTACGCTAAATCGTCTAAAGTTAATTAAAGAGCTTTTAAAGATAATTAAGCTGAGGGACACCTAGGTTTATAGTAATGATCCTTAGGAAGGTAGTCTCTCTCTATTCTAACATATACTGCTACTTATTCTCTTCTATTTTAAAGTGGCATCTTAACATATATATTATGCGGTTAAAATTATATCCTTTTCCTGCCAAACAATCGTAATAAAAGGTACTAGCTTAGCCCTTAAGCATAATAGAATAGGCGTTATAGTATTAATTAGACTCTATTTCTACCTTCTAGCAATAGTTATAGAAGATATATAGTTTCGAATTAAGAACATTATATAATTCCCTACTAAACTTCTTCTTCTAATCTGAGTAGAGCTTCGCAAGCTCTGTAAGCAATTTTAAACTACCTCCAATTTAAGATTAAGATAGAGGAGGTAGGAGTTGTATTGCAGGCTATAGTAGGGACGTAGGTCTAGTCAGTGGAGTCTAAAGGTCGTTAAATTGCGAAGCAATAGGATTCTGCGCCTACTCTCGTTAGGGTGTAGTATCTAACGTTAAGGTTACGGGTTAAATTGGATACAGAGGAGTTAAAGGCGGAGGTAGGTTTGTCTCTAGAGGTGTATTACTTAGGTTCTATTATAAGTTAAGCTTCCTTATAGTGCGTAGTTGGTGCTCAATTTCTTATGGAGTCTATTCGTGCTCTTCTTTTACGTTAATAACCTGCTCCTGAATATTGTCTCTAATAGTACCCCCGTCCATAGGTACAAATACTCTATACTCCCGCAAGAAGTTACAGAAGTCTTGTATAATATCCTTCTTTATAGGAGCCTATATTTCCTTTATCCATCTAATAAAGTCCTCCCTTATATAGTACTATAGCATAGTGTCGTTGTATTCGCTGTCTTTATAGTGTGCTATACGGTATAATAAGAATCCGTTTAGGTCCTGTTGCTTAGCGTTTACAAAGTCGATTATATTGGTATTCTATATTTCCGGGTTAATATCCTTCTCGTACTTCTTTAGATAGGTTAACGCCATAATAGCGGACGTGCGTAGGTAGAATTGGGTATTAATCGTGATCCTAAAATCTGCGAAGGTACACGAAGGGTGTTAAGGTAGTTATTTGACGCGTTTCGGACGTTAACTTAAGACCCTAGGTTCAGTAATACTTCTGACCTAAAGTACTTAACCAAATCTTCGTAAACGCGGTTGTTTTACGTGATAGACGCAACTTAGTATCTCCTAGTACTCAGTAACACTTCTATTACTAGTTTTCCGCAAGTCTAAGGTAGCATAGTATCGCCGGAATCTATTCCATATAAGCGCATATAGCACCCCTATACAAGACTGTCTCTTCTGTTCGAAAACCTAGCTGCTCTATGGTTGACTGTATATTTAACCACTAATTAGTGTTAGTTACACAGGGTAACTCACCAATAACGACTACTCGAGTAGGTTATAGTGATGTTGGTTAATAAAGCTTATTAATTAGAATAAGGAAGGGCGAGGAGCCTAAGACTCCTCGCCACGCTAGTGCCGCGGCGTCACGTGACGACCGCTTGCCTCATTCCCGACATATATAGAATAGTATAAGTTATCGGTATAGGTTGCCACTAGTAGGTCACTAGCAGGTCATAAACCCCGGTTAAATAAACCCCAGTTATAGATGGGCCTATTCTTTAATATATAAACAATCTGCTTAGCTAGTATAGAGTAACAGACTAGGTCTAGAAAGGGTGCTTTCTAAATTAAGGCTATAGTTCTTATAGCAATCGTTACTTATTCTTTAATCCCTTAGGACGTCCTCTACTCCGCTTTAATATAGGTTATATTTTAACAGCGGCGCTTACTTTTTGCCTACGCTTTGGCTATAAGGCTAGGGTATCCCGCTTGCGGTACTTATCTAGTAGTTATTAACAATTCTTAAGTTCTATCTCGTATTTCTATTTATTATACTTATTTAGCCATATTAGCCATTTAATAAGGTACTGCGGTTATCCAGTATAATTCTAGTAGGTAATAATTGCTTCTACTTCCTAGCTGCCTTCTTTAAGCTCTTCTACTACCGGGGGTTAAAACCTAGGGCGTAACCTATAAGGCTCTAGTAAAGAGATATAGAAGACTAGGTGGAGCTATACTATAGTAGGTAAAAGCTCTAGCTTATATACTTGCTGCCCTACGCGCTTTAGGATCTAAAACGGTCCTATAAACTTATAGTTAAGCTTTTTATAAGGACGTTTCGTGCGGATATTCTTAGAGGAAAGTAGGACTTGTTTACTAACGGCAAAATGCTTAGCCAGATAGTGACGATTATAGTATTTTACCTAAAGCTTTTAGGCGTATATTATTAACGCTGCCGCTGCCTTATATATAAGGCGCAGGCGTTATAGGTACATCTCTGCGAGTTAGACATTCGTTAACTTAGACTCCTCCCTACCTTATTAGGCGTTTTAGACGCTGTCTAGGACTCTATCTAGGACGTTTAGTAGCTAGCTATAGGCGAGCTTAATAGGGGAACGCTTTATTATAGTATAGACCTTAGAGTTATAGGTAAAGGCTGCTTCTTTAAGTAGGGAGGCCTAATTAAACTGTTCCTAGTTTGTAAATATATATAGATATACCTTAAGCTTCTAGTTCTAACGCTCTATCTAACTATTTATCTATGGGTAGAATATAGTACTAAGTTTACGTTAAACGCGGAGATAGTAGTATATAGTACTCTAGTATTTGCTTATAAATACACTACCTCTATTAGAGACGATATTATCTAAAGGCCTTATTTGTATAAAGACTCTAAATAAGAGTTCTATAAGTTATATAGCATTAATTATCTTATACACTAGATAGTAGCGTACTAGCTTTATAAAACGGTCTATAAGGATAAGGACGGAGTTATACTCTACGCTATTAGGAGTCTTGGACTCTAGAAAATCCGTAATAAAGTTAAATAAATAATGCTGCTAGGCTTAGGTGGGGACCTAGAGAGGCTATAACTTACTATAGGGTTTATAGTGGCGCGATTTAGAGCGTTAGTAGGTATTATAATTATCTAGGTATTTACGGAGATCCTAGGTAAGGCCGTTCTAAGCATACTTTTACGCGATTACCTTAAAGGTACAATTAAAACCATAGTAGCCGCCTATAGGATTGTTATAATTCCGCTTAAGGATCTCCTATTACAGCAGTATATAATTCGGCACCTAGACCTTATTATTTTACCTTAGAAGTCCTTAATTATTAAGGGTATAGTCCTTATTACCGGCAGGAACTTATTCTTAGGTTAACTAATTATATATAGAGCGTATAAAGGCGTCCCTTTTTTATACTCCGCGAATAAAATTAACTAGTGACTTAGGGGGGTATTCTATAAACGCCGTTTCGGCTAAAGCAGCTACTACTACCTCTTGCTATAGCACGAGACTTTGCGTAAAGTTAGTGCTAGCGAAGTAACGTGTAATGCGTAGGTAACTCGCTAGGTTATTATAGGGGACTATAGCCTAGGCCAAGGGGTCTTCCCTAGGGTTAAGCGCTATTAGGCTAGTTAAAGTGGTCTTAAAGAGAATAGTAGGATACTTTAGTCCGCCAGCGCTAAGTTCGCGAGGGTCGCTTATATACTGCACGTATACTACTTATTAGTGTAGTATAGTAGCACTAAGGCCACCCACAAGGCCTATAACCCGCAACTTTTGCTATAATATAGGCAGTATAGCATTAAGGATTATCCTCTTACTACTATCTTTGAAGCCTTTAGTATAATCCAGGCGCTAGGATAGTATATTAGTAGGATTTATCTTACCTGGCTTATATTTAATTTTAAAATTAAACTTAGCTAGTTCCTTAGTATACCGGGCCTAGCGAGTAGATAAGCTCTTAGTGGTTATAAAGTACCTAAGATTATTATAATTGTAGAGCACGCGCGTTATATATGCGGCGTATTTAAGGTAATAGCGCTACATCTTAAAGTATTACACTATAGTAAGTAGTTCTTTATTATATATATTATACTATACTTCTAGGCTAGTAAGCTTCTAACTATAATAGGTAATTAAGTGCCAGTAGAGTTAATCTCCCTACCCTAAAGGCTATAGAAGTATACCGCTATAGGCATAATTAGAAGCGTTAGTAATTACTATTAGGGGTAGATTAGGGTTAAAGTAGTAAAGTAAAGAAGCCTATATAAACGCAGCGCGTAGCTTACGAAACGCCTACTATACGTTATTAGGCCAGGACTAGGGTTAATACTATTTAGTAGGCCCTTTTAACTTACGCTTTTTCTTCTTCTCCCTATCTAACGTTGGGTTGCAATATACCTATGCAAGATATACGTATAAGGGGTATACGGTATCTAAGTAGTTCTAAATAAATCGCCTATAGAAGTTAGCAAAGCTAAGGAAGACCTAGATATCCCTATAGGACTTAGGCTTAGGCCATTCCTTAATAGCTTTTACGCGGTTAGGGTCTATTATAATACCTCTAAGGGTAATAATAAAGCCTAGGAACTTAACGTTCTTAGTATAAAAGATATATTTTAACAGTTTAGCGTATAGGCCCTAAGCGCGGAGCTGTTACAGTACCTACTTAATATGCTCGACGTGCTTATCCTTATTATTTAAGTAGATAAGAATATTATCTAGGTAAACTACGTAGATAATATCTACTAGGGTTTCTAGAGCTTTATAAATATAGCTCTAAAAAGTTGTAGGGGCGTTAGTAAGACTAAAGGGCATTACTAGGTACTTAAAGTAACTATAATATATCTTAAATATGGTCTTCTATTTGTCTCCCTTTTTAATATAAATCCTATAGTACGCATTATAAAGATCTAGCTTTATAAATATCCTCGCATAGCTAAGCCTATTAAAGAGTTCGCCGACCAACGGTAGGGGGTACCGATTTTTAATCATGATCTTGTTTAGGCGTCTATAGTCAACGCATAGCCGTATTATACCGTCTACTTTCGGCATAAAGAGAATAGGCGCTCTAGTAGGCGACTTACTGGGCCTAATCTAGCCCTTTTTAAGAGCACTATCTAGGTACTCTTATAAGATCTACAACTCTTTTTATAAGAGGTTATAGAGGGGCATTTACGGTGGTGTTTTACCTTCTTTTAAGTTAATCGTGTAGTCGTACTTAGAGTTCTATAGTAGTATACTTACTAGCTTATTAAAGAAGATATTAATTTCCTCCTTATATATATCTAGTAGGCCAGGGGCTATAGAGGTTAAAGCGACTATTATATAGTAGTGTGCTTCCGGGAGCTAGTAAAGAGAAGAGTGCAACCGACATGCGTTTTATAAGTATGCTTGCATTAAGAGTGTATACAGCTCTACTATAGTATACTTAATAGTTTTAGGGTTTCGATTACCTCCCCCTTATATATAGATAATCTACGCTAGCACTAGAGGGTCTCTACGGGTACTCACTACTAGTAACGGCAGGTCCTCTACTATATTTATAACTAGTATCTCTATATCTGGAGGGTTTATATAGGTACTCGCTACTAGTAATAATAGGTCCTCTATTATATTTATAACCGGCGTAGAGAAGGAGTTTTCTGGCTATAGTAAATAGATTATTTCGCTAGCCTTAATGTCTACTAGAAAAGCGTTAAGGGTAACTATCTAAAGGCGTCTAGGGTCCGAAGTACCCTAAACAAACTATCTAGAACGGAAGCTAATTAATAGATTTACTTCCGCAAGCCAATCCTATCTAAGAACTATATTGTAATTATTAAATAAGCTGCCCTAAAAGGTCTGCGGGCTAATAGTGTAAGAGGTACCCTAGGAGTCGCTAGTAGTAACTATTAGATTATAAGTATCCTAGATTATTATCTGGTTGCTATTAAGGAAACGTATAATAGGTTTATGTAAACATAACGCGTAGTATATAGGTAGGTTAAACCTATAGACGACATCTTAATTAATAAGGTTAATTTAGTACCTATTATTATATAAAGTATATAGGCGGACTTCGCCCTAGGGCGTATCTATCGCAATATATACCACAATGCGTTTTTTTCCCTCTATATTAGGCCCTAGTTGCAATTAAGAGAGATGCGCTACTAGGGCTTTAGGTTTTCTAAAGCCTAAGCTAACTTCTCTTTATTAGCCTACTTCTAGTATTCCTTATAGTAGCCGCCTACGGTCCTTTAACTCGCTTACGTAGCACTAGCGTCTAAAGGGTCCCCTAAGCTATCTAGCTTTTAGGTAGTCTCCCTAGGAGTTTACTTAAAAAAGCGTTGCCCTTTTTAGGTTCTATTCCCTAAGCCTAACTCTATGGAGCCTATATTGCGGCCGCGCTTTATACGCAATAATTTACCGCTGCTACTTACATAATCTTCCGCGAGCTTTATAGTATTAAGCAATTACTCTACACAGCGGATTTCGTTAAAGAGGTCTTTAGCGGTTCTTACCTGTTAGGTAAAGTTCTAGCGGAAGAGCTCTGCTTATAGGTAGGCTAGGAGATATAAGAACTAAAAGTCTACCTATTATTTAGGATTAATAAAAGGGGTATATAAGAAGAGGTCCTTTAAGCTACATATATAGGCTAGGAAGACATTAAACCTCTAGTTCTCTTTTATAACAGCCGTATAGTATATTATAGCGTTATTAAAGTGTCTTACTATAGGGTTCCTAATCTGGTCTTAAACTATAGTCTTAAATTTGTTCTATAATAAAGGACTCTTATTCTTAGTGCCTAACCGGTAATAAACTAGTTAGGCGATTGTCTTCTCTTTTATAAGACCTTTAATAGCCCAGCGCGTGCGTCGCTTATAGTTATAGTCAGCGTTATTAACCTTAAATTGGTTCTTAACTGCGGTAATCCACCAGTTAAAATACTATTAAGTAGTACTACTAATATCGGGTAGTAACTTCTTAACTAGGGCGTTGAGATTTGTTTAGCGTATGCGTTCGCTATATAACTTATACTCTTTACTAGAGAGGCAATAGGAGGGCTTTATCAAATCGATAATGCTCCATAAGTTAGCTATTTTCTTAGCCAGCTTATCTAGCTCCTTTATATTAGCGGTATTAGGTAGGACGCTAGTAACCTTACTAAGCTCCTGTTAAGCCTAGGTATATAAGTTAAACTAGTCTCTAGCGTTCGTAGATATCTAATTGTTTTAGGATTTAGAAAATAGCTTAGATGCTACTAGTATGCTTCTAGCGGTTTCGTCTACACTAGATCCTAAGGCGTTCTACGGTCGCATTGCCAGCGTATTACTGTTGGGTGTAGGCGTCGGTTTTCTTTTCGGAGGCATTATAGAAAAATTAAACCGGCTATCCTCCTAAGGGGATTAGTAAGGATTTGAATATAAGGTAAGGATATAGATAGGGAGTCTAATGATAGAATAATAGGTATATTATATAGACAGAGACGAATCCTTAAGGGAAAAGGAGGAGTCTATATACAAGGTAGGAAGGGTTTTCCCTAGGCACGTGCAGAGTACGTGCCTCACGGGCGAGTCACCCCTGGGTTGCCCTAGGGTCGCCCGTACCTTGCGGCTATATAACTATCTACTTAGGTTTTACCTAATAGATAATTCTATATTATAAGAGCCTTTAGCTAATTAGAACTATAGCTATATATTACCTATTAATAGGATAATCTAGCAGTTTAATTAACTATATTAACTCTAGTAGAGCTTAAACTATACCCTAGTTAATAAGCTTAAATATTAATTTTACTAGCTATAAGCCAACTATAGAGGCAGAAAAGCTAACTTAGTAAAACATATTAAAAAGAGTCTTATATTTAATTAAATTTAATATAGAAATAGAGCCTCTGGAGCCTTTACTACTAACTATTCTACTTACCTTTTTAAGCCTCTATAGGTATATAGGACGAATTTAGCTATATTTAAATACTATATTAGATAAATTAGGGCTAAATTCTAATTAGGTAATATTAATATTTATATATAGGGGGGTGCTACTAAAAAACCGCAATAAAATATCATAAAGTTTATACTAATTTCCTAATTGGGACAGCTAGCTGACAGCTTGGCAGTCAGCGTACGTTATCCAACCGTCAGCGGACAGCGAGCGATCTAATTGACGCAGTCAGTCAGCTATTTTTCTCGAGCTCGCAGCTAAGCTGACTGTTGGACACACTGAGCTCTACCAAAGCTTTGCACAAAGCTCTACCAAAGCTCTGGACGAAGCTCTACCGAAGCTCTACACGAAGCTCTACCAAAGCTCTGCACGAAGCTCCACCAAAGCTCTGCACGAAGCTCCACCAAAGATCTACACGAAGCTCTGCAAAAGCTCTATAAAAGCTCTACCAAACGCTCTACCAAAGCCTCTGCAAGAGCTCTGCCTACGCGGTAAATAGAGCACGCAGTGCGTAGGGGGCGGGTCCAAGGGGGTCTCCCCCTTGAGCTCAAAGCTCCACTCGAAACTATACTTGAAGCTTAATACGGAGCTCTAAAGCTCTACTAATATGCAGCACTGATATACTAGGAAGGCTCTATAATCGTCTACACAAACGGCTCTATAAACGGCTCTATGAACGTCTGCACGATCGCCCATACGAACGCCTATATAATTAGTCGATTAATCGATCAATTGCCTATATAAACGCCTATACAATTAATCCATTAATTAGCCAAACGCCCGTACGATCGTCTCTGCGAATGGCTCTATAAATGGCTCTATGCATGGCTTTACGCACGGCTCTACAAACGTCCATACAATTAATCAATCAATTAATTGCCCACACGAACGCCCGTACGAACGATCAATCAAACGCCCATACAATTGCCTATACAATCGTCTCTATAAATGTCTCTGCAATTAATCATAAAGTCGGGTCAAAATTTTCGTTGGGGGGTACCAATGATCCGCATGTTTCTATGGTCTGAGCTTGCTGAGGTAAAGCTGTTCCAGTCCATTGCGTTGTCGGTCTCTCATGGACAAAACGACATTAGGTTCCCGGTCATTCTTTCCAAGCGTGTCTTCGCGTCGATGGATTAGGTCTTTAGTGTGTGATAGTTATTATGCTCACACAATTCCGATAATGTGAAGGGGCTATTCGGACTCAAGAATGCCGCGTCGGCTTCGCTTCATTAAGGCATTTCGAGAAACCGAGTAACCTGTAATATAAATGAACCACACTTGTGCTCGATCTCCCGGAGTCTGAGAAGTCCCCCACCTAACAAATTTGCCCGCCCAAATCAAATGATGCCGTTCCCGTACCCATACACTTTCCAACGCCAACGCTAAGGTATCAAACGCAAAATTAAAACAAGTTACCGTAACCCAGACCTAAGCTCATCAAGTCGTTCCCTGCCGATTGTACATAGCCTCGAGCTTCACCATCTCCAACTCGACCTTGAGTCTCTGGTTCTCGATCGCCTTCTCCTCGGCATCCTTGATCCGCTTCGCCAATTCCACCTTCAACTCCTCATTCTCGCGCCGCAGCCGCTCCGCCTCCGCCTCCTGGCCCGCCGCACCAGCGCCCACATGCCGCAGCGCATCATTACACTGGGCCACCAGCAGCGGATCGATTTCTGGAAACCGGTTAGCGGCGTTATTGCTCTGGTCCTGGGCGCTGCCGGCAGCGGAGTGCTCGAGCAAGTGCGAGTTGTCGTTGTTGTTGCTGTTGTTGTTGATGTCGCCGCCGTCGAGGACGCCGTCGCCGACTTCCTCACCGGCCTGCTTGCGCGCGCGCTTGATCTGGGCGCGGATGTTGTAGACATCGCGCTTGAAGATGCGGATCCCCGGGAGGCGCTCCTGCAGCACCTTGACGGTGCGCCCCACGCCGCGGTCGCGGCCCTGGCCCGGCCCACCCTTGCGCGCCATCTCCTGCTCCACAATCTGCCACACCAGCCCGCCGCTCTCATGGCTGTGCGTCTGCGTCTGCGGCTGCGTCGATGCCTCCTGCTGCATCCGCGACTCCCGCACCCCGCCCTCCTGGCCCTCGTCGTCATCGTCATCGTCGTCGTCATCCTCCTCAGCGCCCCCAATCTGCCGCGCTCCCTCCGCCCCTCCGCTGCGCGCCCGCCCCTGCCCCTGCCCCTGCCCCTGCGCCATCGCAGCCGCCATGGCGCGCTTCGCCTCTTCCTCGGCCCTCTCCTCACGCGCCGTGACGCCCCCGACCCCAATCCGCCCCAGATTCACGCCCCACGTGCGCTTCCGCTGCACCGCCCAGCCCTCGACGCCGCGGCCCTCGTGGTTGTGCGCCGGCTCGCCCACCCGCAGCACCCAGCTGCCGTCGTCGCGCCGCTTGCCCTCGACCCACATGCGGCAGCCCGTCTTGCAGCTCTGCCGGTTCTTGCGCACCCGCGTCTCTGGCGTCAGCTTGTGCGTGTTCTTCGCCTGCCCGTAGCACACGCAGGCGAGCTTGATCCGGGAGCGGTTTTTGGCGGTCGTGTTGATCGAGAGGGCGTAGCCATGCTGCGCGGCGTGCGATTGGGCGAAGGCGTGGAGGGCGGTGAAGGAGGGGTGGGTGGACGGCGGGGGGGGCGCCATGTCGAAGTCTGCGGAGAGCGGGTGGGACGGCGGAGAGGCAGCGGCAGTGGGGCTGTCGAGGGCTGGGTCGACGTTTGGGTTGGGTGCGGACCTGGGGGGGGAACCAACGGTGGTGTTGGAGTGGTGGTGATGGTGGTGGTGGTGGTTGTTGTGGGTCTGGTGGTAGGGCTGCTGCTCGCCCGTTATGGAGGGATCGGTGGGGAATGCTGCATAGGGCTGCATCTGCGGCGCCCGATGGCTGCCGCTGGTGATGCTAGTGCTAACCGCGGCATTGCTGATGGTGGTACTGGTCATCGCTGATGGGTAGTTGAGGTTGGTCGAGTCAGTTGGTGCGGACTGGTGAGATAGGGAGTGTGCCGTGTTTCGGATGAGGAGTGAGAGGGAATAGGCCGCCCTTTTAAATGAGGTTGCTTTTGGGTTGGTTGCTCCCGAGGAAATCCCGGACCTGGAGAAACCACTACCGAGCAAGGAACGTGCTGTTCTCCTTGGACGCTACGCAAAAGATGTAGCCCTAATATAAACTCTCTACTGCAACTCTACCCGTTCACAGGGTCCAGAACATATTTGGGGTTTATATAAACACGTTTCAGAATCAATCGGTCAAAGACACTTTTCATGTTGCAAATATCATTATGATACATTCATTATATCCTCCGGGCGGCCATTCCGTTTATTCGTACATTGTGCCTCCCCCCTAACATTACCATTTGGATTCCCATCGTACGGAATTAACAAACTGGAATGTATTGCTCTACAGCTTAACCAGCTTGATAGAGACCAAGAGCCCGGACATGTGGGTTAATCATGGACAAATTGAATGGTGTCAGGAAAAGATCCGTATCAGTAATTGCGATGCACATGGTGTCATTCGCAGCTGGGTCACCTTGATACACCTCGGAAGCTGGCTGGTAGGTGTAGCCACTGTTCTGATCGGTTAGAGTCAGAGAAGTGTACGTTAGGTTGAGCTGCGAAACCCATGCAACAAACTGAGGAGTTCCAGCCTGAGTGGACGTAATATAGCTGTTATTAGGACCAACAGCCATGCCAGGATCGTCCCATGTAAAGTTGACCATCTTTCCGGGGAAAGAGAGAGGCTCGGATCGGTTGCGGGAAATCGCTGGGCCGCAACCATAGCCCGTGACGTTGAGGTTTACGCAACTTTCCTCCGAAGGGATCTTGGAGTCACTGGGGTCGGCGGTGCGGTTGCCAACAACTTCATATGGCTTTGTATCATTGGCTGACCAACGATTTGGATTTGGTTGGTTGACAATGTGCAAAGCTGGAAAGTTCTGCCATGCAAGACGAGTGCAGTTCTCAGGGCAGGAACTAATGTAAGGAGCGAGATATGTCCAGGCCCAAGACTGAGGAATACCTGTCTCAAACCACACCGGCATGGGGAAGAGGCCGAGCATTTGACGGAAGGAAATCTGCTGGCGAGCTTCCGTGGCAATTGACTGGGAAAGAAGCTGACCAACTTCACGAGAGTCGAGGTGGTTGATGAAACCCCAAACGCCAGACTCGCCCCACCGAGTCAATTTCTGGTTGAAATCGATAAACTCCCGAACCGTGGTGTACGGGTAGTTGTATGTGCATTGAACAGGAGCCGATTCACCAAGCATGTTGGTTAAGAGAGTAGCGTGCCCGGATTCTTGAACAGCCATAAATTGAATATATGAGCGGTCCTCGGCAGTGAGACCAGCTGCGATGAAGTCCTCTTCGGAAAAGGTTGCTAGGCCATTGTTGAATAGATCCAACTCAATCCATTCTTGATACAATCCAAGAGCAATTGACTCGTAATCGAAATCACTCTCGACCATGTAGCGAGGTTGTGTACCATTTGTACCCAAGCCGCCTTTGATAATGTTAGAGCACTCGAAAAACTTCGGCCAACTTCATATATCTCTTACCTGCTGGGGCGTATGGAGCAGGCTCAGGGTTTAACAGCTTCCCGTTGGGGTTGTAATATGTCGCGGTTGGGTTTGGAGGAAGAGCAGGGATAGTAGCAGCAATAGTAGACGGAGCTTGAACAGCTCCTGTTGTTGTCGGGGTTCCAGAATAAGGACCGTGGCTCGTTGGCCTAGAAAGTGTAAGTACAATAAGAGGAGAACAGTTGACAAATGGTGTTCTTACCCAGTCACATCACTGCTTACACGTGGATATGCTGACGTATCACTCGTCGGAATAGCCGGCACCTGGGAGTTGTCGCCAAAAGAAGTGGCGAGAGGGCCTATCGATGAAGGAGTCTCTGAGGCATAAGGTGCATCAGCATTGGTGTAGCCACTGACTTGGGGTGCCGGTGCGGCAGCAGCCAGGGCAGCTAGGCAGGCTGAGGTAAGAATGGTCTTGCTGAACATCTTGAGAGTGCTCCCGAGGCTCAAGAAAGTGGCGCGTGAGGTACTCCGACTTGGGGCGGACCAGCCCTTATACATGTCCCAGAGAGACAACATGACTGAAGATGTAGCTAAGAGCAATTGACTGTAATTGACTGCGAATGTCATAGGTGCATGACATTGGCTAACGGAAAGCTCCAGAAACTGCATGGACAGACGCAGGAGTGACTTCATGAGACAAGAATAGAAGAGAAGGATACGCGGCCCCATACAGGAGCCAGGGACCAGCTTAAAGGAGAGCAGCATACCGGGATGGAAGCGTGCGGGAGGCCGTGCTTGTGCTTCCGAAATCGCCATCACTATGATGTAGAAAGAGCACGACGGTGCGAGTTCGACCTATTGTGCCCAACCAAGCACCAAACACATGGAAAATCATCAGATTTCCTACTCTGCATATACTGGTATGTCGGTCTTACTAATCATTGGCTCATTCAAACTACTTAATCATTGACTTGTTTCTCAATTTCTGTCCGACTGGTTGGGTGCGCGTTTGGCAGTCCTAGCATTTCCACAGATCAGAGAATCACGACACCTAGCTGGAGTCACCTAGTGGTTCTCTTATTTTGAACCCAGTCATTTACCGCTGAGAAACATTCCAGATGAACACGCTAAGGCGAAAACCTTATCTGACAGCAACAACTGTTAGAGGCTATGCCTAACTAACAGATTCGTCCTACTTTACAGAATGCATTTCCTATCTTGCTCTTCTAAGTGGACCCCAGTCTTTGCGAGGATTAAGTTGATATCTCACAAGCTTTTTGGCATCCCTTTCTTTTCCCAGTGTCTCGTCGAACACGGCTTTGTACTTCCGGCCTCTAGTTGTTGGTGTTGTGCCATCACCTTGATCGGCGCCATTAGCTGCATCTGTAGCCCCCGCGGTTCCGCCCTTCCCACCAGTCTCAGAACCGTTTCCCCCAGCCACTTCAACCCCGCCTTCGACTGCAGCATAATCAGAATCATTCTCTTCTTCGTTGAAGAGTGCCTTCTGCACGATAGTCCATCCCGCAGTGCCTTCAGAAATGGCGCCTTCTTTGATGGGTGCCTTCTGTCGGGCCCATTCGCACATAATGTACCAGATGTCTGCCCAAGGAGCGTCGGTCTTAATCGTCCCAGGTTTGCAGTGGCTTCGTGACGCCCTAAAACCTGCACTGCGTAATGCCCCTCTCATCATGGAATCAGACGGCGCCTGACAATGGATTACCTTCGAGAGTGCGCTCGGAATCAAAAAGAATGGGTGATGATCAATTTCCGCGGGGTCGGTTTGAGGTATGAACGCCTCTGACGCCTGAGCTATAGCTTTATCTTTCCTATTGGCATCGCTTCTTTTCGGTTTGTCGTTAATGAGAGTTTCTTCGTATGCCGTCTGAAGCATGCCTTCGATTCGGTCCTTCGTTGGATACGTCTCTCTATCGATATCAGGCAGGTGGTTCAAAATCTTTTCAATGAACGCTGGATTGTGAAGAGGCCCGCCGTACATTGGTCCAGATAGCTGCGCGTCGTGTTAGCACGGTAATCGTCCCGACTGCGGAGACAAAATTACATACATGAGTCTTCCTTCCGCAATGCTCGCAGAGCGGAGCGGCGGTTGGCGCCTGTGCCATTGAGTGTTTATAAAACATGGTTCCGTCTTTGCCTTCTCTCGCCTGGTTGCGTGCAATGAATTGTGTCTGCCAAGCTCCGCATCCAGCATCGCAGTTGTATACTAGCATCGTCCTACCAGCTAGGAATTTGACTTCTGCAGGCGACTTGCGCACGCGAATAAAAACGCGCGCATAGAAATCAATGGAAAGAGACAGTAGAGGTTCGATCGCGACACCATATCGCGCAGCGGAAGAAGCTACGGCATGCAGTATTAACCGCAAGCCTCCCTCATGTGAATGCGGCCCTTTGATAGGCAGACCTCCGTACTGAGAGTAGGTTTTCTCGGGATATCCTGCCGATGCAAACACGCCGGCATCAGTACAGGTTACGCAGAGCAAACCACCATCATTGAGTGCCTGTACAGCAGCATCAAGGAATGGAGCAGCAGTGCCGTAGGGGTCAAGATCAATAACGTCGTAACCTTTTATGCCCACAAAGCTGTACATGTGTGCAATTGCATTGCCGGTATTTGCAGTGATCTTCTCTTCCAGACGATTGTGCTTGACATTGAGAGCAATCGACTGCGTTGCCTTGCGTGACATATCATTGGCGATTACAGAAGTTGCAAATGGAATCTCTTGAGCATAACGCAGGGCTCGTAGTCCTGTTGCGGAAAGTGCGTCTAAAATCTTGAACTCTGGTTTCTGTGCTGAAGATGATGGCTTGCTATTAGTTAATGTACCCTGTGCTTCGCCAGCTTTCTCTACTGTTCCCCCTGAATTAGGTTTATTTTCACGAGATACAATTTGCTCGGTAATAGAAATGCTCTCATTTGTGGGCTTTTGCAATTCAGGCGACGGATCTGTCCTAGGTAGCGCTACTCCGCCTTCTAGAGCCTCCGGTGCTACTGTTGAGGCTATCTGCGAATCAACAGAGGTCTTGGAATCCGATGTGGCAAGGCCATTATTGGTTTCACCATCTTCCCCCCTCCTTCTCTTCCTAGTATTGACACTCT
This sequence comes from Cenococcum geophilum 1.58, assembly GCF_001692895.1. Classification (NCBI taxonomy): domain Eukaryota; kingdom Fungi; phylum Ascomycota; class Dothideomycetes; order Gloniales; family Gloniaceae; genus Cenococcum; species Cenococcum geophilum. Next base: position 226,665 of record NW_027137560.1, on the reverse strand, counting down.
CCGCATCGACACCATTGCCTTGCTGTTGAACATCACTCTCTTGTAATCCGCGCTTCGTATTCCTCTTCTGCTGCTGCTTCTCTCTGTGGCTAGCATTATTCTTCTGTCTTTCCGCTTTCAGCTTCTTCGCTGCAAGCATATCCTCCCCAAACGCTTTTATAGACAGCACGCTGAGGTCGCGGTTGAATTGTTGGATTGGATTATAAAATACAGACTGTTTCTCTGCACCCTCCTTCGGCTCCTTGGGATCAGTCGAGGTGGGCATTCCATGAGGAACAAGTATGTATGCTAACCCTTCCTTGATCGTAGTATATGGTGTTCCGTTGTGAGTCACGTCCTGTCCGGCGCGTGGCAGGTCTTTTATGGTCTTAACTGTCTGCTCTGCAGCCTGCAGAGGCTCTTTGGGGACATCTGATGCCATTGTAGGGCGTTTTTTCGAGAAACAACGGACGGAACTACCGATAGTCCATGATCTATCCACAGCAGTGGGCCGGGCTAGCTGCGCACACAAGGGCCGAAGGAGGGGAAGCAATGCTGCCAGTGTTGTGGCTCGTTCAAGCAAATCTTCCGAAGCTGTAAAGAGTCGACTATGAATGAAAAAGGCGACGATTCATAGAGCGTACTCGATGGTCTTGGAGTTGAGGTCTGCATCGTGAAATTATTTTTAGCGTATTCTTGGCAAGGGAAGCTTAAATGCTTTAGCGTCAGGGCTTCACATGGCTTAAGATGGCCCCCCTATTTACCCATTGAATGGCCATGGCCACTCCCCTTCACAGAGAAATCTCTGGGTGGTAAAACAACCTCGGACAATTGCGGATTCAATAACCTGCAGACTATCAAGTTCGCTGAGGTATCAATGTATTGACTAAACCGGCTATTTTTGTACTGACCTCGTATCCTGGCTCTTCCTCGGCCTGGGCTAGGTAAGCAGCTGCCTAGCATCTAGTTCCCAAACGTCTTCGGTCTGATATTCGTGCCGCACCACTCCGTTGAATCCTTCACCCCTTATCACGCTCTCTTGCAAACAAAAGGCGCGTCGCTACCGCCACTACCAACTACCTTCGCTTTCTCTCATCCCGTGTTCTCTCTTGTAAACAATCTGTAACCATGGGCAGACCTACCCGCCCCACCGAGGCCTATCGTGATGACCCTGATGCTGTCTCTCTGCCGGAATTCGACTACGATGATGCCCCGGAAATCTCTGGAATGCCACCAGCATATACAGATGATGCCACAGCTGCGCCTAGACGTCTACCAAGACACATGCCGCCAACAGCTTCTCCTAGAAATACTGACACCACTCAGCTGGTCCTGGGGAAGCCCGTCAATGTGGTCAAGGGAGTCCAGATTCTGGTGGGTGATTCGCGATATGATACAGACCCCGTATATCTCGAAGAAGGCATCCGCGAGTTCGCCGACGTTGCGCCAACTCCCATGATTCTGATCATGGGATCCCACACCGAGACCGTTAGGAGGGGGGACAAGAAGGAGAAAAATCACATCACCGATTTCAAGATCCTCCTGAATCTAGAACAGTATCTGCGGAACAACTATGACACGGACGACACAACGTGGATGGACTTGCGAACCGTTGAGAACAGCGAGAAGGCGTACAGAGGAGGCTTCATGAAGAGCCGCGCGCCTGGCTTCAAGCAGGATCTCGAAGTCGGCATTCCAAAGCCCGAACTGAAGGAATGGTGCCACCGATACTGCGCGGCTCCCTCCAAGTTGCGAATGTAAGCAAAACATCCCTCAAAAACAAACCCAATCCCCGTCTCCTATCCCCAGCATCCAGTCTAACTTTTCCTTTTTCTGCAATCCAGCTTCCGTCTCGACCGCACCGTGACCGGGCTCGACCAAACACTGCTCAAAAACCGCATCGAGGGCCTAATCCGCAGCACCAACTACCGCGGCCACATCAGCATCACGTTCCCTGTCGAGAACCGCGCCGTGGACATCTACACCTCGACGCGCATCAACGAATGGCGGCTCAAGACGTGGGTCCGGTGGCTCTTCTGCCTGACCTTCCTCTGGCTCTTCGCGTGGCCGTACCTCTTCTTCGCCACCAAGCGCTACGCAGTCGTGCGCGCCGAGTGGCCCTTCTCGCGCGCCGACGCGGCGGGGAGGAAGGCGTACACCACCCTCAGCGAGGAGCAGTGGTTTGAGCGCTGGCGCGTCGGCATCCGCAGGCTCGTGCTGGATCGCTACCAGGGCGATGCGAGCGACGAGCACTTGGCGGGTGTGATTGCGCGCCCGGAGGACCCGCCGATGCCCGGCCAGATCAGGACGGGGAATCAGGGCGTGGATGCGGCGGTGGGGCTCCTGCAGACGGGGTTGAGAGTCGCGAGTGATGTCCACCGGGGGGGCGTCTTTGGAGGCAGTACGCAGGCGGGTTGGGGTGGTGATTTCTGAAGAGGGGAGAGGCGGGCGGATGCGTGGCGTCGTGACGGATGCCTTGGCTGGCTTTTTCTGACTCTCTTGGGCTGGAATGTCTTCTCCTAGGTTGAGAAATGGCGGGGAGGTGTCTCGTTGGCTTCAACGTTCAGAATGCTTTCCTTCTGGAATCGGGTTTCGAATTTGGTGCGGGGGTCTCTGGTAGTCGAAGAACCGACGGACCAGCTTGGGATCATGGCTTGTATTCATGGCTTTCAGCTGTTTCCCTAAGCTTCATAATTCCAATATATCCAATCAGGCGAAGAAGTGGCAATTTGCGGTGAAAAAGTGTCTTTTCGTATGCCATTGAAAGAGCTTGGTTACCACGCTTAGCTGGTTTAAAGTATCACCGTCTGCTTTAGACTTAGTTCAATTAAAAAAATGAAAAGTCTGCTCTTAATCGGACGTGGAAAATGCTATAGCTCATGTGGCACCGCTTACAATCCCTTCCAAAGCTTGCTCTAACGGGTTACCAATCCGCAGAATAATGCCCTAGTCCCGCTGAGGCTGACATGCGTTCGGCAGTGGCGATGCAACATCTGTCTGGCGTCGTGTGGGGCAATGTAAATATAGCAGTTTTAGTCTGCGATTCTAATCGTAAGGCTAGCACGCACTACGGAGCAGCTGCCATTTGATACGACCCACCGTCATCAATGGAAATCTTGAGGCTGAGATCGGAACTTTGTGCGTATGTGCGTTGCCGATTGGAACCCAGCCAGCAACAGGCCCGTTCGTGGCCGACTTCGCCTTTCGTCTTCCCCTCTTTTCGCAGCATTGGGCCTTGTTGGTATGCTCGGCTTCCGATTAATGTTACTACCATGTGTTGATCGGTCGTACCAGCTATGCTAATGATGCCATATGTTTCACAGGATTGGCTTTTACAAACCAGAAACGGCTACTCTAGTCTTTGGCTTCCAAGATCCTTTGGTTTGCCATGCTACTCTCACATCGCCGCAACGCTCAATGCGGTAGAACATCTCTGTCGATCCTACCTCACCATGGATTGCCGTATGTTCTGTAATCACTAAGGCTGGTCACACTGAGGCTACCCTTTCGTATTCACGGCCATATCGACACAGTTTACTGGGACAGGCTCCACGTCTCCCTCGTGTGGATGGTTGTATCGGCGTTTGCAGAGAACGGTACCTTAGGTCTATTTCAGGCGTACCCCACGACTAGGCCACCCATCTCGACGTATATAAACCGCATCTCTGCCCACCTTATGCTCCAGTATCCAGCATCCAGCATCAATCCACAGCCCCAACGCCAATCCCAACGCCATCAACCTTCCATTCGTTTACCCATCCCACCCACCAAAATCCTAACAAAACCTCACTCGCTACCAAAATGAAGTACTTCGCTACCGCCGCCACGGCCCTCCTCTCCCTCGCTGCCCCCTCCACCGCCAACCCCGTCGAAAAGCGGACTCCCGGTGGAGTGAGCCATGCCTCCAACCAAACGAAAAGCCCCTGAACTGACCCAACACCAGGTAACCATCTGCACCGGCGCCAACTACTCCGGCAACTGCATCTACCAGGTCGTCTCCTTCAACCAGTGCAACATCCTACAAGCGCCCTACTTCAAGAGCGTCGGCACCTTCGCCCCGGATGCGGGCGCGCTGTGCCGGATCACCTAGTGAGTCTGCTCCCTTTTCTCCTCCTCGTCCCCTGCCCTTCTCCTCCGTTCTTTGTGCTGGGTCGAGAGATGCTGACGGGTAGTAGTACTGCGGACTCTTGCACGCCTCATGGAGACGCGTTTGTGCAGTACCCTGGCGTTACGGATTTGTATAGCTACACGGATGTGAATGGGAATACGATTGATGCGGGTAATTCTATGACGTCGTTCTTGTGCCAGGAGTGCACTGCTTGTACTTAGGTTTGAAGAGAGTGAGATTGGGGGATTAGGGCGTTGCGGTTGAGGTCGGGGAAACTTCAGATATTTTAAATTCACAAACTAATTTGGCAGAGGCCAGAATTTTTGTGCGGGTTCGGTGTAGAGTTCCTTAAGGTTGTAAGGGCTGTGGATGAGACTCATATTGAGAGGATCTACGTATCACGGGGTTATCACCTCCCAGTGGTGTCCTGGGGTTATCGATAAGTAAAGTGGTCCGTGCGAATATCAAAATATCGTCGAATTCAGCTTGTTTAATTGGTTAATTCTTATCGATAACGGCAGGACGCACATAAGGCTCTTCTGGCCCCTTTTCGTACCTAGCCCGGATATCTTCACCTGCCACTAGCGCCGCGGCTGCTGGTGAACAGCTGGGGTGGTGCCCGTAAGCTTGGTGCAATTCCAGCTTAATGACGCTCACTAAGACGGCAACGAAAAGCACTCTGCGTTTCTTGAGCTTTGTCCGCCTCCACGTCACACCTCTAGCCTCGAGAGAGGCCCCTGTGAATCTGCCTCGCCATGGCCTTCTTGGCATGTTCACTAAATTCTAAGCAAAGCTGAATAATGATCAAAGCGTTGTACAAGGGGATACCACGAACGGGGCAGACGCCCCCCTGTCAGTGCCCGTGCGCAATAGGGGGTTATCTGCACTTGATGCAACTCCATACGATTTCTATGTACAACTCACCACTTCGTATGACCTCCATTTGTAAGAATCACAGCCTCGCAGCATCGTGCATCTGATCTATATACTTTTTAAAGTCATCTAGCTGCAACCTCTCCCATTCCTCCTTAATATATCGTCTTACTTCCTTATCAGTCTTTGGAAATCGCTTGCCCACTCGATACTTTAGTAAACGCCAGACGTTATTAATATAATTAAGATCAGGCGAATTGGCTAGCCATTTCATTCGTATAAGCCCGTTGCGATTGTGTAGAGCTTTCGTAATCTTAGCCGTATAGGGGGAAGCTCCATCCTCCATTAAAATGGCAGTGCCTCTGCCCGTATACTGCTCCACTACGTCCTTATATTCGTATATAGTAGGGCACATGTGCTGCGTATATACGTGGCTTGATATATTACCCTATTCCTTTTCCAATACCACCAATCTACCTTTTCTATATAAGGATATCGTCCCCTGTATTATCCAGGAGCTGTAGCTACGGAACTTAGGGAAGCAGCAGCTATCTAAGCACTTCTCCTCTGGCCGTCGAGTTACGTATACCTTTCCAAAGCCTCCCGTTAAGGAGGAGGCCTTATCCGTCTAAAGAACTCGTGCCTATATCCACGGAGGCTAGTTACGGTGGAGCAACTCCTATATAAGACGTGCCTGCTTATGCGCCTCCGTAAGAAGAGGCTTCTCTATTGCGACGCGGCGGTGATACTGCTCCTTCTTAAATGTAGTAATTAGTATACGTCTATAGGCCTTAATCCCTGCCATTTAGGTAATCTCTTTAAAAGGAAGGCGACAGTGGAAGGTATTAATCGTTACCCGTGCGATAAGACGTCGTCGAATGGGCGTATTAAGGATAGGACGTCGACCGGGGTGCTTTCTTGGTGTCTCAGAGCACGATTGAACGGCTTTATAGACGGTTGAATATGGAAGCTTCAAGGGCGATGCGATTGTGCAGTAACGCCAACGCCCAAACCGATATAACGAGAAGATCTGAAGACGTTCTCTATAGGTAAGACGCGTCCCTAGAGGCCTATATAGATTGGGCGATGTATACAACGAGTTACGGGTGGGGGCGGGTGGTGGCCTCGATTTTAACGAACGAGAGACGGCATATCAGCATTAGTTTTGTTACTCCTAATTCTATCATCGCAGGGGTCATTTACAGGGGATATATACTGCACTTTTGGTTTCTCGAAGACTGCAGCCTTACAAATATAGGTGGCGAATTTGGGTGACAAATCCTCTATATTACGCACGGGTGCTGACAGGGGGAGCGTACCCCCTTGTAGGTTTCCAAGTGAACCTCCCAGCACACTCTTGGACAAATAAAAGACGCTATAAGTGCATATCCTTCCAACCGTAGCATCCTACTACTAGGTGATCCGTGCGCACGCACTATTGTGACTGGACGTCTTGACTTAATCGTATTGGTTCTATTGGCGAGACCCTTATCGATAACCGTAGGACGAATCGGAAGTTGCACCTTTCGTGGGATGAACTTGCTGCAAGTGAGACGTTTCCCTGATGCAGGTATACTAAAGCGGAGAGTTGTGGCAACTGCGCTGGAGGTGTGGGGAGGGCGCTGTGGCGACTTCGTAGACTGGATCGTTGGTTGTTGCGCTGGCCGTTCGGGGGCCTTGATGCTTTTTGGGGTGGCGATCGTGAGACGGAANGTAACATGTTATGCGACGGAATAAGCGAGTCCCCGTACTTGCAGGGGCGCTCCGAGCCATAACCTAATCGGACTTTCCTCACTAGCCAATCAACAAGCTGGCAGTATGATTTTAGCAGGCCAGAAAAACTGTTCGTCCTGCCAGTCCTACAACAGAGTACAGCCCTGAACTTTCAGCACAAAACATACATGGAATGGTTCTCTGCTCCCGAAGTTATTATATTCTTCGCTACTATTTTACTCCTGATAAATATTCAATTCTTCGTTATTATTTCAGTAAACAACATCAAACGGCTTCTTTCCTAACTTGTTCGAAACCCCACCGTCATACTGCGAGGCTAGTTTCCCCATGCTCTGATATTAAGCATTGGAGAATTAAATATATCTACAGTATATGCACGAAATCCAGCACAGCCCCTAATTTCAGCTCCGTTTGTTGTCACACGCTGGAGACACGAGGACCATAAAGGAGTCGTGTCCAATTATTCACAAAAGCGCCTCGATTGTGCGTATCCATCGGAAGCGAACTCAAGGAAAAGCTAACGCGGCAGAGAGTAAAAAGTAGAGCCAACGCGATCGTTATCCACCGGCGATCCTATTTTATAGGCCTGATTCCCTAGCTAGAAAGATTAATTATGTTACTGAACAGTAAGTTTTACCTTAGCCAAGCAGCCGAATACGCTAATAAAACTTGTTATCCTCAGATACTGCTCCCTTCAATCCCCAAGCAGCTCTTCCCGCCCCTCCTCCCTCGTGGTCGAAGGAAGCTATAATAGCGTTAGTGGCGCTATTATTGATGGTACTCGTTCCTTGCTTTGTATACGCGTATAGGGCCGGCATATTACGGGAAGCGTGGAGGATCGTTGTAGGCCCCTTCCGCAGTGGTATGTTTATTTTATATTTGATGTTCTTGTGTTAGGGCCTAGTTAACACATTCTTGGGATATACGTTTACCTAAAAGATGGGGTAATGAGGGCCATATGCACCACCCTAGCTTTAAGCTGAAACTCAAATAAGTCCCTGACTATTAGTAGATGACGTTCAAGCAACGGATATCCGCCTCGGTCTTGTCCCATCCATAACACCTGAAGAATTGTCACAGGCCGAGCGAAACAGTTGGTTAGAACTGTCTGTGATCGGGGGGCGCAATTCCCACGGAACGGTGGAAGATGAATGGAATTATACAGAAAATATAGTATAATGTGTTTCCTATTATATAAGCGAACCCAGAAATGAATGCAGTTGATAATAAGTAAGCAAGCCAGTAAGTAGATCCTGGCAGTGAAATCTCCTCCAGGGACGACCTTAACCACCAGTCGCTATCTGGATGTCCTGTGCTCTGAATGGGCCTGGCCCGTAGCATGTCACTGACACACTACCTAAAGAAAAGGGCTGGAAACTGGCTCGCACACTTCTCCTCAGGCTGCACGCCAGGAATTAAATCCTTTAGGCACCGACCACTAAACCACGCTCCCGGGAAAATGCTGGTGGATTTGCTAGTACTGTGCTCAGATACCCTCCGTATTGTTCTCGGAATTCTCCCCGGGCATGGCGGAGACCGGGTTCTCACTAATACCGTCGGGTATGCTCGCAATATAAAAGATTTTGGGCCACTCGAGCTCATTTCCTCAGCCATTCGAAAGGATCAGGCTTGATCTTGTTAAAGCAGTAAAGAATTTGCATATTGTTGGACATCTCGGTTGCACCAATCTTCAAAAACGGAGGAATCAAAATTGCCGCAAATAGGTTCCTATCATGCTTGACACGCTTGCGTTAGAGACCCCGAGGGGACAAGAGCCTAGGCTTCGACCAAGAGACAACGCTCGGCCCCGAACAGGAAGCAAAGCCAGAAAACGGATTGAGTGCCGGGTCAAAAGCACAGTCGGATGTTTCACCTACATTCCTTCCGGCGGGCACTGAGGGTAATAGCGGTCGTTTAAGTGTTATTGGAGCATGGAATATCGACCCATAGATAGCAAGAGGACTATCGCGACGAAGTTAATCGGATAAGAAGTTTTAGGCCCGAACGATATCATTAGTCCGATGAGAAGGGTAAGTTAAGTTGGGTGGAGATGTTGCCGTTTGTTCGGAGTGAAAACATGCGACTGGGTCGGGCTGGAGAGGATGATTCTAGATTGCGACAAGCTGATATAAGGAAACAATACTCTAAGTCGCAATATAATAAAGCCTCTGTTGTAGGCGAATAATGTGTTTGGGGGCATAGTGTGATGACTATGTGGTAAGGACCATCGAGATAAGAAGGGCCGAAGGTGCGAAGCGCTGATGCGCAAAATCGCTGGGACTGTTAAGACGGCAGGCTCGATCTTTTGCGCGAAAAATTTGCGTTCATTTCGAGGGAAATTGGCTGGTAGGGTGCGACTTTTAAAATCGAAGATGAAATCCTCGTTGATGACCGCGTTGAATAGTCTTGAAAGGTGGAGAGAAATACTCTGTCGATTTCGAGAGAAGATGGTGGACAAGATGTTTTTACACAGCCCCTCCAGGTCTAGGAAATTCTCCAACAGCAAATCTCTGATCACGATCATACTTCAGATTTTAGAGATATTAGCAATTCACTTAAGTCGGTTTTTTTTAAATAAAAATGTTAAATGTTTTAAAAGAAATCATTCTAGCTTGGACAGGTTCGAAAAGGTGCATGGAAATAGTAATAGCGTATAACGGCTCGTGTACATAAGTGAAGGAGTATGCAGAAAATTTTACAAAGTTGTATAACACTCTTCAACTGACAAGAAATAAGAATATCTAGGACATCGTAACCAGAAATAAATGGATGAGATTTTGGCACAGTGCATTGCACGACCAACTTCCCTCTGGCAAAAGTTTATTTCGCTACTGTATGGTGTGTGAGGACTCCATAAGGTGGAGTAGTCACAAAGGATGAGAATATATACGACAAGCGAAGTCATCACGTGATCTCAGGAAGCTCCTGTGGATGTCCACGTACCCCGCCTACCAACAAGATGTTATCTTACAGCCTCCTGGCGCATCCGGTGGTTAGCGTGTTTTATTAACTTTCCCTTAAATAGCAAAAATAGCAAAACTTCCCCTACACAAAGGCCGTGCAGATGTGGCTGCGCTAACCACCGGAATTGAAGAGACGCCGTAGAAAGCGACTTAGACGGCAACTTAAACAGTAAATTCCCTAGTACCTAAATAGTATAGCTTTATTATAAACCTTACTAGCTTTATAAAATCCCTGCTAGCGTTACATAACCCCTGTCTCGGTGCAAGATCTCGATATGGCGATGACTAAGAAATTAATCAGGCAAACACGTCGGTCACACGGAACTTTGGAATCGTTGGAATCGTGTCCTTTTGAGTGATAAAATAGGTCGAGAACATTCTCGACTTAGTCTCTACAGCCAACACATTTAAGTGGAGTTATCATATATAATGTGCAAGTAATGAATTAGAAGAAGGTTTTATGTCCATGGTAGACTTTACAACTATTTTAACTACACTATGCTTTGGTCGTCGTATCCTGTATAGGTCGTCCCCTTGGTTTCCGAGCATAGAGGCCAACTACAGCGCTGAAGAGATCTTTAACAGGGGGCAAGGCAAAAGATGGCCCAACATCAAAGATCTGTGCTAGCTGCTCTGGCCTCACGACTGGCTTGTCGTTCTCCGTGTCTTCAACAGACTCATCCACTTGCTCCACTACTATCATTTGTCCCAGCTTCACGTCTACCTCTTCCCCTTCTTCCTCATCCCCATCCTCGTCCTCTTCATCAACTTCAATATTTTCTGGTTCCTCGTCCCTAAAGACGGCCAGAGACTGGTCAGCTGTAGCAACCGGCCCGATCAGTGGGATCGACAATCCAGCCTTAGGACTAACGATCCGAACCTCAGCTGCTGCATCCAGGGCGACATAGCCTTTCGAGTTCTGGGCTGGCAGCAGGGCCATGACGAGGTTTGGAATGGTGGCTGACCAGAGCGGCTCAGGGTGCGACGGATCAAACACCATAAGCTTAGACATTGTCTTTTTCAAACGCATCTCGCTACCAGACCCATCCGCCTCGATGAATGGGAAGGCTACTGCGAAGGTGCGTTCGCTACTGTTCGTCGCTAGGTGAATCATCGAGGCTTTTTGGAAAGACTTGATGTTGCTCAGAACGAAGGGGAGGCTGTAGATGAGCTCGTCATCGACCAGGTCCCATACGGTGACAGAGTCAGAGATGACAACCAGATATCGTTCAACGAAGCCTAATGCAGCAATCTCTGTAGTGTAGAGTCCTGACATTGAGCGCCGAACATTACCTATCTCTGTGTCGATGATGTGAACGAGTTCAGGATCCGCTCTCGATGTCCATGACTGGCCGGCAGCCAGAATCGAGCCGTCTGCTGAGTATGCCAAGCATGCATTGCTGAGCAGGGATGAGACCTGGGGGTCGAAGTCCGCGTCGAGAGTCTCTACCATGCTTCCCAGCTCAACCGAGTGGCGGTTCGACCAAGTAACCAGGCCTTCTGCATCACTGCCTCGCACAACAGAGCCGTCCCGCAGTCTAGTCTTCGGCTTCCACACGCGTACGAAACCATCTTCACCGATAGTGGAGAATCCTGCCTCGCAAGGGTCCGAAATCATGTCGAAGACTCGGCAGGGCGCAATTCCGTCTGGATATTTGTGAGGGGCGTCGATTCTCGTTTCCAACGTCCAGAGCTCTCTCTGCTTATCCCAAAGCCAAAACTTGAGGTATATCTCTCGACGTAGCGACTGTTCTTCTTCTGCCACTAACAAGTCTTCCGCAAGGTGATCTACATCGGTCTTAGATGGCTGCCATTCTTCAACAGTTGCAAGCCATATTCCGTCGTGGCTAAGTCGCAAGAATCTGATGTCTGGCTCTCGTATTTTTGCACCCCCGGGGCCCTTGTTGAAATCTGTAGCATTGTTGCGGGTGAGTGCCTGACGAGATATGTGATGGGAAGCGGATAAGTCAAAGGTTTGGAGGTATGGTGCAGGTACGCGGGTCTCGTTTGATTCAGTTCGAGGCTGAGAGGAAGGTACCGACAGTATAATTTGACTTGGGTTAACAGGGTCCATAGCCATTGGGATTTTACGAAATTTGTCGAGTGGATTGACAGGTTTTCCGACCACAGAAGTAACGACCTTAATTTGCGGCAATGGTTGATTATCGGATACAGCTCTCCGGGATTGAATCCCGGCAATATTCGTTTTCGGTTTGAGTTCGGTGGTTGAAAGCACCATTATTGAATTATCTGCAAGACGGATGGCATAAGAAGCGCCTGACGGAGACACTGTGAGACTGTCTATCGCAGACGTAAGATGAGGCAGTGTTTGCTGTTTCCCAGTTCCAAGTTGCCACATCAAGAGAACGGTTTCCTTTCCACCCGAGATTATGTAGTTGCCTATAGCAAGTTAGTCTGAAGTTGTCGTAAGTTGTATACAGCTGTTCCATACCATCCAATGACCATTTCACTGATCCTACTGCCTCCCTATGCCAATGGAGACGCATCGGCGTTAAGTCCCCTGACTGTTCTGACGTCTTTCGGGGCTTCTCGGCCTTCATAAGCTTCCCCAAAATATCTTCAAAGACAAAAATCTCGCCTTCAACGCACCCGATAGCCAGGTCAAGTGATTCCGCTACCACTTGAGACGGGCTTTTGTGCGTTTTCGCAGTCGCGGCATGCCCTCTTGATCGGATGCATGCGTTGAAACAGGTAATGGGCTGGCGAACTTTGAATTCCCGCCAAGTGTAATTGAGGTCTTCTAAAGAGGGAGATACAGATTTCGTCGCCTTGCCAATCATGATAGATGTATTCAAAACTACCACAACAAGTGTTCCTTTCGAGAGGACCTGGAAGGATTGGATCGGTTCTTTGGATTTCAAAATCTGTTTGACCTTGGTTTGTGAGGCTTCGGCACCGCTTTGAAGGCTATGAGCCATGATCATATAGCGATCTTCGGTTTCTTGAGTGTAAATGACATCGTGAGGGGATCCTTCCGGTACGACCGCGGTAATCCCGCGTATTGGTGAGCCGAGATCCCATCGCGAAATCTTTCTGTCCTTATCCCAATCCCAAAGAATTATCAGGCCAGCTGATGTTGCGACATAAACCCTGTTTGGGTCTGATCTTGATAAAGTGTATGATGATATGGTACCGGATCCGATAGGGAGCGTTCGTGCGAGTAAGGACGTTGCAGTTGAGTAAATATGCATTGCTCTACTATTCGCTAGGATCAAGTATCTGCATTATTTGCGTAAGCAAGTGTTTTTCAACAAAGGCTGTGTAGCCAACCTTTCGTCCTGTGAGAAAACCGGATCTTGGGGTAAAAACCATCCGCCAATTGGTTCTGATAGAGACCAAGTAGCTAGCTCAGCCCTTCTTTTCGCCTTTTCACGTTGCTTGTTCCGCTTTGCTGTCTTTGATATTCTGGGAATTCCGTTCATAACTGCAATACCTTTTTCGAGTTTGTGTATATCATTGTCTGGACGAGATTGTGGGGCCAGAGTCTCCTCCGAAATTGGAATGTCTGCCTGCTCTTCTCCAGCCTCTCCCTCCTCTTCAACTTTCTTACTCCGCTTTCTTTGGTGCTCATGAGCTTGTCCTTTGGAAGCACGTTTCCGCTTTCGGGGAGAGGAATCTTGCTCAGTTGACATAGCGACGGTAGATATGTTATTCGACTTCGCCGTCAGGTAAATTGACCGTAAAACTTGCTCTGAAGCTTTCCTGAGGCTTGCACATTATTTTCAAGATCATGTTCGTGAAAGTCCAAAATATTTTTCAATACCACTAGCTAACCGGAGAAACAAACGGGCCGTGTCGCTGCCAAGATTGAGATTTCACGACAAAGCGTCTTCAATAATCGCGAACCCTCCTCCCCAGAACTCAAGTTCTCGCACGCAATTACTTCGCGCTCTCGACAGGATGATTATCCCCATTCGGTGTTTCTCCTGTGGCAAAGTGAGCAAATCTCGAGCTCCACATGCTTGCCCCCCGCCAAATCTATTTTGCCTTGTGCTAACAAATTTGGTTTAGGTGATTGGAGATCTATGGGAACGTTACCTGAAGCTGATCGATGATGGCATAAGCGACGGGTAATGGGATCTTTCAGATATTCTCGGGTGCCATCTAATATAAGTGCTAGTGACGCGATGGACCAGCTAGAACTGCGAAGATACTGCTGCCGGCGCATGGTCATGACACACGTTGACCTGATTGAGAAACTCCTAAAGTACGACTCTTATGTTACCATGGTTTTTGTGGTCGGGGGCTTACAGAACGCAGATACAATTCAGCGGAGAGAGAGACTGTTAGAGAAATCCGGAGACGACAGGTGTGACAAATATCATCGACTTGGTGTTTTAGGAATGGCGGCATCATACTACTTGATATTCGGTGAAACATGAGGAATGGCGTTTGAGAGGCTCAGGTCTGGTTTCTATACAATGAAACTCTGTTTAAGGCTACGGACCTGTTGTAAAGTTCCCTAAAAACTAGCTTTTGGCTCCCTGATCTCACGCATTAAATGCAGATGGACTACAGCCAGTGCTCACNCATGTTTTATTCGGAGCGAGTACAAGAGATAACAAGGTGGGCTCCCATTGGTAAGCAGAATGCTTGGTTAGAGACTCAGGAATACTACCATCAAGCCTGTCTACCGTGAAGGGCCTTTCGGCACATCCAAGTCCCAATCAACTGCAATTCCAAAGAAGTGATCGCGAAAGATTTCGGTATCCCATTGGAGATCTGGGTCATACCACCTTCGTGTACTCATTAAGTACGGAGTTCTCCCTTGCCTCCTAAAAATACGCTTGATTGGATACTCAACCATTGCAGGCAATCGAGAAATGCCAGGACCCTTTGCCACTATAGCGGTCTATAGCTGATTCGCAAATTTGTCGGTCACAGCTCCAGTAACAAGAACCCCCTCGATGCTAAAGAGATCCGCAAGCGGCTCGAGTGCGTGCTGATAACGCGGGTTTGATATGTAAATTTGCCCACCCTTCGCGCGCCAGATTCTCTGCGCATTAGCAATAGCACCACGATGATGAAACTCGAGCCACCACTGGCTCACCTTTAAAAGCGAGTAAGCAGGATGATCTTTTAACACAAAACGGTCGGAAAACGACAAATTAAATCCCCCAGGTGTTTCGATATGTATATGGAGCTGTTGCAATCGATTCTTGGGGTCTATATCCCGTACACACTCCTGCACCCAAGCCCGAATGGGTTTGTAGGAGCATGGGTCGCTCGTCGTATGGTAACGCGGAATTCTAGAGCGCAATTTGTAATTCGGTCGAACTCGAAAAGACGACATAAGTTCTTGAGAGGGCGGAAACTCTGTTGAAAATATCGGCCTCTGATTTTACCCAGCGGCTTGAAGGCGAAGGGAATTTCCGAAGCTAGGCCGTAAATGGCCTTGTTTGTGCAAAGAATAGCGGTATAGCCACCTGTCAGCTCCGGTTCCCTGGTGATGGAGTACCTATTATGGTAGAAGACGAGGAATTGACTCGGTACTATTTCAATTCGTTCCTTATGGGGAAGGAAATTGCGGTATATCATCAACTGCAATTCGTGGGGGAGGATGTCTAAGGAGATCTTACGCCGATGCCGTAGTGAGTTTGCTACTTTGTTGACTTTCGGGACGCTTACATTTGGTCGACCGCAGTGATTTGGATGTACTGATGTGCTTTCGTTTATGGGCCGCCGTTGAGACTACATCTGTGACAGAAGTAGGTCTTACACTAGTATATTGAGAGTAACATGGTGGCTCGCACGAAGCTTCGCGGTTTGGAATGTGAGACACTATGGAGTTCATCCAGATGAAGAAGACTGGTGCTACCGCTTTAGAGCAGTAGTTCGGAAGTTCTTTGAAGATAGAAAGCTGATAGGATTTGAATTAGAGATGTTGTAGAAGTACAATGGATAATGCAAGCCCTAAATATAAGGCTATGTGTCGAACGACGCGCTAATTGCGATCGTCGTCCTGTTTCCTTTGTAGGTATAGACCAGGGGTGTCTTGGCCATTTGACTTGACTGTATATATTGAGGCTCAACAGCCTACATTAATTCGACAGAGTTCTACTTTTTGACCGCTCCGTTCAACACTATGGCGCAAAAAAAAAAAATTTTCTTGCAGAGTATAAACGTGGACCCACGGCTTGAGTGACTAAACTCTGACATACTTTCTCCGCTGAAGTCTTTTCAGTGACAGAAGGCAAACTGTCATGAAGTTAGTTTCTCTAAGGTCACTTTAGAAAACGTGTTATCACAATTCTACGTTCGATAAAGAAGGATGCGATTTTTGATAGAGAGCATCATCAGTTTACTTAGCATTACCAAAACTATGCTCTTAATAACATGTCTGAGCATTAGGATATCTCATCACGTAGATGGGTGTAAAGGTATTTGAAAAGATAGAGCACGAAATGCAATAGTCTATGTCGAAGCCATTTACCTAACTCCGAAGGAGGTCTATACCAACTCTTCTAAAGCCAATGTGAAATAATAATTAGAGTACATATTGCCACAACGGCCGTATAGACAGTCTTGATTTCTGAGAACCCAAGACCCAACGTCATTCTTGCTGTACCTTATTTGAAACAGTGCCACTTAATTTTGGATCACCATTCAGTATATCATCAAGGACAACTATCGCCCTTAACGTCCCAGTTTTTTTTAACCCAGTCCGTTATAATAGTGGTAAGGGTCTTGCCTTTCATGTACGTAGAAGTGTCCGAGTCTTTGTATTTCTGACCCAAATACTGGAGCGCCAAGAGCACCCATGATTCAATGAACTCATTATACACGAGGTCTACAGTCTCTGGATCTTCATCGCCTAGGATCATAGTCTCAGATGAGTTGTCATGGGACATCTCAAAACCTACTCCTGCTTGTATGCAATTTGGCACATTGTAGAAGGATATAGGTGCATGTAGTGTATCATCTCCGTCTTCACCCGCATCATCGTTTGTGGTGTAACCAGGGGTGAGGCTATCTCCATCTCCCAGGTGGACCTGCTGACCAAAGTCAGGCGTTATCCAGTGGTGCATTTCAGGGGCAATAGATTCTGCACGCCCTGCGGTTTGCTCTGGTGGAGTCAACATCCACCTTTGTGCCGAGATAGCATCCAATACGGGCCCTTCGTTGTTGAGTAATTTCATGACCTCTTTAGCGGCTTTAAACGGGACATCCTTAACAAATCTGAATTCATTAGTGAATGGTGAGACCAGGAAAGCGGTATCCCTAGTGAAGGGCCCTTGAAAGATGTCAAAGCGCATAGCCCCAGTGTTTGTAACCACGAGTGCTTTGTTGCCTGCTTCTGCGCGTGGAGCTTGTCGAAATTGATCTGGGAGGACTTGCTTTTCTAGCCAGGTAAAGATACTAAGCTCGTGTGGGTATGGTACTCGGTTGACCCAAAGATCGTGCGGGGCGCACCCATAGCGTTTGTCGAGATTTAAAGACTTTCTGGCGGAGTTGATCTGGCGAGAGACGTTGCGCCCATGCTCAGTATGAAAGGTATCGCTATCCTTGCCGCTATGGTGATATAGAGAATAGAGGTTGTTATCGATGTAACGGCGCGAGAACGACAGGCCGGCAGCGTGGGAGACCGGATAACGCTTGTCACTCCCCCCAGCGCTTAAGCCACTAATGGACATGAATCCAATTGTCTCCATATACCGGCCACTCTCCAGAGCAACTGTTTTCCCATCATAGATCTTATAGTCGCGAATATGAGTGTGCCCGCCGAAGAACTGAATCGGGGTGTCCCACTGCACAGACCGTATCGTTTTATAAATTAGGCTATATTCTTCTGAGCGGATGGCAACATGACCGAAGACGATGACAAGGTCAATATCCCTATCTCGAATAGCCTCTTGGAACCATTTCATCTGCACTGTATTTGCCACAGTTCGGACAACAGTGTTGTTTGCGTTGTCTTTAAAATCGAAGATGAATCCAAATGCAAGTATGCGAATGCCCTGATTCTTTGTCTTGAATTTTTTGAAACGTGCGGCAAGAGGCACAAGTTCTCCGGTATCCGGATTATATATGTCTAAGTTCGAAGCTAGATAGTTGCCTTTGAAATTGGGGACAGTTTTATGGAACTCGTTATCCGAGGAGTTCTTCTTGTACAACTCATGGTTTCCAGAGCAGATTAGGTCGATATGCTGCTGTTTGATGATATCATTAGTGTATTCCCCTTTGGGCTCTGAGGCATCGTAGAGTCCATTGCCTTCTATCCGGTCACCGGTATCGATGAGGAGCAGGTCGGAGCCGTCAGCGTCAGCTTTATCATGCAAGTGTTTGGCGAAAGAGACGTAGTCGCCCCAGTCGGCGGAGTATAATGGCCTGATAAGCGTTAGATCTTGATGTGAGACTCGATCTGGGTATTGGACTATTTACTCCTGCAAGTGGCCGCCCAGCCAGCCGTGTACATCGGTTGTGTGCAGGAAGTTGAGCTGCCCCCAAGGTAGCTCCCGCAAAGGCGCAGCAATGGGAGATGGAGCAGACGGTTGCGAGCATAGAACGCCTGCAAAGAGTGCAGAAATAGTAAGGAACCGTTCGATCATGTTAGCTACATTTACTGGACCCTGCATAATACAGGAGAGAGGCTCTGGTAGAAAAGCCACACGGGACACGGCAGCACTGGCGTCGGTGAGGGTGGAGCTTTCTGGTCACGTGTTAGGCAGCTGCCAAGACGCTAACAGCGTTAACGACCCGAATCGCATTCCTTGTCACTTTTTCTCACAACCACAACATCACTCATAAACCACTCCTACTTCCCCTATTAACAACACGAATCTGCAGTGAAAGTCACCAGTGTTTCTTGTGATCTCACGCGCATGATCGGTTTCATAATCACATCAATCCGCTTTCCTTATTACTGCGACTCCCCTTAGAGCTACACGGCTGACGCTCTCCGTTAACCCCCGAATCCGCCGCCCACTCAACTTCCTCTTTGCCTCCATCAACACTTGAATTACTCCACTCAAATTACAAGTTCTTGCGATGGCTCCCGCGCCAACAGGCCGCAAGTCGAGTAGAGTCGCGACTGCGGATGCCGCAAAACAAGTTAAGGCCGCTGCGGACGCGTCCAAGGTGAATCAAGCCAGCGCCGCGAAGCCGGCAAAGAAGAACACAAAGAAGCCTGCTTCATTAACTGCCCCAAAGGCAAATACAGGTGCGAAACGCACTACTACTGAGACTAAAGCAGCTACTGCCAAGGCCAAAGCCAGCAAGGACGCTGCTGGTAAGTTACGTCTTCATTCAACCCTCCACCTTTACCTTTAACATTCCTCATTGTATATCTTGCTCCATTTAATGAATATGATGCTGATAATTGCGATAGATGCCTCGACCAAGCGTGGCCGCCCAGCGAAAGACGAGGCGAAGCCCACCAAGCAACCAGCGAAGACCACCAAGAAGCGCAAAACTCCAGACCAAGAAGATGCCGGCCCTACTACGAAGAAGCCTAAAGTGGAGAAAGCTGAGAAGGTCGCAAAAGTCGTTAAGCCGAAGGCCTCTCCTAAGCCTCGCTTGCCAAAGCTCAAAGTTATTGTGAACCAGCCTCACTACACCGAAAAGGTGAATGTCTACGTTTTTGGCGAAGGAAGCAATGGTGAACTTGGTCTCGGTTCTGCAAAGAACGCGATTGATGTCAAGCGTCCGCGTTTGAACCCCAACCTACTTGCTGACAAAGTCGGAATTGTTAAAATCGCAACTGGGGGCATGCATTGCGTCGCCCTGTCCCACGATAACCAAATCTACACATGGGGTGTGAACGACCAAGGTGCGCTCGGACGCGACACAACATGGGACGATGCGAAGATGAAGGATGCAGATGACAACGGCTCGGATTCGGATTCGGATGACGACGATGACTCGGGAATGAATCCACGTGAAGCCACACCAACTGCCATCCCTCAAGAGGAGTTCCCTGCAGGGACCACTTTCGTCGATGTTGCTGCCGGTGATAGCATCTCCTTTGCACTGACCGATGACGGTCTTGTCTACGGTTGGGGAACCTTCCGTGTAAGCTTATCAATCATATTCCCTCAGTAAAATTGCGTTCTAATTGTTTTATAGAAGAACGAAGGTATCCTAGGCTTCTCCACTGATGTAGAGGTCCAGACCCGACCCAAACTCATTCCCAAGCTGAGCAAAATCACCCACATCGCTTGTGGTGCCAATCATGTGCTCGTTATCGACAATGCGCACAATGTCTATGCTTGGGGTAGCGGCCAACAGAACCAACTTGGACGCCGCCTCACCGAGCGCACAATGAAGACCGCTCTCGTACCCAGCAAGGTCATCTTCAATGACTCAAGCGACAGAAAGGCGAGTAAGAAGATCACCCATATCTCCTGCGGTGACTATCACACCTTCGCGATTGGTTCTGACAACCATGTTTGGGCCTTTGGCTCAAACAACTATGGCGAAACTGGTATTCCAGACAATGCTGGTACCGATAACGCGAGTCTGGTGACTCCCCAAATTATCACGTCGCTAGACGGAAAGAATGTCAAGTGCATTAAGGGTGGCGCCCATCACTCAGTTGCTGTCACCGAAAATGGCGAATGCCTTGTGTGGGGTCGTGTTGACGGCTACCAAATGGGCATCAAGGTCCAAGACTTGTGCGATGACGATGTGATTAAGGACAAGAATGGGAACCCAAAGATTCTTACCGTTCCGGCGGCAATTCCTGGTAAGCTTGCATTTCTGGTCTCTATAAAGCGGTCATCCACTGACAATACCTTAGGTCTCAGCCAGGTTGCTTGGGCCACCTGTGGCACTGACCATGCTATTGCGGTCACCGAGCAAGGTCAGGCCTATTCATGGGGCTTTAGCGCCAATTACCAGACCGGACTGGGAACTGATGAGGACGTCGAAGTTGCTACTTTGATCGACAACACTGCCGTTAGAGGCAAGAAGCTGAACTGGGCCGGTGCCGGTGGACAGTATTCCGTCCTCACCGCATTGGCTGAAGGTGGCGAGGCTCACGACGCCTCCAATCCCCAATAAACGGTTCTAAGGATCTATGTGTGAGTGTGGGCATGCGGAGTTGATTGATGGCGCATTTTTCCCCACACAAATTACTTGCACCTTTTTCTGAACGCCTGGCTGTGCTTTACCACTACTGTCTTACGATCTTCATCCAGCTAGCGAGCTCCCACATTTGTTGCATTATGACGGCGCTTGCCATTCTAAATTTGGTCTGCTGCGTTCCGCTCTGTGTTTGGCTTTAGCATTGCACTGGTTATTTTGTTTACGACTCTGGCCTGTAATACTGCGCCTCTGCACAGTCCTGTTAGCTTCTCTCATGCCCATCTGCTTCTATGGCACGATTCTGTTTTAGATCCGACAGTTTCGTCACCTTTACCCGCCCCCTCCTAACCTTAATCGTCCGCATCTCTCTTCTACATCACTGCGGAATCAGGTCGTAGCCTCCGGGAGTCCCCACCGCTTGGGAGGATGACCTTCCTTGAGCAGCAACCCTGCTCAATAGGTCGTCCTTTCCCAGCGGGAAGGTGGGCCGGAGGCTGCGTACTTCTCCGTTAGTGTTGGAGTTCAGTCTTGTCGGTTTGGCCTTTCTATCGTCCGTCTCCGTTCCTCTCCCTATCTTCCAACTCGTACTTGTCGGGGCGGAATTGGTATCGTGTCATGGTTGTTTTCTCCATGATTCTGTTTTTCTCTTCCCCTGATTCCCTTAATGATCATGTGATTCTGAGCGTGGTTTTGGTTTTTGTTCCTTTGCATACATGTAACATTAAATAGATGGATTCAAGAATCGGGGCCGCCAGCCAGACCTTTATAGCCGGCCAAGCAATATCTTCTAAAAAGTTCGAAAAAAAGAGTTAAAATCAATTCTCTAGCGTCTTTTGCTATGTGACTGAGAAATCGTTGCGTTTTTGATTGCCATGAGGATAAATTGTCGACTTCTCATCGCAATATTGAATTTCATGCGATTGAACAATATTTTTCTGCAAGGGCAATATCACAAAAAGGCACACTGTACTTCAAGAAATCCGTTCATCTCATCCAGCTGGCATACATTTCCCAGGGAGTTAACCAAAATGTTGAAAAAATTGGCCCTCATTCACAGCGAAGTACTCCAGGGCTTCAACCAGGGAAAATAATCTGATATTGACACAGAATTTCATTCACAGGCACCTCAGACCAATGTCATTCCAAGCCATCTCCAACTAATACTAAGTCCAGCGCCCAACCTCCTTTCCCCAACCCGTCCTCCTACATAATTAGAGAAATAACCAACTCGGCCTCATGACCGCGCGCTCCGCACCCACCCCACAACACCAACCGCATACCCCACCAGCCCGCCCACCCGCTCCCTTTCCCGCCTCGCCTCCGCTTGCCATTCTCTCACCGCGCCAACGAGCTTCTCATCGCGGATCACAGTGCGCCCGTGCAGCCGTAGGAAGACGGCCATCCACGCCTGCACGAGCTCGTAGTCGCGGCGCTCCTGCAGCCGGGCTATCAGCGCGTGCACGAAGGTGAGCAGCTCGGTGTAGGGCGCCGTGTCGTCGAGCGTGCGGATGGCGATGTCAGCGGTGGAGGGCGGGAGGGTGGAGAGGTGGGCCAGCAGTGGGGTGTAGGATTTAGTTTGGGAGGCGGCGTGCAAGAGGGCGGTGAATTCGGAGGTGGTGGAGGAGCGGGAGGCGAGGGACGTGATCTTTGTGATGCGGGAAGCGGGTTCGGTGGCTGACTGGGTGAGTGCTGTGGAGTTAGATGGGGTAGTGACGGTTGAGGGGTTTTGTTGGAGGGATGGGAGGAAGAAGGGCGCTTTTTCGGGAGGTTTGGGCGCTTCTTTGGGTTTGTTGCGCGCGCGGATGACATCCAGGTGGAGGAGGTTCTGCCAGCGCGACTTGGGGACCAGGCTGAGCGTTGTGATGCGGTCGCTCAGTTGGTCTATTGATGGGACCACGGTCTCGTCGTCCTCTTGTGCTTCTACTTCGTCGACTTCTCCGGCGGCTTCGACGAGACCTTCTCCGCCCTCGCCAGAGGCAGAAGGGGCGTCGATCTCCGAGATTTCTTTGTCAGTGATATGGCGTGTAGGGGCATGTGCGAATAGTGTCCGGTTCGTCCAGATGTGCACGCCGACGCTGTCTTCCTGTGCTGTGGCGAGATACTCGCCTGTGTTAGAGAAGGCAAGAGCTGTGCAGGGGCTGCGCAGTTTCATGGCATCGATGAAGTGGCCAGTTGGGAGATCCCAGACTCGTATAATAGAATCAGACGATGCGGAGATAATCCAACGACCGTCATTAGAGAAAGTGAAGTCGATGGTCTGGATTTGTGAATGAGTAGAAGAGTTCCAGAGCTCGCGGATGAGTTTTTTTGTTTCAATATCGACAACCCGAATGGAGGAATCATCACAGCTGAGGGCGATGAGGTCGCTTGCCCGATGATATCGCATACCTGTAATGGAGGTCATGGGATACCAGTCGATTTCGTGGAGGAGAAGGCCGGTTGAAAACTCCCAGAACTGCGTATATATTAGAATTAGGAAGTTATAAAAAGGTAGATAGTGCTGACCTTTACTTTTCCATCTGCCCCACTGCTGATGACTGTCTTGTTGAGGCTGTCTACCACGATTCCGGTAACGGCTTTGGTGTGTTTTCCTTGTCCTTTGGCGCACTTTTTGGGTGCACCCGGAACTGCATCAAGAGTCATGTCTTCAGCTTCTTGTTGGATCTTGAGCCTTTTCGCTTGATTTGGTGTCAGTCGAGTGGGAAACCTCTGTCTATGGATACCAGATTGGAGGTTGAACATATCAATACCACCACCAGTAGAGCCAACGAGAGCAAATGTACCACATGGTGAGATAGCAACACTCTACGATAATATATCAGATTGGCTCTCTTTCAGCCTTAGAAATATCATGGTAACTCACCTTAACATCCGTGCCATCTCCTGTCTCGAAAGCCCACCGTCCAGCCCGTTTTCTCCCCCAAAGCCACGTTCTAGCCATTTTGTCGCCCTCATGACCAGTAACCACGCTTTCCCAGCCAGTTAAACTGCTTTCTATTGTTTGGGAACTTCCCTTCCCTTTTTTAGAATTGTTCCAGATCTCAGCGGCCCCCGGTACTGCTCCTATGCCTCCATCACGATTGAGTGAGCACGCCATGCAAGTTATTCGGGTGGCTTTAAGGTCCTCGAGACTGCTGCTGGGGCCTAAAGATGCAAGGCTATTACTCAGGATTCCCATCTTCTTAGCCTTTTTGCGAATGCTACCTTGGCTAAGCTCAGTACTTTGCCCATCTCGACGTAAACTCCATCCCCATAAGCTGCGATCTCGGCTTCCACTGAGTAACCATTTCCCGCCAGCATCGGCGCCATCAGCGTCAGAAGGTAAGAATTGTAAAGATGAAATAGGCGCAGCGTGACCACTGCGAGAGTGCAGTATTCTTGGGATCGGTGAGAAAGGCGTTTCGTCAAATATCCACGTTTTTAAAGAATTGTCCAATCCGCTTGTCACAAGCACTGATTGGCCGGCCAAAAACTCTACTTTGCTAATTCCACCTCCAATGCCACCGTCTGCTGAGGAAGGCGGATTATGAGCCCCGCGTAGGACTCCCATCTTCCGACCACCGCCATTGAGATCCCAAAACGTAATATCTCCATCCTTGTTGCATGCTGTTGCCATTACGCCGTCCTTACGACCATCTTCTCCGGCACCTAATCCGTCTGTCCTAAATGAGATCGATGTAACAGGCGATTTAGTTGAAGTACTAGTATTGAGCCGTAATATTTGCTTGTCTATGCGTACGTCATTAATGATAATTGGCCCAGAGGCGTATGCAATAGCGAGAAGAGAAAGGGCAGGTGTTGGTTGAAGAGCAGTAACCGCCCCATAGTTGGACGCATCCGGTAGGATGGAGTAGATCAGCTTGCCCGTGCTCAGGTTCCATATTTCAACAGTACCGTCTTGTCTGCCTGCAAATATCTTATTCAAGTAAGTGGGCATGTTGCAAAGTCCCCCTGAAAATACATTTGTCGGTGAGCCGGCAAGAGAAGTGTAATGTTCGAGGGTTGATGATTTCCACACCTCGATTGTAGAAGAGCAGCAACCCACTATCCACGCACCAAATACCAGCAGTTGTTTGACATTCTCTTTCATGCCCCATGAAGATTGTTCTAATTCATTTACCTTCTTACCTCTCTTGAAGAGCCATACACCTCTTGCAGCTTGTGAATTATCCCCACCCCATGCCGCCAGTATCTGACTTTTCCATGCCGCTGATGCTGTGATAGATGCTGGAGTCTGGGGCCTCGTTATGAAAACTAGATTCAAGCCCTTTTTCAAGTCGTAGGTTTGAAGGCATCTGCCGACGGAAGTCGTGATTTGATAGGTAGTCTTCCCCAGCGGCAAGGTCGTAAAAGGAACGTCAGTTGGAGAAACTAGGCCTACAGTCTACAAAAATTAGTTGAAAGTTCAATTAGGTGCATTCAGACATGAACCAAAGCTTACTCTAAACGGTGCGAATATCTTTGGTTTATGGACTCCCCGCTGAGAGTCATTCGTAAAGGCGACATTGAGCTTCTGCCGCTTTACTACAGGCCGATCTGAAGCTCCCTCTGGTTGTGCAGCGGACGGCATATCCAATCTTCAATTGATTCTAGAGGTTTTGCGAGAGCGCAACCTAAAATCTCAAATTTTTGCTGAGCTGCAACTCCAACTTCGTGATGGAGCTTTTCGCAAAAAAAAAACCAAAGCTCAGATCCAATCAGATCAGATCAGATCAGATTAGATCGATTAGATAATCACAAAACAAAGTTCAAGGCTAACGTCATTTATGGAAACTGGTTTTTACAACCCACGAGAAAAAGCAAGCAGTCCCCCCATGCTTCGTATGCACAAGCCTCACGGCGTGGGATTTTGACGTTATGGAGCAGCTTGTTCGGACCTCTAGCGGCGAGAGCGCAAGGTCATGGAGGACTTCGCATCTTCTACCTCCAGGCCCTTCTCTAGTCTCGAGCAGGAAAGGTCGATCATGCGAACCCAACACAACCAGCCGTAATGTCGAACGAGCCAGCATTTCCATGCCGCCGCCGGCTTCTAAGTCGGCTGCGCGCCAATTCCCTTCTCGAAGGCTTTCCAAGACGTCTGACAGTAGCATTGTAAGCGCTGGAGTGCTTCAAGAGAATCACGGAGCTGACGCCTCGCGAAATGGATCTGCTGTCGACGAAACCGATACAACACCGACGTTAGAGGGCTCGCACAGCAAGAGCGTATCCTCTGCTCATACTCTGATGTTACCCGATACTGCTTTCCATCAGGCAAAGTCTGAGGGAGACACCGAATCGAATCGCATGTCGTTTTCTTCATTATACTCTCTCGGCTCTGCTATATACAACGGCACAAGAGGCAAGAGTGGCCCCAGCTCAGTTGCAGAATCGGAACCTGAAGGTATGCCAGCTCCCGAACAAGCTCAGCCATTGTAATTCTGACAAAGAATTCAGTTAGAATAGAAGTACCCAATCCCGGCACTACGACTGCCACATCCTCTTTGTCTATCACAACCTCAAGTCAGAATGGGAGCTTGGGGCTTTCACCCACTCAGTTCTTGTTCCCAAAAGACCAACAAAGTCATGGTGGGCTACCTCCTACGCCCAATCTCGGTGCTCCGCAAATTTCCACCACATCACAACCTGGGCAGCCGGGTAGGACGCTGCAACACCGGAGATCGAGAAGCAGGACAACTACCCAGAGAAGAATTAGCTGGAGCACTGGGGCGAGTAGCAGTCCAGGGAGCAGGGAAGCGAGGGATTTAAGACCCAAAAAAATGTACAAGGGTGTAATTGGTGTCTGTGCTTTGGAGTCTAAAGCACGAAGTAAACCGGCCAGGAATATCTTCGGGAAGCTTATCGACGAATTTGAAGTCAACATCTTCGGTGACAAGATTATCCTTGATGAAGACGTGGAGAATTGGCCTGTTTGTGACTTCCTCATTTCCTTCTTCTCAGATGGATTTCCGCTAGACAAAGCTATTGCTTATGCTCGATTACGAAAACCTTTTTGCGTCAATGATTTGCCAATGCAACAAGTGCTCTGGGATCGCCGTCTCTGCCTCAGAATTCTCGATAAGCTTCATGTTCCTACTCCTAAGCGAGTTGAGGTCAATCGAGATGGCGGTCCAACCCTGCAATCAGCTGAATTTGCCAGGTCACTGTACGAGAGGACCGGAGTGAGACTTCCAGGACCCAAAGATGGGACTGGAGGCGGAATACCGCCTCCGCAGAAGGTCGAACTACTTGATAATGGTGATACCATAAGTGTCGATGGTGTTCAGTTGACGAAACCCTTCGTTGAGAAACCGGTCAGTGGCGAGGACCATAACATCAACATCTACTTCCCTAGGAAACACGGCGGTGGCGGCAGAAGACTTTTCAGAAAAGTTAACAATAAGAGCTCGGAAAAAGATGACTTGCTAGATGTTCCCAGATCCATTACAGAGCCTAACAGTAGTTACATTTATGAACAGTTTCTGCATGTGGAAAATGCTGAAGACGTCAAAGCATACACCGTCGGACCTAAATTTTGTCATGCTGAGACAAGGAAGTCACCAGTGGTTGATGGGCTTGTCAAACGCAATCCGAGTGGCAAGGAAGTTCGATATGTCACGCGACTAACCGAAGAAGAATCCATAATGGCATCAAATATTTCAGAAGGATTTGGTCAAAGAGTGTGTGGATTCGATCTCCTCCGTACCGGCGAAAAGAGCTATGTTATTGATGTCAACGGATGGAGCTTCGTGAAGGACAATGAGAGTTACTATGATACAGCCGCAAATACCTTGAAGGAAATGTTCAACAAAGAGATTCAGCGGAAAGAACGGAAGGAGCGGAGAGAAGGCAAGGTTTCATCATCTGAAGCCGAAGAGCAGAGCGCAGACAACAACCGGGCCACACCCCCTCCTCGTAAAAGTACCGCCTCCAGCCACCGATCCGCACTGAAAGGGATTTTCAAATCCCCAAGCATGTCCAGATTAGCTGCGCATCACCCCCATTTGCCCGGTCGAAGTCATGGTCAAGGCCACATATCCTCGTCACCAGAAGCTTCTCTTAGCTCTACTCCCATAACGTCTTCTCCAAGTTTCGAAAAGCCTTACACAGCTCCATTGACAAGCGCACCGATATCACGACCTGATCTACTCCCTCCACCTGCTATGCCTGACAAGGATCTCGAACTTGGCACACGCGCCTCGCACTCAGACGATCAGATCGTAGCCGTGCCACCGCCTGCATCTAAAGCACAGTGGAAATTGAAAGGAATGGTATCTGTTATTAGACACGCAGATCGAACACCGAAGCAAAAGCATAAATTCACATTCCACACAAAGCCGTTTGTTGATTTATTGAAAGGCCATCAGGAAGAGGTCCTTCTGATCGGTGAAGCCGCTTTACACAGTGTTAGTGAGGCAGTTAGTGTGGCTATCGATGAAGGAATTGAGGATCCTAGAAAGCTACGAGAGTTGAGGATTTACCTTAATAAGAAAGGAGGGTGGCCCGGAACAAAGGTGCAAATCAAGCCTATGTTTCGTAAGAGAAAGAAGGATGAACTTTCCCCAGGTATGGCGGTTGAGTCTTCTCCAGAGATGGAGAAGGAAGAGGTCAAAACATCGGCCTCAACGAATGCGCCCACTCCTTTGAGTGAAACAGAATTGCCAGCCGATTGGATTCAGAAGAGAAGTGATTCTATGTCCGGTGTGACATTATCACGGATTGCTGCAGTCGAAAAAAATCTAATTCTAGACAAATTGCAGCTGATCATCAAATGGGGAGGGGAGCCAACGCACTCAGCCCGGTATCAAGCCCAAGACCTGGGAACAAATTTCAGAAACGATCTTCTCCTTCTTAATCGAGAGATTCTAGACGATGTGTCTGTATTTAGCAGCTCCGAAAGACGAGTGACAACAAGCGCTCAGATATTTGCTGCAGCATTTCTCGATCAAAAGGAGTTCCCAGCTGATCGTATCGAGATCCGGAAAGACCTTCTCGATGATTCAAACGCAGCCAAGGATGAGATGGACAAAGTCAAGAAAAAGCTGAAGTCACTCCTGCGCGAGGGGAACAAAGCACCTCTTCAGTTCGCTTGGCCGAAGGGGGATATGCCAGAGCCCTTTCTTATCGTTAGACAAGTAGTTGATCTGATGAAGTTTCATCAGAAAGTCATGNACCACAACTACAAGAAAATTGAGTCCGGAGCTGTGTCATCTTTGGCAGCAATAGCGAGTCCTCAAGAAAGCCCAACAGGCAATGTACCAATAGCTGGCGCTCTCTCCCAAATCATAGCAGTGTCTTCGATTCAGGCTCGCTGGTGTTGCGGAGAAGGTTCGGAATTGTTTAAAGAGCGCTGGGAAAAACTTTTCAAAGAATTCAGCGATGCTGACAAAGTTGATCCAAGCAAGATCTCTGAGCTTTATGATACCATGAAATTCGACGCACTACATAATCGACAATTCCTCCAATGGGTTTTCACACCGGATGCAAGCTTTCTAGAAGAGAATTCCATCGCAGACGGTCCCTCAACTTCGTCTCCGGTTGATATCAAAATCAATAATCATCC
The DNA here is from genome assembly GCF_001692895.1 of Cenococcum geophilum 1.58. Taxonomy (NCBI): domain Eukaryota; kingdom Fungi; phylum Ascomycota; class Dothideomycetes; order Gloniales; family Gloniaceae; genus Cenococcum; species Cenococcum geophilum. The sequence continues at coordinate 197,423 of NW_027137560.1, read as the reverse complement.
AGGCTCTCCTAACTTAAAGGCCAAGGCAGACCAGAAAGATCAGGGAGGCGCAGAAAAACCGGCAGAGAAGTCCAACATAGCACAACGGATGGGCTTCCGGCGTCGATCAGAGATTGCACCCGCTCCTATTAAGACCACTCCCCCTGTCCACCCCCACAAATCATATTTCGCGCTCTACACTGGCGTTGGGAATGCAGCATCAAAGGCTAAGGTGGACGCCCGGCTTGTGAAGTTGCGCGAGTTGTATCGACTTTCCAAAGTCCTCTTTGACTACATCGGCCCGCAAGAGTATGGGATTAATAACAACGAGAAGTTGGAGATTGGACTTCTGACATCTCTCCCTTTGCTCCGAGAAATTGTCGAAGACTTGGAAGAGCTTCAAGCATCAGACGGTGCCAAATGCTTCTTCTATTTCACGAAAGAGTCGCATATCTATACTCTACTAAATTGCATTCTCGAGGGTGGCATCAAGACAAAGATTGAGCGCAATGCTATCCCCGAACTTGACTATCTCTCACAGATAGGCTTTGAGCTGTATGAATCACAGAATACGACACAAGAGCACGAGCCAAATTCCTTCAATTACAGTATTCGCATCACGCTCTCGCCGGGTTGCCACACCTTCGCCCCATTAGACGTGTAAGTCCTAAATACCTTTGTCCTTTTCCTGCGAACCAGCATTTTCTAACTCTGCCAGGCAACTCGATTCAAAGCACATGATTGGGTTTTCGCCTCGCCGAAGCCTAACAGCACACCACGACTGGAAAGAAGTGCTAGAGACTCTGCGCGCGAAGTTTCATACGTCGGTATCCTCGCCCTCTGTGAAAGTATATGCTGACGTTGTACCGCAGTGTCAAACTGCCCAAATCTTTTGTTGCAATAAATCTCTCAGAAAAGGTGCCGGACGCTTTTTTGGACGAACCGCCGGACGATAACGATGTCGACATGCGCTTGCCGCCGCCGGCGCTGGACTGATGTCATTACCTAATGTCATCATCTAATGTCTCACACTCGTTCATTTGATGATAAGACAGAATAGAATGTTACACAGGACAGATGTGAGTAACGAACTAGTAAGATATTGCGTCTTATTCAACGGCCTATTGTAGGAAGAAATAGCGACGTGGGGGTTTTGTTGAATATTTTGGGCCAACCGTAAAGTTATACTAAACACTAAATAATCCGATTATCCGATAACTCTGCGGATGTGATGCTTAGCCGTTAACTTAGGTGCCGCCCGGCCGCAAATCGCCTTCAGATTAGAAACTTCAACAACGCCATCGACTTTGCCCACTTCTCCTACTCCATCCCCTTGCCCAGACTGCATGCCATAACATGCCTCACCCTCTTTATTGCCGCCAACCACAGTACCGCGTCATGGGCCCAGGTATACAATATCCCTCCCCCTGGTGCATTTCGTCCTACCGTTATCGATAAGGGCTGGCCAATAGAATCAATAGGGTCAAGGCTCTGTGACCATGCATTCCCACATTTTAATCAAACCCTCTCTAATCCGGATGGCATTGCAGGTGCACGTAACCGAATTAAAGGAGCTGAGAAGGAGAGTAGAAGCTTTGGTGAAGAGCTTTTTATATGATAGGGATAAGGGGGGGTTTAAGCTACGGGAGACAGTTTCAGGTGGGTCTAGACAACATCGTCTAGCAGCAGGAGCTACCGAAGAGCTGCAACGACCAGAAAATAGCCAATACTACAACGTCTTCCGCTCGGAAAGTCCATCTTTCAATAAGGAAGATTTAAATCGTGCGGCACCAGCTCAAATTCAAGATCACGATAAAATGGCGGTTTTATTAGTAGCCATGTTCTCCGAGAGCACCCCCACTACCACTTCAGTGGCGAAGGCGATAAAAGCATCTAATAGAAAGTTGATAGTCGCAATGGCAGAGCTTCCACAGGACTGAGAACCTTTCTCGAAAATGCTATTGTAATTATCTTTTAGCAACTCGCATCCGTTCTTTGCTCGCCGAACCTGCCTAGCCATCAGAGACTGATTTTCAAGGTCAGGATCATCTATTGTATTCCCGTAGTTGAGCCATGGATGTTTGCGGTTCGGAAAACAACAGATCTGAAGAAATGGCTCTGCCAGAGATGAGCAGAGGATAGCAAGAGACCAGCCGTAACGGCAATCTTGGACTAGGCCACCCAATAATTACTTTCCACTGATTGAATACCTTGGATTCAGACAGATAAGAAGTGGTTTTTCAAATGTCGGAGGGCTTGCGCTCACAGCGGCGACGACTGTATTCAGTCGATAGTCCGGTACAGACATCGTTCGAGAGTCCTTTTCAGGGGTCTTAACGATTAAATCTTATCGCGATTAGATCCGATTATGGTCTTATCAATAAGAATTCCAGAATCGCGATAATCGAATCGCGATCGCGATTATTCTTGGCATTCCCATAATAAAATTCCAACCCCAATATCCTTACATTTTAAGTTCTATTTGTATAAAATGGCTTCTAACTTAGATTTATCCCTTCTTACTCCATTAATTATATCCTTAAAAACCCAATACTCTCGTAAAAAGACATCTCTAGTTTATAAATATTGCCGTAACCCGTACGAGGATAAACCAAAGAGAAAGAATAGGCGGTTATTATACTACTGCAGGATCTATCCAGACGAAATAGAAGAGAATGGTTATCCCTTAATAACCAACCTTCGGAACTATCTTTTTAGCAAGCATTAAATTAAATATAATGCTTAGGAAAATTATATAAAAGGAGAAACATATTAACGGCTTACTAAACTCTATACTAAAGTAATAAAGTTAGACGTTTATATAACTAAGATTAAATCTATAGTCCTAAAGAAGATCCTAAATAAGGATATTCTAAACCAGGCACTTATAAATTTAATTGTTATACAAAACCTCCCCTCTAGTATAGTATAATGGCCAGAATTCTATATTCTCTGTAAAGCCTTAAATCCAAAATTAATTAAGCCTAGTATCCTTCTAACAGCGCCTATAATAGTTGTTTTATATATTAAGGAATTATTTATAAACTAGAAGGATGTTATATGAAAGAAGTTATAGTTGGCCCTTACTTAGATTTATATCTTAATTAATATCTAGACATCTCCAAATAATTACCTCCTTTTTATAATCTGCGCTTACTTTATAGACGACTAAAAAGAGCTAAGAAAATATCTTCTTACTCTTTATATAGTTTTAGGACACAGTAGAGATAACTAATAGGATACTTTTCTTTTAGTCCTCTAGGAATACGGGATTATATATAAACTTAGAGCTCTTATTACAGATAATTCTAGAATAAATAACACTCTCTATTATACGATCTCTAATTTTATAGCTCTTTAGAATATTTATTAGGATCTATCTATCTAACAAATTCGTTGCTAAGGGTATATTATTAACCTTACTATCTAGGACTTTCTTTTTTAAGGAGTAATTAATATTTCTATAATTAAGTTATATAAAGAAGATAAGATAAACGGAATAGATCTTAATAAGAAAGAAAGAAAGAAAGAAGAAAGAGCAGACTTTTTAAGCCATGGGAGTACTTAGAAAGCTCTATAATATCGCCGTCTATAGCTGTGCTTCTATAGGTTATACGGCTAAGTTTAAGCAAATTATTAGAAGAATAATTCCGCTAGATAATTATACGAGATAGAATTCCTAGTTTAGCCTTCTTAATATAGCGCTTAAAGTGGAGTTAAAAGTTAATAAGTACGTAAAGAAGAACCTAAAAGCTCTTAAGGATAATATACTTTTGCCATAAAACTAGGTAAACCTTTATACGATCCACTCCTTTCTAAAACTTTTCTATTAAGCGACCCTTAAGACACAAGGTAATTCCGTACGAATTAATTAAGTTCTCCTTACTATAGATATTCTTCTTATATATATTAAGCGTGCTCTTATTACCTATAAAAAGAATAAAGACTTAATTACTCGAATTTAACGTTGCTAGAAAAAGTATACTTTATACTACTAGTATACAGATAATTTACCCCTCTATACTGCCACACTTGTCCTCTATCCTACCTATTATATAAGATATATTAAAGCGAACTAGAAGAAGGCCTAGCAGACGCCAGCCTTATAAAAGGTTAAAGAGTTTTAGGAGTAATATAAAAAGACTTATTAAGCCAAAATACCGTACAATTATATTAGAAGCAATCTTCTCTAAAAACAGAAGCCTTTTAATAAGTATAATTAGATTCTAGAAGGGCTTAGAAATAACGTTAGAGTGAATAAAGATAAAGATAAGTACGATAATTACTGTTCTGAAGTATTATACAATATTTAAAGCCAGCTAGCACTTTAGTGGTAGTGCTAGGATCAGCAACAAAAGAGATGGCCCCTTCTTTTATAATTTGCAATTAAAATTCTTTTAATTCCTGCTATAAGCAATAAGCCAGAGAGGGTATTTTCTAGAGGACGTCATACGATTACATAGGAAAGAATATCACTTGGACTAGAGAATATTAAAAAAACTAAGTATTTAAAAAGCTAGTATAGAAGTAGTATCTCAAAAGGGTAGAAATAAACCTCTATATAAGGTAATGTTTAGGAAGGCTTCCGAGAATAGTCCTTATAGCTTTAAGTTGCCAGCAGGCAACTTCTAACGCTAAGGATGGCAGAAAACGGCAGGGTAGGTGGAAACGAGGTATTACGGGTGAGCTCCGTGACAGCTGTATATATATAGATTAGTATAAATACTCAGGCAAGGGTCTTATTAATAAAATAGCTATGGCTGAACTGTGGCTTAGCTGTGTGGCTTAACGATTATCGCGATTCTACGCACGATTCTTAGCGATTACGATTATTTTATCGATAAGAATCCCGTGATCGTTAAGACCCCTGGTCCTTTTCAGCTTCATCCCAAACCTAAGAGATACACTGGCCACCAGACACGACGTCTTGGCAGCGCAGGTAGCAGATGGCTTTCGCAACGCTCAGAAAACTAAGGTGAAGAGTTGTCCCATAAATCAGACCCCCGGGAAGAAATTGCGCCACGGCGTGGTGCTGCGCTTGTGGAGCCCTGCGAACCCCTGAGCCAATAAGATCACCTTACCCTAGTCCTATAGATTCCTGTAAACTCCTAGACTAATTAGATTATACTAAAAAGAATTTCTTTTTAAGGGTCTAAGAGCTTATAGGCGCCCTTTATACAAGAACTTAATATTTTTTATTGGGCGATAACTCTTCTATATAACGCTATATCTTATACCCTAAATTAACTCTAAAATATTTATAATCGGAATTAATTAAAAGCTATTTATTTACTTTATCTAATTAAGAAATAATAGACGTTACCGGCTTTATATATGCCCCTATTTAATAATTTATAATATCCTTTATCTAGTACCCCTATTAGTCCTCTTTACCTCTTAATAGACACCTTAATGGATACTTAGATAAATATTCTAATAGTAATATAAACTATTTTAATAATAAGCTTAATAGCAACGCTATTAACGCTCTTTAGCCTTTCTCTAATAAATCCTTTTTTATTTATAATTAATATAATATAAGCTCTAGGGAATGGTAGTGTCTATAATTTAAGCTATAATAGGTAGCTAATATACTCCGCCGCGTTTAATAGAGTTTTTAAACCTTTATACTTGCTTAGGCTAGGGTAAAAAAGAGTAAAGTAGTTATAATTTAGCACCTCTAATATACCTAATTATAATAGCAACAGCGTATACTAATATGTATTATAGATAATCTATAGCGGCTAACCATGACGTATGGGTCTAGTATCTGGGCCATTGGAGAATCTGAGAAAGGCCCCCCTAAATCGCTCCTTAAACCACTCCAAAAGGTCCAAACAGCCTGCCTCTGGAGTATAATAGGCGGATATAAGCGAACGGCCACAGCTCTGCTTAAGAAGGAAGCTAATATTCCCCCCCTATAACTATATATTAAAGCCGCTGCAATATAAAGGGCGCAAAAGGAACGTAACTCTAATATTATAAAGTATATTAAGACACGCCTAAATAAACTATAGAGGGACCCTAGGGCGCCTTGTAGGAGAACAAACCAATAACCCCAAAGTAGGGAAGATATATTAGAGAAACAGGTAAAGAAAGCAGAAGAAGAATGGTACTACTTTAGGGCCCAGGCCCATATAGAGGAGGAAGGGAGACGCGTAAGAGGCCAGTAAGGATAATAGTAAGAGAGAGAAAGGAGCCAAAGTAGAGCATAAAAGAACGCTAGGAAACTATCTACCGTAATGCAATACTAGCTAGACTAACGCTGGAGAGGTATATGGGAGTTAAAGGTATAGAGGCTAACTAAGGTAAGAGGAACCCAAGCTATAGCATGGTTAACGCCATAGGGGGTAAATACCTTAGGGCTCCAAGAAGGCCTAATAAAGGCAGAAAATATAATAGTAANNCTCTTAAGAATAGGAATAATAGGACTAAAAGACTAGCTCTACTGGGTGGGTGTCCTAGTAGGTAGCCTAAGATATAAATGTGGCTGGCTAAGATAGATACTAAAACACGTAATACTGTTATGCCCCTTACGCACTAACTAAGAAGTAATGCTCTTAGTAGCTGGCACAGAGAACTATAAGACACTGCTCTTAATATAAAAAGGCCTTAAGGCGGTTACCTAGTGGCTTATTAGCTAAAATATACTAAACCAGTTTTAGGTTATAAAGGAAATAATAATAAAGGGCGGGGGGGCGAGCAATGGGTGCCCCCTAATAACTCTATAGTAGCAGAGTAAAGTATATAATACTAGCGCGTCCGTAGGCTAGTTACGGCAGCAGTGGTTCCCAAGGAGGTTAAAAAGTAAGGTAGTAGGAGCACTATAGGTGACTCGTAGGCGCCTCGCAGGCGCCTTATAGGCGAGTCCCAAGAGGCAGGGAGATAGATCACGGGGTTTTCTTAAGTTAAGTCTTTCTTAAGTTGAGTTTTCTTCCTATATGTAAATAAGGAGTAGTCCGCGTGGGCCCAATAGGGATCCAAATCGGACGTTAAGCAATGAATTATTATTATTAGATAATCTATATATAAGGATATCTGCTAGCATCCTTTTTTAGCAAATTCTTTCACTCTATATAAAGCTTTGCATAAGGCTCTATATAAGGCTCTACATAAAGCTCTATATAAAGCTCTACGTATAGAGGCTCTATACAAGGCTCTATATAAAGCTCTATATGAGGCTCTGCACGAAGCTTTACACAAAGCGCTATATATAGAGGCTCTGTATAAAGCTCTATATAAAGCTCTACGTACAGAGACTCTGCACGGGGTTCTACGCGAAGCTCTACGTACGGAGGCTCTACACAAAGCTCTGCATTGGGTCCCCGCTATATTCCCAATAGCCTCTACACATGCCTCTGCCCTATATCCTTATTTTTTACCTTTCCTTCCTTCCTTACATCCTCCCTATCTAGGGAGGCACTAAAATAGCAGCCACCAGAGGACCGTTACTAGAACTAGACGACTATCGCTAGAACTAGATAACCGTTACTAGAACCAGACTACTATTACTAGAACCAGACGACCGTTGCCAGAGCTAGACGACCGTCGCCAGAACCAGACAACCGTCGCCAGAACTAAACGACCGTCGCCAGAACCAGACGACCATCGCTAAAGCTAGACGACCGTCACCAGAACTAGACCACCGTCGCTAGAGCTAGATAACCGTCGCCAGAACCAGACGGCCGTCGCTAAAACTAGACCACCGTTACCAGAACCAGACCACCGTCGCCAGAGCCAGACCACCGTCGCCAGAGCCAGACGATAACAACTAGCTAGCGAAAACTATAAATGATTCAATCGATCGATCGAATTAAGGTAGTGTAGACAAGTAGGCGCGAACAAACAGATGCTAACGGGTAGGCAGATATAGATAGGTAGGTAGATACAAATAGGTAAGTAAATGCAGATAGGTAAGTAAATATAGATAGGTAGGTAGATACTAATGGGTAGGTAGATATAAATAGGTAGGTAAATATAGATAGGTCTATATCTACTACTCTTAGTAGCTACTTTTTAGCTATATATATAGATTATATAAAGAAGTATATATAATTTGCCTTACTAGCCTTATAAATGGCTTTAAAGTAGCCTTTATTTATACTATTGGTATAAAAGAGGTAGATGGCTCTATATACAATTATAGTTGCTAAATGCGCAGGTTGTGCGTAGGTTGCGCGTAGGCTACGCGTAGGCTGCGTGCTTTATTTATTTATTAATTTTTTTATATCCGATTGTATTATACTACGTACAATACTGCGCATGCAGCCTTGGGATATGGCGCTATAGTTCTATATACATAAATCCTTTCTAGGCAGCTTAATATGTACTAGTAGCTATATCCTAGTAGTTTATAAACCCCTAAGGGTTTATAGCTCCTTAATAAAACACTAAGGTACTATAACTACTAGGGAATAAGAAAACGGTAGGAAAAACTATAGGAAATTCTAACACCTATCCCTATCCTTTTGCAATTTATTTCTGTTCTTTTACTCTCTAATATCTTTTTACTAAGAGCCTAGTAAAAGTTACCTCCTTCTAGGATCCTATTTATTTTGTCTTATTCTTTTATAAAACCTTTTAAGCTAGTATTATTTACTAGCTTAGCTGCTTTTAGAACCTCGCAATCTTTACTATTTATAAAGTAGTTTTCTTTACAGTTAATGCAAAGAGGGGTAGTATACTTGCAGGGCTTACTTATTATTATACAGGTAGAATAGGAGTAGTCTTTAGATAAATATACAGCTATATAAAATCTATAGGCTCTAGTAGAGCATCTGTCTCCTATATGGCCAAATTTTTGGCAGCTAGTGCACTGCGTAGTAGGAGAGACTTNGAGGTATTTTACTACCTTAGTAGCTGTACCTNCNATTAATATCTCTTTTTACTTAAGGATTTCTTGTCTTTTTTCTTCGTTCTCTATAGTAAAAACTATAGAGCCAAATCTAGTCTATAAATTGTGTCTTTTTTCACTAGATAAAATCTATTTAGGTAGTCCTTGTATCCTTATAGGATTAAAGGTCTTAATTTCTTCTTTTAGAAGCTTAGAGCCTCCTTCTCCTAAGAAAGGTAGGGTAGGAACCCTATAGGCTATAACCTAAACCTATAGTTCTAATTTTTGTTCTCTTTAAAAGGTAAAGTAGTTATACTAGATCTCCTTATATTTAACTAGGAAATCTATATTATACTTTTCTATAGTTATAAGAAGAATATTTTATTTTCCTTTAGTTCTAGCTATAGACGCTAGTACTAGCTTTTTTACTTATAGTTTTAATGCAAATAGTTAATTGACTTTGTTTTGTATAGAGAATATATCTAAGAATTAGTCCTTTTTGTCTATAATTAGGATTAGCTTCCTTTCTTATAGCTGCTTTTTCTTACTTTTAGTAAAGGTAGAGCTAGAGCTAGGCATGCTACTAGTTACCCTACTAGAGGAAGGAGGGGTAGACGATAATAAGGAAGGTAGGGAGGATAAAGAAGGGAGGCCCTTCTTTAGCCTCTTTGTGTAAGTTTCTTTAATAGGAGCCACCTCCTTATGGAGAGCTCTTACTAGTCCTTTTAGGACCTCTTTTACCTCTTCTTCTTCTTTTGCAAAGCGGTTTTTTCCTATTAGGATATTTTGTGTATAGTCCACTAGCTACCTAACTTATTCTTTTTATTCTTTTCCTTCTAGCCCTCTATAGGCCTAGATTAGGCTTCTTAAAGCCTCGCATAGATATTCTTCCGGAGTAAGGGAAGAGGGAGGTATACTAGGCATACTATCCGTAGTAGTTATTAGTTTTATTATCTTTTTTACAGGTTTTTGGTTTTCTTTTTTAGGAGAAGACTAAGGATATCCTCTTTTTTCTCCTGTCCTAAATAGGCCAGGAGAAGGAGAAGGGGGAGAAAAAGTAGATATAGAATCCTTATCACTTATTTCTATAGGAGGTTTTTTTTTAAACTTATTAGGCCTTGGCATTTTATATCTTATAGGGGGGTTTCCTAATTTTTACTATCCTTATACCTTTTCTCCTTACTAATCCTACTAGAAGATTTCTGGGGAGATTAGGCTAAAAGNTANTAGAAAATCTAGCCTCTATATTNCGTGGTNTTNGTATTTNGTTTTNGTNTTCCTNTCNNTGCCTCGCTTATAAGCTAGGACCACCCCTAAGAAGAATTTTCTGTTAGGGGAAAGGGGGTAAAACGATAAATAAATCCACCTCTAGCTTGCTAGACAGTAGGAATTAAGTCTTAAAAGTTGGAAAATCGATTGTTTTTGATGGTAAGATGGGTATGCGTAAGTTTTGAAGTGTGGCGCTACCTTTTGGTAAGGTTGCATATGCGGTAAAGGTTAAAGTAGCCCTATAGGCTGCGTGTTAAAAAAATACAATATTGGCTAGTCGGTTAAGTTGCCAAATGCCCTTAACTGCGCGCTAATTACGTTAACTACTAACTATTGAGGCCATTAATAGGGGACAATAATTTACCAATATACTTAGCTTTTTTATATAGGTCAACAATAATCATACACCCCCTAAATGATACGCGTACACCCCCCAATTGATATGCATACACCCCCTACCCAAATAAGTTTAAATCCTTCCACTTCAAGTTAGAATATCACGTGTGTTTAACTTATTTACACTTAAATCGCGAAAACAACACCACGCGCCCACACTTAAATTAATACTTCGCATTTGCCCTCTAAGAGCCTACAGTTATAAAGCGTCGTTGCGGTCGCCTAAGTGGCTCTATAAATCGCATTAATAACCCTACTTAGCGGGAGCTCTTGGCATGCGGGCGAAACACTAGCTGTACTACCCGGGCGCGGGCCGGACGCAGTCGCGGGCGTGCCGTAGGGGCAATCTATAGACGTTAAGTAGAAGCAGCAGCACCCATCTAGTTCTTATAGCGCCTCGTAAAGTACTCCGTAGTCTACCCCCACCAGTTAACTTAGATCTTAAATGTATTATAGGTGTTGTATTTAACACTTTAATTTTTGTAATTTGGGTGTAAATAAGTCAAACATACGTAACATTTTAACTTAAAGTGGAAGGATCTAAGCTGTTTGGATAGGGGTGTACGCATATCATTTAAGGGGTGTATAATTATTGTTGACCTTTATATATTGCTCCAACTTAGTACTATACGAACTTAGTTAATTATTAATTTTTAATTTTTAATTTTTTTATAAATATCCATTGTATTATACTACGTATAATAAAAAAAACACCGCACATGCAACCTTACTAAAAGGTAGCGCCATACTCCAAAACTTACGCATACCCATCTTACTATTAAAAACAATCGATTTTCCAACTTTTAAAACCTAATTCCTACTACCTAGCAAGCTAGAGGTGGATTTATTTGTCGTTTTACCCCCTTTTCCTAATAGAAAAATTTCTTTAAGAGTGGTCTTAGCTTATAAGCAAGGCATAGACAGAAATACTAAAACTACTACTACTACCACTAATACTAAAACTATAAAATAGGAGCTAGTTTTTCTACTACCTTTTAGCCTAATCTCCCTAGAAATCTTCTAGTAAGATTAGTAAGGAGAAAGGGTATAAGGATAGTAAAAACTAGAAAACCCCCCTATAAGATATAAAATGCCAAGGCCTAATAGGTTAAAAAAAAAGAAACCCCCTATAGAAATAAGTGATAAAGAGTCTATATTTACCTTTTCTTCTCCTTTTCCTCCTCCTGGCCTATTTAGGACAGGAGAAAAAAGAGGATATCCTTAGTCGTCTCCTAAAAAAGAAAACCAAAAACCTGTAAAAAAGATAATAAAATTAACGACTACTACGGATAGTACGGCTGATACGCCTTCCTATTCCTTTTCTCTAAAATAATATCTAAGATTTACTTTAGAAAGCCTAACCTAGGCCTATAAAGGGCTAGAAGAAGAAGAAGAAGAAAGAGAAGAAATAAAAGAATAAGTTAAATAGCTAGTGTACTATACACAAAGTATCCTATTAGGAGAAAATCCCTTTATACAAGAAGAAGAAGAAGAAGAAGAAGAAAAAGAAAAAGAGAAGGTAAATAATATCCTAAAAGGACTAGTAGAAGAAGTAAGAGCTCTCCGTAAGGAGGTAGCTTTTACTAAAAAAACTTATATAGAGAGGCTAAGGGGGGACCTCCCTTCTTCGTCCTCTCTACCCTCCTTATTATCACTACTACTACCTTTTACCTTTTCTCCTTCTAGTAGAAGTTCTACTTTTACTAAAAGTAAGAAAAAGTAGCTATAAGAAAGGAAGCTAGTCCTAATTACAGACGAAAAGGACTAACTTTTAAATACCTTTTTTATACGGAACAAAGTTAACTAACTATTTATATTAAAACTGCAAGTAGAAAAGCTAGTACTAGCGTCTATAGCTAGAACTAAAGGAAAATAAAATATTCTCCTTATAACTATAGAAGAGTATAATATAGATTTCCTAGTTAAATATAAGGATATCTAGCATAACTGCTTTACCTTTTAAAGAGAACAAAAACTAGAACCTTAGGTTTAAATTATAGCCTATAGGGTTCCTACCCTACCTTTTCTAGGAGAGAGAGGCTCTAAGCTTCTAAAAGAAAAAAAATTAAGACCTTTAATCCTATAAGAATATAAGGACTACCTAGATAGATCTTATCTAGTATAAAAAGACACAATCTATAAACCAGATTTAGCTCTATAGTTTTTACTATAAAGAGCGAGGAAAAAAGATAAGAAATCCTTAAGTAAAAAGAGATATTAATTGCAGGTATAGCTACTAAGGTAGTAAAATACCTTAAAGTCTTTCTTATAACGCAGTGCACTAGCTGCTAAAAATTTAGCCATATAGGAGATAGATGCTCTACTAGAGCCTATAGATTTTATACGGCTGTATATTTATCTAAAGACCACTCCTATTCTACCTATATAACAACAGGTAAGCCCTATAAGCATACTACCCCTCTTTATATTAACTGTAAAGAAAACTACTTTATTAATAGTAAAGACTATAAGGTCCTTAAAGCAGCTAGGCTAGTAGGTAGTACTAGCTTAGAAGGTTTTATAGAAGAATAAAATAAAATAAATAGGATTTTAGAAGGAGGTAACTTCTACTAGGCTTTTAAAAAAGATATTAGAGAGTAAAAGAATAGAAATAAATTGCAAAAGGACAGGGACAGGTGTTAGGATTTCTTATAGTTTTTCCTACCGTTTTCTTATTCCCTAGTAGTTGTAGTAACTTAGTTTACTAAGGAACTATAAACTCCTAGCTTAGGGGTTTATAAACTACTAGGATATAGCTACTAGTATATATTAAGCTGCCTAGAAAGGATTTATATATATAGAACTATAGCGCTATAGCCTAGAGGCTGCATGCGTAGTATTGTATGTAATATAATACAACGGACCTAAAAAAAAAAAAATTGCTAGGTTTCTAAATATAGAAGCTATCTAACTAGAGAAGCCTGTTTAGGTAAAAGGCTATAACGGCTAAGCTGGTTAGCCTATTACCTATATCTTAAAGTTATATATCGCTCTTAACAGATAACGCTAATATAGTATCTTTTTTTGTATCTTAGACCTAGGGTCCTATAATATAATCCTTAAATAAAAATAGATATCCTATTTTAATATTTAGTTAAACGTATAATAAAGATAGTTTGTCTAGCCGGAGGATAAACTAAGGTTGCCCTCCTTTATTAGGGAAATCCAAACTAACCGTAAGATACTAGCCGTAAGGGCTGACCCTACCTATTAGTAAAATATCTGGGCCTATAACCTAGCCTTTACTTAAAAAAAAACGCCCGCTATAAAGCTAGAAAGAACTCTATATTAATAAAGATACTCTTTTAAAGCGCTATATTTAAAGAGGACTCTGTATATAGAAGTAAGATAAATAGTAACATAGATAATATCTAAATTATGTAGATTTAACAGGTATAGAAAAGAACGCATTAATAGGATATAAGTAATAACCTCTAAAAGATATAATAGGAGCTAAAAAGAGTAATAATAACGCTAGCACCCTAAAAGTCCCTAAAGTTACGTATACCTCTATTATTATATAACCCCCTCGCTATAGATATTACTATAATTAATACTATAGCGTTCTACTTTAATATATACTAAAAGGATAATAAGGTCTTTATAATGAGCCTATATAAGATTAACTAAATTATTAATAATAGGGAGGAAGAGCTAGCTAAGGAAACCGATAAGGAACTAGTTAAATACCTTCTTTTTACTATTTATACAAATCATAAGGATATATTTTTAAAGGCGGCTTTAGATAAGTTACCCCTTTACCAGATATATAATTATAAGATTTAATTAAAAGCTAATAACTTGCTAGGTTATAGCCCCCTTTACTAATAATTAATAGATAAGCTAAAAGTAATAAAGTAGTACTTAATTAATAACCTAGATAAAGGGTTTATCGAGCTAAGTTAAGCCCCTTTTACTTCCCCTATTCTATTTATAAAAAAGCCTAATAGAAGCCTTTACTTTTACATTAACTATTAAAAGCTAAACGCTATTACTTAAAAGGATTAGTATCTTATTCCTCTAATTAATAAGACCCTTACATATCTAAGCTAGGTAAAGATTTTTACTAAACTTAATATTTATTAAGCTTTTTACTAAATTAGGATAGACCCTATATTTAAAGATTTAACTATATTTCGTACCTATTATAGCTCTTATAAATATAAAGTTCTTCCTTTTAGACTAATAAACGGACTAGCTATATACTAAAGGTATATAAATAACGTTCTTTTTAATTACCTAGATAAATTCTATATAGTATACCTAGATAACATTCTTATATACTTAGATAATAAACTTAAGTATTAAGTTTATATTAAGAAGGTTTTAGAGAGACTATAAATATAGGCTTATAAGTTAATATTAAAAAATATAAGTTTAGGGTAAAACGTATAAAGTACCTTAGGTTTATTATAACTACGGAAGAAATTAAGGTTAACTTTAAAAAGGTAAAGGTAATCTATAACTAGAAGCCCCTTTATATAGTAAAAGGGATCTAGTCCTTCCTTAACTTTTATAACTTCTACTACTAGTTTATCCGCAATTACGGAATTATAGTAAAACCTCTTATTTAACTAACTAGAAAAGACACGCCTTTTATCTTTAATAATAACTATATAAAGGCCTTTAAAGAGATATAAGATTGGCTTATCTCTTCCCTAATTCTTTATTACTATAACCTAGACCTTAAATTAATGCTAGAAACGGATGCTTCTAATAGGGTTATAGCGGGAATTCTATTATAGCTATATCCGGATAGCGAATAGTACCTTATTACCTTCTTCTTAAAATAATAAACCTAGCTAAGTATAACTATAAAGTATATAACAAAGAAATACTAGCTATTATTTAATTACTATCCTAATAGTATATAGAGCTTAAAGGTATAAACTTCTAGATTAAGATATATATAGATTATAAAGCCTTAGAGTACTTTATAACTATAACAGAGCTTATTAAATAGCAAGCCTAATAGGCTAAAATACTTTTATAATTTTTTTAATAATTATATATCGTTCTAGTAAGCAAAATTCTAAGGCTAATACCTTAACCTAAAGAGAATAAGATATAGGACCCTAGGATAAGCTAAAGCCCTAATACTAGACGCGCGCCTTTCTTTACCCTAAATAGCTTAACCTGTAGATTCTTAGGGAGCTAGACTTCTAGTAAAATAAGCTAGCACTAATAAAGGAGTCCTTAGATAAACTAATAGGGCTAATTAGTTGCCTTTTAACTATAAACCGCACGCCTAATGCCCTAAAGGCCCTTTATAACTAAGCTGTAAAAAAAACCTCTAATTTTAAAATAGAGGAAGGATTGCTCCTATACTAGGAGCGGCTTATAGTCCCTAATATTAATAACTTATAAACTAAACTAATCCGTAAAGCTTATTATTAAGTTTCTATAATATACCCTAGTAAAAATAAAACCCGTAAAATTATTAATAGCTACTATTACTAGCTAAGAATAGTTATAGATATTAACTAATATATACAGAACTGTGGGGACTGCTAAAGAGCTATAACCCTATAGGATAAAACCCTAGGACTACTTAAGCCACTCCTAATACTAGAGCGCCCTTAGTAGTATATCTTTATAGACTTTTATAAGCTGCCTATAGACCGTAGCGGATATAATATAGTTATAGTTATAGTTAACCGCTTTAGTAAACGCCTGTTTTTAATCCCCTATTATAAAAACATTAATATTAAAGAAGCAGCCCGGCT
The DNA here is from genome assembly GCF_001692895.1 of Cenococcum geophilum 1.58. NCBI lineage: Eukaryota > Fungi > Ascomycota > Dothideomycetes > Gloniales > Gloniaceae > Cenococcum > Cenococcum geophilum. The sequence goes on along the minus strand of NW_027137560.1, from coordinate 181,220 downwards.
ATATATCCACTACGTCTACTAAATTTATAGACTATTAAATACTATTATATCTAATTATAGGCTATAGTTTATATTAGCCTTCTAGAACAAGTTTACCTAGATCTTAGGCATTAAGCTAAAGCTTTCTACGGCTTACTACCCTTAAATAGGCGGTTAGACAGAGATTATAAATTAGTACATAAACTAGAGGCTTAGGCCCTTTATTAACTACTTCTAGAATAACTAGTTTAAACTACTACCTTTAATGGACTACGCCTAAGTAACCTTACCCTATAACTCTATAGGGTTTGCCCCAATTTAGCTAGAAATAGGATACTTACCCCATATAAGCTTTAACAGGAAAAGGCTAGAAGAACCCTAGACTATATAAGAGAAGCTATTCTATAGTAAGGCCTAATAGTATGCTAAACGCTTAGAGGAAGCTTAGATGGTAGCCTATAAGAACCTAGGAAAAGCCTAAAGGTTAATAAAATAGTAGGTAAATAAACACCGTTAAGAGCCTAACTTTACCCCTAGTAATATAGTCTAGGTTATAACAAAGAATTAGAAAACCGAATAACCTAGCTATAGTAAAAGTTTAAGTATAGCATTACGATTAAGCCTAAAACTAGTTATACAAAAGAAGCAATATGGGATTAATTAAAAGACCTTTACCTTAAAGCGTTGTCTTAAAACGAGATAAAAGAGCTAAATTTAGAAGTACTCTAAGTGGTCCTAAATAAGAAAGTTATTAATAAGGCCCTTATTATATTAATTGTTATATAAAACTTACCATTTTAGATAGTTAAGTAGCTAGAGTTCTATGTCCTCTTATAGTTAATTAATCCTAAAGTAGACGGCTATATAACTACAGCCTATTTAGTCGTTAGTAAAAAGATTATAACCTATAGCTATTATAAAAGGATATTATATAAAAGAGGTTGTAGTCTATGCTAATAAGTATATATCTCTACGTTAATATCTAGACCTCTCTAAATAATAACCCTCCCTTTGTAATTCGCGGCCATTTTATTAATAGCTAGGAAAAGCTTATAAACGCTCTCCTTAGCCTTTATATAGTGTCCTCTTATAGTAGGGACAAGTAATAAAATACTCTCCTTTTAGTGCTTAAGGACTGCAGGGTTATGTAAAAGCTAGGTGCCGTTATATTTAATAACTATACTATAAATAATAAGCTCTATTATACGATAAGCAACTAGCTTTTTTAGGAAGAGGGAATTAAATAGAATCCTATCTACTAACGGATCCGCCATTAGGGTTATATTCTAAACCTTACTATATAGGCTTTCCTTTTTAAAAACTTAATTAGTTTTAATAATATTAAGTTATATAAAGAAGATAAGGTAAAAGTAAAGGAGTTAAATCTAAAAGAGAAGTAAAAGAAGAGCGATATATTTTAGAAACTTGGCGTACTTAAATCCCTTTATAATATTACTATATATACCTATAGCTTAGCTAGTTATATAAGGGGGTTTAAAAGTCTTATAGGGAGAATAATTTTATGTAATAATTATATAAGATGGAATAGCTAGTATTTTATACTTAGTGCAGCAATTTAAAAAGAGTTTACCCTTAATATATATACTAAGCGTAACCTTAATATACTTAAAAATGACTATCTTAGTCTAAAGGACTAGGAGGCTCTTTATATAATAATAAAAATTTCTTTAAATATTCTACTAAGTAATCCTAAAATGCTAAAATATAAAGCAATGCTTAATAAAATACTCCTTAAAATAGATATTATAATCAAATACCTTAGTAAATGCTAGGTTAGTCTATCTCCCTTCTTTATTTCTTAATTTAGCTAATATTATATAATAGAAGGAGTATATATCTAATAAGGAGTTCTTTAAACGTATTAAATATGCCTAGAACACCTTTAATAGGTATTACTATAAAATAGACAACTCGCTCCTTTATACCACTGCACTTATTTTTTTACCTAGCCTATTATATAAGATATATTAAGCAGGTTTAGAAGAAGAAGTGGCGTAAGCCTATACTTAATAGCGTTAAAGGGCTTTAGGAGAGATATTAGAATAGGAGTTTTACGCCTAGAAGTACATCGTTATATAAAAGGCTAGCTCTAGCTTAAGACCTTAATAGATTTAATAAGATTGCTAAGGATCTTAATAGTATAATATTTTAACTAAAAAGTTAGGACGAGTATAAGGACTTTACCTCTAAGACACTGTATAAAAATTTAATAACCGCGCTTTAGTAGTGGTCTTAAGAATAGCAACGAAAGCGCTAGCCACGGCTCTCGCTTATGGCAATTAAAATTCTCTTAATTCTAGCAATAAGTAATAACCTAGAGAGAGTCTTTGTAGGGGAATATTGTATAGTATTATAGAATAGAATGCAGATAGATCCTAAAACTCTTAAAAAAACAAAGTGTTTAAATAATTGGCATTAGAGAAGAATTATAAAAGAGAAAGGGGATTTTTCTTTAAGTATTTAGCTATTATCCCTTACGTAAATAGGTGCTGTGCGGATATAGCCTATATACACCAAATAAAGAATATTAACTTCCTTAACACCAGTAGCAACTAGATAGCTTTATTAATTAAATAAACCTCTAATATGGTTAGAAATCATGCATCTAATAATAAGGACTTTGTTCCACCTACTTAATATTCTAAATTATCGCGTTAGATAAAGAAAAAACCACTACCTTATTTTAAGCCTCTGCCTATCTATAATAAAAACACCTATAGCACCTAAAGCCTCCATACCGTATTAATTCTGGCGATCCCTATTAAATATTTAAGCTATTTTAAACTAACAAGCTACTAGATAAGCTTATAAAGTTTATAAACTAAAACACTAAGCTACACCTAACACCTAAAGAGAAGAAATTAAAAGATAGTCCTTGGCCATGGAAACCAGTATATAGGCTAGAGCTTTACGCGTACTTAGCAGTGCTTATATATATAGAACCTACTATTAAGAATTACTGGCATAAAGACTTTAGCTATAGTATAATGTATATTATTAGACAATATATAGGATGCGACTAGTAGCAGAAAATTAATCGCTACTTTTACTATATTATACTAAAGGAGGAAGACAATAAGGGCTTCTAGAATACCCTTTAAAAGAATATAAGACCTTAGTAAGTACCTCCGCCTTTACTATAGGGAGTTTTATTAGCTAGGAATTAACCTCGCCATTAATAAAACGATTAAAGGCTTTACTAGCTATGCACTTAAAATAGTAAATATTCTTACCAAGCTAACGCTAGAGGGCTTTAAAATATAGGTACTAAGCAATGAGGGCTACGTACTTAATTAGATATTTTATATAAAAGGCAGCAAAGAAGACCTATATAATTTAGATTTACATTAGTATTAAAATAAAGGATTTTTAAAGATCTGGAAACCGCTATTTTACTTCCTTATTAATATAATTGTCACTAACCGCTTTTAGATGTCCTCCTTTACTACTCTATGCTGGCTAAATAAGGCTAGCTATAAAGCCTTTGTCAAACGACTCGTTAACTCCCTCTTTAAGCACTTAATGCGCGCTACTAAGGCCTCTTACTAGCGCGTTCCTATAAGCCAAATATAATAGTACCTAGCGGTAGAGTATGGATATAAGCTAGAGAAGATAAACAATGAAAATATAGTTTGCTCGGCGTGCTCTAAAGCAAAAAGAAAAGCTTCTACCAAGAGATCGGGCGGTAGGAAGCCTTTAGGCGAGCTAGTAATAAACACCGTTTAGAAACCTCATAAGCAGTAAAAAGACCTTAGAGGACTACTAGGACTAAATTCGGGCGTAAACTCTGTTAAATACCGCTCTATAAATTAGGGCCTTACTAGCAGGAATATATTGATCAAATTAACACCAAGGATTAACCGTAGATAGACAATATTTATATATATTTAAAGCTTTATGCGAACCTTAAGTGTATAGCAGAACGCCTTACCGCTAACGAACGCAGCTGTTTGATTAGTTGAGCTCAGGCTACTATTCTACGGACGAATCTATCTATGCAAGGGATATAGTTAGGGGAAAGGTAGACGAGGACCCCATAACGCCTTACATATACCTACCCGTTCCTTCTATAATATCCGCAATATCCGCAATATCCACAAAATACCTGCAATATCCACAATATCTATAATATCCGCAATATCTGCCAAATTCTACTAGAACCGTAGAGTCCTATTCTGCCCAGTTAGGGTAGAAAAGCTCCGCACGGGCACTTTTATCCTTAACGATTGCGATATTTTATGCTCGCTTATTCGCATTATCTAAAACCACACTGTCCCGGTTAAAGGATTCTGGTTATAGATAGACTTATTATCTTATCTAGTATCAAGTATACCTACCGGATACGCTACGTAGAATAATATATAAGTCTTCGGTATAGGTCACTACTAGTAGGTCACTAGCGGGTCGTAGACTCTAGTCAAAAGGGCCCCGGTTATAGATAGACGTAGGATAATATATATAAGTCGTCGGTGTAGGTCACTAGCCCGGTCAAAAGGGCCCTGGTTATAGGCGTCCTATTACCTAATATATAAATAGTCCGCTAGAGTATAGTTTGCTTTTAAAAGGCATATTTCTATTATAAAAAGATTATAATAACTTAGTATAATCTTAATCAATACAAAAAGAAGGCATTGGTGACTCATAATCAAGCAGGTTCCACCCCGGCGTCTCATATTCCTCTTCTATACACTTTAAACAAAACGATTCGGGTCCAAATATACCAAAGTTGTGGCCGTTCTCATTACGTGACAAGATGCTCACCACTGCGAGCCGCGCAGCCCAGTTTCCATGCGCTCTGAAAATTCCAACGGTTCTCGGCTCATCCAGTAGCTCTTCCCAGCTGTCGATTGACGTATAATCAAATTCGGAGGTGTTTTCATGAGTAACGTTGCATGATTTGCTTGACTCGAAGCGAAGAATATTCTTAAAATCAACGTTTAGAACGTCTATATCCGCAACCCATTGACCACGATCGCACACCGACACAACAGATTCAACGACAAGAACATCGTGATCGATTGTTCGTGGACCCCCGGTCTCCAGAGGGAATGTCCAATCTGTAAATGAAAGATGTAATGACGTCTCCTTGAAATTGTTCTCACGTTTAAAGTCATAAGCTTCGTGCATAACAAGGTTGTAACTGTCACTTAGATTGCGAATTCGAGGTTCATTAGGCGCCACTAGTAGGGAAATCCCCGGGCGGCCAATGTTTCCGACAATATGTCTCATCTGATGATCCGGTACCCGGACAAAAGGGTCTGAAAGTACCACTTCAGGCACGTAGATCGAGTCTTCCGAGCACAAGGCAAATGCATGCTCTAAGTCCATAGGGTTGAGATTAATTGTTCCCGAATCAAACATAGCTATGCAAGCGAATGATTCCAGTTGATCCGGGAGTGGAATTTTTAGAGGAGTGAGGATTGGCGCTCGAGTCTCACTAGTCGACGGACTGGCAGAGGAATCATTGTCGACTCGCAAAAATAAACTCTGAAACCAGGCAGAACTATGCAGAGGACGTTCGAAGAGCTTTAGCGAAATAGTAGCTCCGCTCATGTTGCGATATATCTTTGAAGCTGTATATATTGCGTACAGCGACTTACTGCAGTCAGGTTGAAGTGTATGGGCACTTGAAATTAGAGAGATTCCGGGTGTCTGGGAATGTGCAGTCTGAGAATATGCATCATTACTGCCCGGTTCATTCATAATTACGCACATGTAATCTTGCAGTCTCTCACTAGTCACTGTTGCATATTTGAAATTTTGAATAGCAGCGGAGGGTCTGTCTGCTTTTTCCATGTCGTATCTCGCTTTCTGACGATAAAATCCAACCGAACCACGTTCTGAACCTCTGCTCCGATGTAGGAATAGCCCAAGACGCCAATCCCCGACCACAGCTTCGAAATGCAAGGGCGATGGCTCAACATCAGGATTGGTTTCAAAACAGTGCCAGGGAATTGTTCCTTCAGTGGTTGAGTGGCATTCATCCTCTGGCGCTTCAAGATCGTCTCGTGGATAGAGTGACGGCGAAATTTTCCAATCGAAGGAATTGTGTACTCTGTCGAAACTTACGCCATAGTTCGAGCGGCAGCAGATTTCACCCTGTTGAGATAGTCTTTCTAGTCTTGCCTCAATGACCCATCCCTTATCTTGAACTTCGTCGTCGGCAAACGCTTCCTTCTTTGCCGAGGCAAATGGAGTCCTAGTGCGGACTTCTGAGGATGAAGACAAAGTACTGTCTGTTTTGGTACAGAACCATCTCGCATGGACCTTCTCGTGGGTCAGTTGGTTGTTGCTCTCAAGGATTGTTGATGCCTTTGTGTGTGGAGCTACTGTAGCATATTCGAAGCACTTGACTTGTCGCGGATTTGACAAATACTGAGCGCCATGCGCATAGCAGATGACCGCATTACTGCTATTCAGTCCGAGTTTCTCGGCAACAGCTCGAAGGTAACTAATGCCGCAATCGACATCCAATTTCTCGCTAAGTCCTGCGATGCTGAGTGGATTACAAAGACCAAAAAAAGGCGACAGGTTGAGTTGGCGGTCCGAGAGGAACGTCTTTGCTCTCCGGGTTCCATGCTTTAGGAGCATGAGGTTATGCTGATGAGTTGGACCTTTAGATCCAAGAAGATCGCTCGCTGCCTTCACGATCTGGTATAACCATCCGAACCGGTGAGACAAATTCGCCTTAACACCCCCTTCATCGGACCGACGCATTCTGCCCCAAAGAAACTGAAACCATTCAGCTACTAACAAAAAGTCCCTTGGACTGATCCTCCAGGCTCCAAGCCAGCTTCCGAAGGCCACTAATCGAAGTTGAGTGAATGTCACTCGTGAATAGTCCCGGTTACTTTGAACAAGTATAGGATCACCGTAGTACTGCAGGTGGGACAAAGTTAGAGACCATTGAATGCCCTCTCTGTCCTCTGCAGTGCGGGACTCCACGCCAACTGTCCCAACTCCGGTAGAAGGGATGAGTTTGTCCTTGAAACTAACTTTTATTGGTTCGTTCCCGAGCACAATTAAGTCGGGGAAGAGATGCCAAGCCGAAAAGGCTAAGAAAAGTGACCCATCGGAGATCAACTGTGGTCTACCACAGAGGAAGTTTTCCATACCTATCATGGATCGCCTCCACACGTCAATGGCTTTAGCATACGTTGAAGGGCCACCAGCGACGGGGACGTTGATGTTTTTGAAAATTAGCGAAAGCTGACTCTGTGCCCATGCCTTCGCTTGATCGGCTCTACGAAGCCAAGCCCTTGCACTGCTGTCCCAAAGAGCGAGGTCGCTCCTTGTTATGTCCTGTCGTGCACCGACAATACTAGAGGGTGACACGTTGTGATTGTTTTTGAACCCCTCTTCGATCTCCTGTCGCCTTGCAGCAACAAGCTCGACCCAGAGCGCGGTGGATGCTTTTGCATCCCATGCACGAGCTAAGAGGCAAGAGAGGAAGTACACGCCAAGGGCTGAAATTCCGGATGTCGCTGCAGCCCAGAGGGTAGTACCGTCTGCGCCAACAAACGGTTCAAACGGCCCGTGGTAGTCCGAGCCTGTGGCATTGATACCCGACGTATTGATGATTTCGGACATCCTGAGTCCGTAGGCTGATATTAACTTCGGCGTCGATGGTATGAGATCCTCGAATAAGGCGCCAAGCCTGCGCGCGGTCTTATGGGTGGGACCTTCCTCAGCGTCAATTCGTCGCTTAGTCGAAAGTGCGGAAGCAATGCCGTTGAACTCAACTGGTGCCTCTAATTTCAGAAGGGCAAAATCGAATTTCACGTTTGCGAGTGCCGCATAGTTCTCATTGGTAGCCGAGAAGAAGGAACTGGTCGCGTTTCCGAGTACCGACATCGCGAAATTCCCTGTGTTGTCCGAAGGTAAATGGCGACGCTTCTAGACGGTTTCAATTTCTCCTCTGTGCGGTAGACTCGGACCCAACTTTCAATACCACGAAGAGGACTGAGAGAACCTTAAATGAATGAGAGAATTCAGGCGATATAAAACATGTGTCTTGGCGCGGACCGGAAAATGTCGTCACGAGTTTGCAGCGTCTATTGAGACAGCGCCCGGCATAAGTTGAAGCACACAAGTCCGAGTGATGTGGCTCTCTTCTATATGAGTCAGCTATATAAGACTCGTCGGTTGGATGAAACGGTTCGTTTTGCATTCAACCCGGTGCGAAGAATTTCAATCTTGAAAGAGCGCCGAATTATAGAAAAACAGCAATTCTGAGGACGGCGATTCTAAGGGTCGGTGTAAGGGCGCCGAAGCCAGTGTAGGAATGAAGTACAGAGGTTCTGGCTGAGACGCATCAAAGGGAAGGGGGGCTATAATCCGCGCAAGGGAACCGTCAGCCTGTTATAACTAAAGGAAGGCTCAGTTGATATTTACCTTGACAACTCCAAGAACGTAACTTGTTGGTGACCGGGATGGGGCGCGCAAGAGAGTAAAGAGGTTGTTGAACGCTAAATTAGAATGAGAACTCCGTCGTATCGAATCGAGGTTATACGCGCACGATCACGGCTCCGAAACGGAGCACATCTGATTTATGTAAAAGGACGACGTTTGGTTTTATCGTGCATTTGACAGAAGTGGATCGTTGGCTTCCACGTAGAGCGACTTCGACGGGCGCTCTACATAGTGGAGTAGGAGGAAGGCCTGCGGGGACATAAATGTGTGCCTGAGTTGATGAAGTGTATGCCTACTTTCGGGCGTTGGCGATGTGGGGAGAATTACCAGCTTACCCTTGGGCGGGGCTGCGGCCAGTTTATCAGACCCTACAGTCAAAAGTGTCCGTGCAGAGGTCATACCAAAAGTGACACTTTTTGCCAAATGCTACAGGCAAAACTCCTTAGTACGATATGGTATTCGAGGTTATCTCATAAATCAGACACTCCGCAGAAGATTTGTTCCGTGACATGGGATAACGCATAGACCCTCTAAAACCCCTGCAAACTCCCAAGCCAATCATAATAGCGCCCTAACTCCTGCTAACTCCTGCTAACTCCTGGACCAATTAGAACAGTGCACTAATATTAGCCCCCTGCGCACCCCTATTACCTAATAAAATCCTCTATAGAGTGTTTAAGAGCTTATAGTCGTCGCTTTAGTAAGAATTAGATGTTTTAGATTATATATTTTAACTTTAACTGGCTCTACTATAGCCCCACTAATAGTTATTAATGCTTTATTTAATACATTTTAATCTTAAAGTAATAATATTTAATTCTATATATATAAAAGCTAATTAAAACGTAGTTAAAGGTATAAGATATATTATATAAAACCTTAACCGCATTTTAGAATTAAAATTTTATACTACCTATAAACTGTTCCTCCTACTACTATCTACACTATAACTATATTACGTCTACTTTTATTACTAACTAAGTTCTATTATCTCCTATAAACTCCTATAAACTTTTAAGCTAATTAAATACCTAAATAAAATTATAATTATAGAAAGAAATAGTATAAAGATTAGTAGAAAACGGAGGTAGGTAGGGTAGAGGTTTATCTGCGCCTAATACTATAACTAGGTCGTGTTATAGCAATCAGTTTAATAAACCTAGAAGAATTACTATCTATTATTAAGGAAGCTTGGCGTAAGGAAAATATTCTATAAATACTCCAGTATATAAACCTAGGAGGTCGCCTTTAAACCCCTTATTTTAAATAAATACGCACTTTAAGACGTTTAATATGGTCTTAGTAATATACTTCTTGTAACCGACTACGGGTGCTGCCGAGACAGCCTCAACGCCACCCTATATATTGATCGCAGATCAATATTGCTTGCAGATCACTGTTCCCATTTCATCCTATTACCTACACCATTTCATATATATATACCTCTTGATTTCCATAGATTTACAATTAAGTCGCTTGTTTAATTCCTACACACTGCAAAGCTTACACTTCTTATTATACGCATAGGTTTTAAAAAGAGTCTTATTTTTTACGCTTTTTTAATTTTAATAGATAAGATTACTATTTAGTTAATTCTACTAAATAAACTTAGTAATAAACAGTTAGATAATATTTAGAAGTTTATTAGTTTTAACCTATACCTTATTACTACTAAGAGTAGGAGCCTAAATAGGGCCCTAATTGTTAGGTAAAACCTAAGTAGATAATTATATAGCCGTAAAGTATGGGCGACCCTAGGGCAACCTAGGGGTAACTCGCCCGTAAGGCACGTACGCTGCATATACTTAGGGAAAACCCTTCCTACCTTACACACAGACTTCTCCTTTTCCCTTAAGGATTTGTCTCTGTCTATACAATATACCCTATTATTCTATTATTAGACTCCCTATTTATATCCTTACCTTATATTTAAATCCTTACTAATCCCCTTAAGAGGATAGCTGGTTTAATTTTTCTATAATACCTTTAAAAAGAAAACTAACGCCTATACCTAATAGTAATACGCTGGCGATATAACTGTAGAATGCCTTAGGATCTAGTATAGATAAAACCGCTAAAAGTACACTAGTAGAATTTAAGCCACCTTTAGAATCTTAAAATAATTAGATATTTACAAACGCTAAAGACTAGTTTAACTTATATAATTGGCTTAAGAAAAGCTTAGTAAGGTTACTAGCGTCTTACTAAATACTGCTAACCTAAAGGAGCTAGATAAGCTAGCTAAGAAAATAGCCAACTTATAGAGCATTATTAATTTAATAAAGCCCTCCTATTAACTCTCTAGTAAGGAGTATAAGTTATATAGCGAACGCATACGCCGAATAAATCTTAACGCCCTAGTTAAGAAGTTACTACCTAATATTAGCGGTACTACTTAACAGCATTTTAACCGGTAAATCGCCGTAGTTAAGAACTAATTTAAGGTTAATAATGCTAACTACAACTGTAAGTAACGTACGCGCTAGGCTATTAAAGGTCTTATAAAAGAAAAGATAATTGCTTAACTAGTATATTAACGGCTAGGTACTAAGAATAAAAGTCCTTTACTATAGGATAAGTTTAAGACTATAGTTTAAGACCAGATTAGGAACCTTATAGTTAGGCGCTTTAATAATACTACTATATACTATATAGCTATTATAAAGAAGAACTAGAGGTTTAACGTCTTCCTAGCCCGTATATATAGCTTAGAGGGCCGCTTCTTATATACCCCTTTTATTAATCATAAGTAATAGGTAAACTTTTAGTTCATATACCTCCTAGCCTACCTATAAGTAGAGCTCTTCCGCTAAAACTTCGTTAAATAGGTAAGAACCACTAAAGACCTCTTCGCTAAAATCCGCTATATAGAGTAATTGCTTAATACTATAAAGCTTGCGGAAGACCGCGTAGGGGGTAATAATAAATTCTTACGCTTAAAGCGTAGTTATAGCATAGGCTCTATAGACTTAGGCTTAGGGAACAGAACCTAAAAAAGGCAACGCTTTTTAAAGTAAACTCCTAGGGAGACTACTTAAAAGCTAGATAGCTTAAGGGACCCCTAGACGCTAGTGCTACGTAGGCGAGTTAAAGGACCGTAGGCGGCTATTATAAGGAATACTAAAAGCAGGCTAATAAAGAGAAGTTAGCTCGGCCTTTGGAAAACCTAAAGCCCTAGTAGCGTATCTCTCTTAACTATAACTAGGGCCTAATATAGAGGGAAAAAAGGAACATATTATAGTATATATTGTAATAGATATACCCTAGGGCGAAGTCCGCCTATATACTTTATATAATAATAGGTGCCAAATTAGCCTTATTAATTAAGACGTTGTCTATAGGTTTAACCTACCTATACGCTACGCGCTATGTTTATATAAACCTATTATATGTTTCCTTAATAGCAACCAGATAATAAACTGGAATACTTATAATTTAACGGTTACTACTAGCGACTCCTAGGGTACCTCTTGCACTATTAGCCTGCAAACCTTTTAGGGCGGCTTATTTAATAGTTATAATATAGTTTTTAGATAGGATTAGCTCGCGGAAGCAGGTCTATTAATTAGCTTCTATTTTAGACAGTTTATCTAGGGTACTTTAGACCCTAAACGCCTCTAAATAGTTACCCTTAATGCTTTTCTAGCAGACATTAAGGCTAGTGAAATAGTCTATTTACTATAGCTAGAAGACTCCCTTTCTATACCAGTTATAAATACAATAGAAAACCTATTATTACTGGCAATAAATACCTATGTAAACCCTTTAGATGTAGAAACACCAGTTATAAATATAGTAGAGGACCTACTATTACTAGCAGTAAGTACTTATAGAGACCCTCTTGTGCTAGCGTAGATCACCTATATATAAAGGGGAGGTAATTAAAACCCTAAAACTATTAAATATACTATAGTAGAGCTATATATACTCTTAGTGCGAGTACACCTACAAAATGTATTTTGGCCGCACCCTTCTCTTTACTAGCTCCTAGAAGTATACTACTACGTAATAGTTGCTTTAACCTCTATAGCCCCTAGCCTACTAGATGTATATAAGGAGGAAATTAATATCTTCTCTAATAAGCTAGTAAGTATACTATTGCAGAACTCTAAGTATAACTATATAATCGACTTAGAAGAAAGCAAGACGCCACTATAAATGCCCCTCTATAACCTCTTATAGAAAGAGTTATAGATTTTATAAGAGTACCTAAACAGTACTCTTAAAAAGGGCTAGATTAGGCCTAGCAAGTCGCCTACTAGAGCGCCCATCCTCTTTATACTGAAAGTAGACAGTATAATATAGCTATGCGTTAACTATAGACGCCTAAATAAGATCATGATTAAGAACTAATACCCCTTACTGCTAGTTAGTAAACTCTTTAATAGGCTTAGCTATGTAAAGATATTTATAAAGCTAAATCTTTATAATACGTACTATAGGATTTATATTAAAAAGGGAGACGGATAAAAGACCGCATTTAAGACACGCTATAGTCACTTTAAGTACCTAATAATGCCCTTTAGTTTTACTAACGCCCCTATAACGTTTTAGAGCTATATTTATAAAGCTCTAGGAACCCTAGTAGATACTATTTACGTAGTTTACCTAGATAATATTCTTATCTACTTAAATAATAAGGATAAGTACGTCGAGCACGTTAAGTAGGTATTATAACAGCTTCGCGCTTAGGGCCTATACGCTAAACTATTAAAATGCATCTTTTATACTAAGAACGTTAAGTTTCTGGGCTTTATTGTTACCCCTAGGGGTATTATAATAGACCCTAACTACATAAAAGCTATTAAGAAATGGCCTAAGCCTAAGTTTTATAGGGATATCTAGGTTTTCCTTAGCTTCGCTAACTTTTATAAGCAATTTATCTGGAACTATTTGGATACCGCATACCCCCTATATATATATCTTATATAGGCATATTACAACCTAGGGTTAGATAGGGAGAAAAAGTAAAAGCATAAGTTAAAAGGGCCCACTAAATAGTATTAACCTTGGTCCTAGCCTAATAACACTTAATAGGCATTCTATAAGCTACGCGCTGCGGTTATATAGGCTTTACTACTTTATTACTTTAACCTAAATCTACCCTTAATGGTAATTACTAACGCTTTTAATTGTACCTATAGCGGTATACTTCTATAGCCTTTAGGGTAGGGAGACCAACTCTACTAGTACCTAATTACTTATTATAGTTAAAAGCTTACTAGCCTAGAAGTACGGTATAATACGTATAATAAAGAACTGCTTGCTATAGTATAATGCTTTAAAACATAGCGCTATTACCTTAAATACGCCGCGTATGTAACGCGCGTGCTCTATAATTATAACAATCTTAAGTACTTTATAACCACTAAGAGCTTATCTACTCGCTAGGCCTAGTACGCTATAAAACTAGCTAAATTTAATTTTAAGATTAAATATGGGCTAGGTAAAGTAAATCCCACTAATATACTATTCTGGCGCCTAGATTATACTAAAGGCTTTAAAAATAGTAGTAAGAGGACACTCCTTAATACTATACTGCCTATATTATAGTAAAAGTTATAGGTTATAGGCCTTATAGGCGGCCCTAGTACTACTATACTACACTAGTGAGTAGTATATATATAGTATGCGAGTAACCCTTATAAACTTAGCGCTGGCGGACTAGAGCGTCCTGCCATTCTCTTTAAGACTACTTTAACTAGCCTAATAGCGCTTAACCCTAGGGAAGACCCCTTAGCCTAAGCTACGATCCCCTATAATAACCTAGTAAGTTACCTACGTATTATATATTACTTTACTAGCACTAACTTTACGTAGAGTCTTGTGCCACAGCAAGAGGTAGTAGTAGCTACTTTAGCCGAAACGGCGTTTATAGAATACCCCCCTAAGTTACTAGTTAATTTTATTTATAGAGTATAAAAAAGGGACGCCTTTATACGCTTTATATATAATTAGTTAACCTAGGAATAAGTTCCTACTAGTAATAAAGACTATACCCTTAATAATTAAGGACTCCTAAGGCAAAATAATAAGGTCTAGGTGCTAAATTATATACTACTATAATAGGAGATCCTTAAGCGGAATTATAACAACTCTATAGGCGGCCACTATAGATTTAACCATACTTTTAAGGTAATTATATAGAAGTATACTTAGAACGGCCTTACCTAAAACCTTTATAAATACCTAGATAATTATAATACCTACTAACGCTCTAAATTGCGCCGCTATAAACCCTATAGTAAGCTGCAGCCTCTTTAGGTCCCCACCCGAGCCTAACAGCATTATTTACTTAACTTTATTATAGATCTCCTAGAGTCTAAGACTCCTAATAACGTAGAATATAACTCCGTCCTTATCCTTATAGACCGTTTTATAAAGCTAGTACGCTATTATCTAGTATATAAGATAATTAATACTATATAACTTGCAGAACTCTTATTTAGAGTCTCTATATAAATAGGGCCTTTAAATAATATTGTCTCTAATAGGGGTAGTATATTTATAAGCAAGTACTAAAGCACTATATACTACTATCTCCGCGTTTAATATAAACTTAGCACCGCATTTTACCCGCAGATAGATAGTTAGATAGAGCGTTAGAACTAGGAGCTTAAGGTATACCTACGTATATTTATAAACTAAAAACAGTCTAATTAGGCCTCCCTACTCAAAAAAGTAGCCTTTACCTATAACTTTAAGGTCTATACTATAACAAAGCGTTTCCCTATTAAGCTCGCCTATAGCTAGCTACTAAATATCCTAGATAGAGTCTTAGATAGCGTCTAAGACGCCTAGTAAAGTAGGGAGGGGTCTAAGTTAACGAATGTCTAACTCGCAGAGATATATCTATAACGCCTATACCTTACATATAAGGCAGCGGCGGCGTTAATAATGTACGCCTAAAAGCTTTAGGCAAAATACTATAATCGTCACCATCTAGCTAAGTATTTCGCCGTAGGTAAACAAGTCCTACTTTCTTCTAAGAATATCTATACAAAACGTCTCTATAAAAAGCTTAACAATAAGTTTATAGGACCGTTCTAGATCCTAAAGCGCGTAGGGCAGTAAGTATATAAGCTAGAGCTTCTATCTACTATAGCACGGCTCTACCTAGTCTTCTATATCTCCCTACTAGATCCTTATAGGTTATACCCTAGGTTTTAACCCCTAGTAGTAAAAGAGCTTAAAAAAGGTAGCTAGGAAGTAGAAGTAATTATTACCTACTAAAATTATATTAGACAACCGCAGTACCTTATTAAATAGCTAGAATAGCTAAATAAGTATAATAAATAGAAATATAAGACAGAACTTAAAAATTGTTAATAACTATTAGATAAGTACTGTAAGCGGAATACCCTAGCCTTATAGCCGAAGCGCAGGTAAAAAGTAAGCGCCGCTATTAAAATATAACCTATATTAAAGCGGAGCAGAGGACGTTCTAAGAGATTAAAGAATAAGTAATAATTGCTATAAGAACTGCAGCGTATATATAGGGTGAAGTTTTAATTTATTAATATCTTATATAAGCTATACTTTAACGCAACCTAGCGATACTAGTAACTTATAGGCGAGGCTACGGCGTATACTAGTAATAAAGCTTAATTTAGAAAGCACCCTTTCTAGACCTAATCTGTTACTCTATACTAGCTAAGTAAATTATTTATATATTAGAGAATAGGCCTATTTATAATTGGGGTTTATTTAACTAGGGTCTATAACCTACTAGTAACCCGCTAGTAGTAACCTATACTAATAACTTATACTATTCTATGTATATACTATACAGATAACGCGTAAGGCTAAAGTATAGGTTAGTAGCAGATTTAACGGGCATATAGCCTTGCCGTCCTAAACCTAGCTGTATATAAATAACCTATAACCTACCTATAAAGTATATACGGCGTTACGCCGGTATAGCGTAAGGCTAAAGTAGGGTTAGTGGCGGATTTAATAGGTATATAGCCTTACTGTTTATAAATCTGGCTATATGCAAATAACCTATAACTAACCCGCGAGGTACTAGCAACCTACCTATGTAAGTAAGCTTTTAGAATATTTTCAGTCTACTAAATTTAGGTAATAGTATTAAGCTTTACTAGCTCTACCTATTAAATAGATTAATTAGGATTTTCTATACCGGGTATATAAAATTGCTATTAGCTCGGTTAAATGCGGGGGGGTTTTAATAAGGCAAATCTAACTAATTAGATAACTTTAACCGCTGGTTAAAGTTCGTTAATATTTTCGCGCCGCGTATATATACTACCCGTCTCTCTATATACAAAATTAAAACGCTCTTTCCCTTCTAAATTTTTTCCTTACTAAGGTTTTTTATGGGGTTTTATTAAGGCTTAAGTATATAAAGGATTAGGGACAACCCTTTTTAAAGGGGGGGGGCATTGTTAGGTAAAACCTAAGTAGATAATTATATAGCTATAAGGTATGGGCGACCCTAGGGCAACCTAGGGGTAACTCGCCCATAAGGTACGTACGTTATATATGCCTAGGACAACCCTTCCTACCTCGCATACAGACTCCTCCTTTTCCCTTAAGGATTTGTCTCTGTCTATACAATATACCCTATTCTTTTATCATTAGACTCCCTATCTATATCCTTACCTCACACTAATAAAAAAAAGTAAAGGATAGTATATATGTACACGTACTTTTTAGTCCTAAGTAGGCCTTATTAAAGTCTTTCTAGAATATATTAAAGAGCCTAAAACTATAGGCTAGGATTAAACTTATTATAATTAATAAGTGCTATCTAGTAAAGTAATAGGAATTATTTTAACCAATATTTATAATATTAGGCGAGCTATAAACAATACTTTATTAAGATATAGTTTAGTTTAGTTATTCTACTATACTTAGTAATAAGGCAGAATAATATAGTGGCTTAGCGGTTTGGGTCACTATATATAGCTTTAAGAAGTATAACTAGACTTTATACTAAGTTCGGCTAGAGGGGTTTAATAAGGTTAGCTACCTCTCTTTTTAGTCGACTTAGGGCGTAATAGAGTTAATTAGCTTTAGTTAGGTATTAATTAGCGTTACTAGTTAGCTTATTCTTAAGCTAGTTTAAAAATAACTAAAGCTCTTATTATTTACTAGTAAATACTAGAGGGTCTAGTAGTTTCTTAAATTATTATAGTATAGTAGTTAGTTTAAAGTAAATAACTACTACTAGTTTAGGGCTCGCGTTCCGTATATAGGCCTCTAGAAATAGCGTTCAATCTTAAGGCCCTAGTGTAGGTATTTTAAGGGTGCGGATTTCTTCTTAGAGGGCTTTAATTAATTATTAGTGTTGGGTCTTTTATTCTATAAGGGCGTTTATAAAGGACGTCTATAAACCTACTATCTGCTCTTTAAGCACAGCAAGTACATTAACTGCTATTATAGGATCTTTAATTGCGTTCTGTATTTTACTAGTAGTATAGGTAGTTAAGGTAATATAGTATTACGGAGTAAGTATAAGCGGCAATAATATATAGCAAGGTAGATATTATTAAGCTATATATATAAACTATATAAGGAGGTTAAAGCGTTATATAAGAAAAGAAGGTAAGAAAACGGGAAGAAAGGGTATATATTATTAACTTGCTTAATTAATATATTATTACAGCGCTAGTAAAAACTAGTAAAAACTAGTGGAAACTAGCAGATTGTAGCTAGTAGATATTCGTAGATTATAGCGGACAATCGCAGATAGTTTTATATAGTTTTAGAAAATTGCCGTTATATAACTAGAGGATTATATATAACGTCAAGCAGCGCTACCTTCTATCTTCTTTCCTTTCTCTAGCTTTAGATCCTTATTTATAGACTACTAATTATATAGGCTTGCGCGTCCCTCTTGCCGTACTTATACTTTAATTAACTAAGTTACTAATATTATCTAAAGCTTATCTACTCTTCTTCTTAAGAAGAAACTTAAATATATCTATAAAACTATAAATAAGAATAGAATATAAAAGTAAACCTAAAGACTATTACTAAAACTTAAAGAATAGAATGGAACTGGAATAATAGAAAAGAATAATAAGACCTATAGAATATGCATAGACTAGAACCCCTATAAAACCCTACTAGAAGTTACCCTAATAACTATACTACTATACTAAGAAATACAGCGGCTGGTAAAGCAGCTATAGAACCCTTAAATACCTCCAATGGTAAAACAGCAACGAACTTAAATTTTTAGGTAAAGCTTGCTGCAGCTAATGCCGAAATTAAACGACTTTAAGAGCTACTTAAAGCTAAAGAGCCCCCTATACCTAGCAAAGAGCTATCGGACACTTAGAGACTTACTATAGTCCTTAAAACCCTAGCCTAATATATAGCATTAGTATTATTGCGGTCTGCGAAGGTTATAAACCCCCTATTGCTTATAAATAGAACTAACCCTATATTTAATAATTAGAAGCTTTAATTATAGGATAAGCTTAAAGTTAATACGGACTACTTCCCTATTACTTAGGCTTAAATGGCTTATATCTTTGGCCGTACCAGTAGGGACGTATATATATACCTATATCCGCGATACGCATAGGACTTAGTAAATCCCTTTCTCTCTAAAGAAGAGATAATTGTCTACCTATCTTCTATTTATAAGGACCCCTTTAAAGTATAAAACGCCTAACTTAATTATAAAAGCCTAAATATAAAAATAATAGAGACCTTCTTAGCTTTTTAAACCCACTTTCTATACCTAGCTAGCTAGGCTCGAATTCCCTAGAAAGATCTAATGCTAAACCTATTTAATAAGCTTACCCTAGACCTACAACGAGCCATACTGCTAGTTTTTACTACTATATAGACGCTAAAGGAACTTACGGACTAGTACTTAGCTATTAACTAAGGCCTTTACCAAATTAAGGCACGCGCTAACTGGTATAAAGCTAGAAACCCTTTAAATTAGACTATAAGTAATATAAGAATGGCCCGTAATGCCCTGGTATAATTAGCAACCTTTATAATACTACCTATATAGCCCGCTGCTAATTTAGTAGTTAGTTATACGGCTAGTCCTACTATAGGTCTAGCGAATACTCGGCCTATATATAGCAACCCCCGTATATAGGCCATTAGTAATTAAAGAGCTTACTTCTCTTATGGTTAAAAAGGCTACTATATAAAGAATTGCCTAATAAACGTAAAGGCGGACAAGGTCCTATTAATCCAGGAGAATAGCATAGAGTTAGAAAAAAAAGGAACCCTAAAGGAAGACTCTTTTTTAGGGTTAAAAGGGATTTATATATTATATATTAATCTAGGTCGGCTAGTTAGTAGAAAGGGCTGCACTATCCCTTATACTTTATTCCGTAATAAATATTAAGTTTTAACCTTTGCTTTAGCTAACTTTAAAGTAAATACTTTTACCTTAATAGATACCTAGTATACTGTAAAGCTAGCT
This sequence comes from Cenococcum geophilum 1.58, assembly GCF_001692895.1. Classification (NCBI taxonomy): domain Eukaryota; kingdom Fungi; phylum Ascomycota; class Dothideomycetes; order Gloniales; family Gloniaceae; genus Cenococcum; species Cenococcum geophilum. The sequence goes on along the minus strand of NW_027137560.1, from coordinate 161,386 downwards.
AACCTTTTAAATATACTTATTAAAGAACTACCTAAACTAATTCCTATTTACGGGTATAACGGGCGGATAGGGTTACCTATTATAACTATCTTGCAGATTTACCTCTATATTAATAGATAAAGGTAGTATAATATCCCCTTACTTATTACGGACCTGGGAAGCTATAATATAATCTTAAAAAGAAAATATCTAGCCTATTTAGGCTTATAGCTTAATATATAAAGTAGGCGGCTTATTTAGCCTAAAACCTTACCCCTAACCCCTTCTTTTATAAAAGAAATTAGCATTATAATAGAAAACCTTATATAGCCATAGATTAATACTATTTACTAGGTAGATACTATGCGTAGGGACTAGGCCTTTAAGAAAGACGTATAGCTTAACCCGTAACGGATCCATATACTATACCGCCCCTAGACTAGCTATATTACACTACCTATATTAAAGACCTAGAAAGCTAATAGTAACCTAGCTAAGTTAACTATAGAGGACTTAGGCCCTACGCAGCTATAAAGAAAAGCTAGGAATATTGGACGCTATACTAAACTAATAAATAGGAAAGATAACTTATAGAAAATGGAATGTGCGCTAAAGAAGACTATAAACCCTATACCGCAAAATATAACCTAATAGATATCTATAAAGAAACCAGGGAACCTTCTACTAGTTAATATCTACTATATTAGTGCCGTAGAATTCTACTAAAACTTGGTTTAGCCTAATACCGTTGCCTTTATAACTAGCTTATATAAAATTAATTAAATAATTAAGGAAAAGAAAAGTAAGCTTAGCGGATAAAAAAGCAAGCTTATGGATAAGGAACTAGTAGAATAAAAGCTGCCCTATTAACACTAGAAATTTAAGGATATATTTTCTAAAGTAGTATCTAATATACTTCTACCTTACTAACCGTATAACTATAAGATTAAGATTAAGTAGGGTAAAGAAAATACTCTTAGCTTTAGCCCCCTTTATAAGTAGTCTATTACTAAATTATAGGCTATAAAGTAATATCTTATTAATAACCTAAATAAGGGCTTTATTAAGCCTAGCTAAGCCCCTTTTACCTTACTTATTCTCTTTACTAAAAAGCTAAATAGAGGACTCCACTTCTGCATTAACTACTATAAGCTAAATAATATAACCCGCAAGGACCACTATCTGCTATCCCTACTTAATAAGACTCTAGCCTAAATAAGTAGAGTTAAGGTCTTTATAAAGCTTAATATCCGCTAGGCCTTCTACTAAATTAGAATAAACCCTAGGTTTAAAGATCTTACTATATTTTAAACCCGTTACAAAATATATAAATATAAAATACTTCCTTTTAGACTAACTAATGGACTAGCTATATACTAGCGGTATATAAACAATATACTCTCTAACTACCTTAACGACTTCTATACGGCTTATTTAGATAATATTATAATCTACTTTAAGAATAAGCTAAAATATAAGGAACATGTCTATAAATTCCTATAATGGCTCTATAAGGCTAGCCTCTAGGTTAATATTAAGATATTAGAGTTTAGTATTAAGCGTATAAAGTACTTAGGTTTTATTATTAGTATAAATAGAATTAAAGCCAACCTAGAGAAAACAGCTATAATTAACTAGTAGGTACCCCCACAGACCGTAAAGGGGGTATAATTATTTTTAGGTTTTTATAACTTCTACTAATATTTTATTAAAAACCACAGTAGGATTACCTAGCCTCTTAACCGTCTTACTAAAAAAGACTAGCCCTTTTACTTTAACGCTATATATAGGCAGACCTTTAATAAGCTTAAAAAACGGCTAGTATTGGCTCCCCTACTTGCCTATTTTAACTTAGAACGGCCCTTAATACTAAAAACTAATGCCTTAAACAGTGTAATAGCTAATAATTTTTCCTAGAAGTAACTGGGTAGAGAATAGCACCCTATTATATACTATTTAAAGACTATAATAGATACTAAGCTAAACTACCATATCTATAATAAAGAAATGCTAGTTATTATCTCTAGCTTTTAGCATTAGCGTATATAGCTAAAGGGGACACCTAAGCCAATTAAGGTAGTTTTAGATTATAAGGCCCTAGAATACTTTATAATAACTAAGGCCCTTATAGCCTAGTAGGCACACTAGGCGAATATCCTATCTTAGTTTAACTTCTTAATTATATATAGACTAGGCGCTATAAACCGTATAGACGCTCTTATAAGGCGCGAATAAGACCTAGATAACTAGATAGCTGTAAATATCTTATTACGGACCTAGACGCTACTATAACTAGAACACCTTAACCTTTAGATATAAGTAGAACTAAGTATAAAATCTTTAAAAGCTGAGATATACCCTATTAACTTCCTAGAACTTAACCTTATTAATAGGCTACTATAGGTAAACTATACGGCCCCTTCTTTATAGGAGTACTATAAAAGGGTAAAGAACGTTACTAGCCTATGGTCCCTTAAAAATAGATTACTTAAGCACTAGGTATAGCTAGTAGTAGTAAAGGAATAGGACTTGCGGACTTAGCTTATTGCTAAAGCATATACCTAGGTTTCTACAGCCTACCCTAGAAAAAATAAGACCTATAGGATTATTGGCAACCACTACTACTAGCCTAAAATAGTTATAGACGTTAACCGTTATATATAGAACTGCGATAGCTACTATAGATCTATAATCCCACAAGATAAAACCTTAGGACTCTTAAAACCACTCCTAATACTAGAACGCCTATAGTAGTATATCTTTATAGACTTTTATAAGCTGCCTATAGACTATAACAGATACAATATAGTTATAATCCTAGTTAACCGCTTTAGTAAGCGCCTATTTTTAATCCCCTATTATAAGAATATTAATGCTAAAGAGGCGGCCTAACTATATATCTACTACGTCTACTAAATCTACAGACTACTAAATACTATTATATCCAATTATAGGCCGTAATTTATATTAGCTTTCTAGAATAAGTTTACTTAGATCTTAGGTATTAAGCCAAAGCTTTTTATAGTATACCACCCCTAGATAAATAGTTAGACGGAAATTGTAAATTAATACTTAGACTAGAGACTTCGGCTCTTTTTTAACTACTTTTAAGATAACTAGGCTAAACTACTACCCCTAATAGACTACGCCTAAGCAACCCTACCCCATAACTTTATAGGATTTACCCCTATCTAACTAGAAATAGGTTACTTACCCTATATAAGCTTTAACTAGAGAAGACTAAAAGGACCCTAGACCTTATACAAAAAACTATCTTATAAGGAGGCCTAGCAGTACGCTAAGCGCTTGGAAGAAGCCTAAACAGTAGCCCGTACAAATCTAGAAAAGGCCTAGAAATTAATGCAATAGTAAGTAAATAAGTATAGGCGAGAGCCTAACTTTACTATAGGAGATATAGTCTAGGTTATAATAAAGAACTAAAAGATAGAATAACCTAGCTATAAGCTAGACTATTAGATAGTAGGACTATATAAGGTCCTTAAGAAGATAAGCAACTTATATAAAGTAAAGCTCCCAGATTTAATTAAGGTTTACCCTATTTTCTCTCTAGATAAACTATAAAAAGCTATAAATAACCTATTGCCTAGATAAAAGAATAAACCTCCTCTACTAATCTAAGTTAATGGCGACAATAAATAGGAAATTAAAAAAGTATTAGCCTATAAGCTTATAAGGGGAATATTAAAATACCGTGTTAGCTAGAAAGGATACGACCTAGACCCTACTTAGTACCCTATATAGAACTTTATAGGTAGTCCCTATAAGCTTTTAAAGTTCTATAGCTGTTACCCTAATAAACCCAGACCCCTAAAGTACCTTAATAAGTAAATAAAGTGCTAGAATAGCGAAGATAATAAGCTGCCTATTAAGTATAAAGATAAGAATACCCTATAGATATAATATAGGTATATAAAGCCTAAGGGTAGGCTTTTTTAGAAGGGGGGGGGGTTATATTACGGCGCTAGTAGAAACTAGTAAAAACTAGTAAAAACTAGTGAATTGTAGCTAGTAGATATTAGTAAATTGTGGTAGATAATCGCAGATAGTTTTATATAGTTTTAGATAATTGCTGTTATATAACTAGAGGATTATATATAACGTTAAGCAGCGCTACCTTTTATCTCATTTCCTTTTTCTAGCTTTAAATCCTTATTTATAGACTACTAATTATATAGGCTTACGCATCCCTCTTACCGTACTTGTACCTTAATTAACTAAGTCGCTAATATATATATGGAGTAGAATAGGATTTAGGTAGTAGTTCTAGCAGAACTTAGTAGGATTTAGTAAAACTTAGCGGAATATAGCAGAATATAGTAGATTACCATTAGATTGCTGCAAATTGCCATTATATTACCGTCTTATAGTTAGTCTTTAGTTACTAAGTTAGTAGAAATAGGTAAATGTATATAAGGCGTTATAAGGATATCCTATAATATATATCTACTAAGTACTAATTATAAAATTACTAAGCATATATAAAAGTATAATTTTTATAAATTTAAATTTTTATATATACTTTATTAATATTAGTAAGCATAATATAGGTAATAGGGCTATAATAGTTAGCTACCGCCTTCCTAATTAGGCTTATTACGAGAATAGTTTGGAACATTAAAATACTACCCCTTTTAACAAGTGTACGTGCAGAGCCTCTATATATAAAGCTTCGTGTAAAGCTTTATATAGAGCCTTTGTACAAAGTTCTGTATAAAGTTTTATATAAAGCTTTGCGTATAGAGGCTCCGCACGAAGTTCTACACGAAGCTCTATATGAAGTCTACATAAAGCTCTGCACGAAGCTCTGCACGAAGTTTTACACGAAGCTTTGCGTACGGAGGCTTTGCATTAGGTCCCCGCTATATTCCCAATAGCCTCTACACGTACCTCTACTAAGTATACCCCCTATATAGCCACCTTATTTTTTACCTATCTTTCCTTCCTTATATCCTCCCTACTTAGAAAGGCACTAGAACGGCAGCTAGCAAAGAACTATCGCTAGAACTAGACGACTATCGCCAGAACCAGACGACTACCGTTTGAACGACCGTCCAGCGAACGCTACGAACGATTCAATCAATTAATCGATTGAATTGAACTAGAGCTTTAATATTAGCCCGTCGCCGAATCGAACCAAGGCCTCCTAGGGAGGCACCCCAGACAACCACCGTTTAAATATACAGCCAGCGAACGGCTGTAGAGAACGGTTTAAATTAATATAATTAATCGAATTAGGCGGAGCCTTCGATCGGGCCGACCTTTCCCCTAAATTATAGATAGGTAGGTATAGATAGTAGCACAGATAGGAGGTATAGACGGTAGGTATAGACAGGTAGGTATAGACAGGTAGGCATAAACAGGTAGGTATAGATAGGTAGGTATAAACAGATAGGCATAGATAGGTAGGCATAGATAGGTAGGTATAGACAAGTAGGTATAAACAGTAGGTATAAACAGTAGGTATAGACAGCAGGCATAAATAGGTAGGTATAGGTAGGTATAGATAGATAGATAGATAGATAGGTAGGTAGATAGGTAGGCAGGTAGATAGGTAGGTTAGTAAGTAGGTAGGTAGAAAAGAACTATTACTATATTCTATTTAATTATCTAAAATAATATAATTTATTTTACACTAACTGTATAGACTAAGTAAATACTATTAAGTGTATAAGAGGAGTAGAATGCGCAAGAAGGGTATTATATATTAATTGCATATTATATATAAAAAAAGCTTAATAGAATAAAGGCACTATTTGCCTAGGTGGCTATAAATGCGCAATTAGCTATACCGCGTTATTAAATGCGGTAGTATGCCGTACCTAAGTCGATACTATACGCTACACGCTATAATGCGCGAAATGCGTATTTGGCCGCAATATGCTGCCAAATACTACAAAAATGCTAGTAAATTTTTTCCTAATGTAAGATATATAACGGCCTCCTAAAGCTACTACCTATTCTAAACTAAAGATAAAAGGATACCTTAATTAACTTTATTAATAATCTCTTTATAAGTAAGGACTATATAAATATTATAGTAGTTATAAACCAATTATCCAAAATAAAATACTTAATCGCCTACCTTAATATATTAATACCTACTATTGCCTAACTATTTCTAGATTATATATAGAAACTCTATAGACTCTCTAAAATAATTACCTAATAAAGGTAGCTAGTTTATCTCTATATTTAAAAAAAACTAACTACCTAACTCTATATTAAAGTACTATTATCTATTATATACTACCTAAAAACAAATAGTTAAATAAAATGCATAAATACTATAATGGAATAGTATATTTAAATATATATATTATATTTATAGGACAACTAGATAAACTAGCTTATATTTACTAAGTTTACTATAAATAATTCCGGTTTAAAAATTATAAGGGTTTTCCTATTTTCAGCTAACTATAGGTAGTATTTATAAATAGGTTTTAAACCCTTTAGTAATATTCCTTACCTTATTTATTACGCCTTATAAGTTATAGAAGTAAATTAATTTATAAAGAAGATAGAGAAACTATAATAGTTCCTTACTAATAAGATAATATAGGCTTAATCTATATATAAAGCCGTAGTAAATAAAAAACAAACTCTAGTACCGGCCTATTAAATTAGTAGTTTTATTAAGCTAGATATAAGATATATAAATATAAAACGACCTATTAAGAAACTTAATTTAAAAAAAATACTAGCTCTTATAAGGTTAAAATGGTTATCTTTCCTTATACCTACTAATAAAAGCTCTATAATACGTTAGGAAAAAATTTACTAGTATTTAGCTAGTACTTTACTACACTTTACTACATTTTTAGCATTTTAAAAAGACTATAGGCCTTAAGCACCTTATAGGTAGCTATATTATATATTATATAAAAAAAGGGTTTTAGATAGTTTATTAGTATATAATTATAGCACCTGTTATACTAAACGCGTACTTACGCGTTCGGTACACCAGGTACGCGTTTACGCGTTTAGTGTACTAACCACTTGCTTACGCGTCTGGTGCACTTATAAAGCACTAACTAATTAGGGGGGAGGTGCATTAGTATATAGACCACGTAGTCTGCTTTATATAATTAATAGTTACCATCCAAATAAGCATACAATACTACATATATTTCGTGCCCGTGGATACAACTTACTTGTGCTATTAAGTTAGTACGAACACTGATTAGTAAGCGCGCATAGATTAGCAATTACTTGATACCTCCCCCTAAGCGATACACACGACAGCGACCACCCGTTTAGACTCCTAGTACGACCTACTAAAAGGTTGGAAGTCGGGGATTACGGACTTATCTCTAACTCTATATACTTATTTAAGTCTTAGTATAGTTTACTAGAAGTTATAGACGCGAATATAGACCTATACGGAACCCCTATCCTTAACCCCCTTGAACCTTAAACCTCTTCGGACCTTTTATAGAAACCCTTTACCCTTTTACAAACCATTATGGACCCGTTAATTAATTTTATGGACCGTTATAAGACCTCCCCCACCCGTTATAAGCTGCTACCACCCGCTACGCACCATACTACACTATAGTATGGCAGATATTAGCAAGCAAGTCAGCGAAGGTTAAAAGAAGTGGAGATAAGGCGTTGACGTTACGTCTATAAACGACGTTAACGACTATATTAGCTTTAAAATCCTTAAATATAGACACTTTAAGCTTATAAATGACGACCTATAAGAGTAATATAAGGAAGACTTTATAGACTTTACGGAAGCTATTTTTAAGGCTTATAACCCTACTGCTATCCGTAACCTATAAACCCTTTTATGTTACTAAGGCGTATAGGTTAAAAGGGACAAACGAGTTACTATTATACGGTCTCTATATGATATACTATATAAGGAGGACCAAACGGAATAGACTAAAGAGTAGATCTTAGATTATATTAAAACTAGCGACCTCTTTACCTCCTTTAAACTTAATAGAATCTCTAGCCTTATAGCTAACCTATTTAACTAAATTTGTTCCACAAACCTAAGTAGTATTAGAATTAATCTTACTGGCTAAAGTATACCTAATACTTAAGTTACGGACCATAATACCCCCGTAACCCAAATTACGGACTATAATACCCCTATAAACCAAAATACGGACTAAATTACCCCTGTTATTTAAGTTATAGATCCGCAAGCTATATATCCGCAAGCTATAGATTTGTAAGTTATAGATCTGTAACCTACTTAAGTAAAGACCTATGGCAAGGAGCTAGCTAACCTAGCTAAGCTCTATACCGACAAATCTAAGTATAGCGGTGAAAACAATAACTTTAACTTTAAACTTACTATCTTTACGGACCTTTGTTAAAAGGCTAATATTCCTAAACAGAAATTCAGCTAAGCCTACTCTACTATGCTGCGCGGCCTAGCACTTAACTACTACTACACTAACCTTAAGAGTAACCCCCTTGGTATTCCCTTTAATAAGCTATACAAAGCTATACGTAACTACTTTAAAGGACTAGAATATAAGCGTAATATTCTTACCTAATGGAATGCGACTAAGCTACGGACCGTAATTAACAAGAATACTAAAAAATCGACTATAGAGTACCTGCAAATTCTTATTAAAGACCTTCAGTACCTATAGCATGGCCTTAACACCAAGCTTTGAATAGACGACTTCCTGTATAATAAACTTATTATAGCCTACTAGGAAGTAGAGCCCTATAAGTACGCCTGTTATAAGCCTACAGATACCTTAGCTAGCCTTATTAATGACCTACGCTCCTCTATTATAATGTATAAAGTCTTAAACCCACTAGGTAGCACTTAAGCCTTTGTTACGGATATTTAATATCCGCAAATAAACTTAGACGTCTACTTTATAGACCGCCGCTACTGCTAGCAGCACCTGTACCGACTAAGTCCTACCTATAACCCCTATAGTAACCCCCGTATAAAAACATACCCCCGTAGATAAACTAGCTAAAAGTGCTTCGTATGCGGTAAGGAAGGATGTTGGTCTATAAGGTATACCTAGGAAGAATATAACAAGTCTAGGAAGAGACTTAATAGTTGTATTAACTAGTTCATTTTAGAATACGAAGGAGAGGAAGTAGAAGAGCCCCCTAATAAGTTAATAGAAGCCCTTATAATTAACTTTAACTTAGATACTTAGGAATAAGAGACCTTAGAGATATTCCTAACCACTTTTGGACCTTTTATAGACAGCCAAGCCTTTAATATTATAACTATATTAGCCGACCGTTCCTTTATACACTTAGTTACGCCCAAAAACTATTCTGTAAGTACCCCTATTATAGATATTACAGATTATAAGCAGGACCTATTTATATATATTACTATAGAACGCTATACCCCTAAAGAATTCTACAGTGTTATAATCGATATAAGTACCTTTAAGAAGTCTACTGTAGGCTATAGACAATACCTTGTATATAGGACTACTATAAATGATAATACGGACATTAATATTACGTAAACTAGGGCTGTAAACGTCTAATTTGGCATCAGCTTAACCGCATTAATTAGATTAGTTAAAGTTAAGACTCCAATTAGCCTAGTTAACTTCTACGTAGTAAAAGCGGACACCCCCTTTCTACTCTATTTTATAGACATAGACAGGTTATAGGTGTATTACAATAATGTTACGGACACCCTAATTAGCCCTACAACTGCCCTAGGAAGTAAGTATATTACCCTACTAATTACACAACAATTTAGACACCCGTTCTTTATATAGGGAGAGACTTTATAGACCTACATTTAGGAATCTTTTGACTATAACCCGTGCTACCTTACTAGTACGGAGATCTACCGCCTATACCGCTGTTTCGGCCACCTATTAGCCGAAAAGCTATATAGAGTCCTTAAACACTCTAGATATAACGACGTTAATAGGAAAGCAATTAACTACCTAACTAAATACTGCTCCTTCTGCTAGAAATACGGACATTCCCTAGGCTAATTTAAGTTTACCCTTTATAAGGACCTTAACTTTAACTACTTAGTATACGTGGATATTATATATATTAACGGCAGTCCAGTATTATATATAATTAACGAGGCAACCTACTATTAAGCCGCCTATTAGTTGCAAAATATATCCATAAAATATACTTGGGATATTTTATAGACCTACTAAATTGATATATATATCGGACCTCCGCAGTATATTACCCATGACGCTAGTAGGAACTTTATTAGTAAGGAATTCCAGCAGTATGCTATGGCCATAGCTATATTAACAAAAGCTGTTCTAGTTAAGGCGTACTAATCTGTTAGGCTTATTAAGCAAGCTTATTTAGCCTTATAGAGAGCTTACTAGATTATTATAGACAAGTATAAGGATATCCAAAAGGAACTGGCTTTATAGATGGCCGTAAAAGCTATTAATGACACCGCTGGCCCTGACGGACTAGTACCTACCCTCTTAGTTTATAGAGCTTACCTAAGGATAAGCAACCTAGGCCCTCCTACCCCGTCTATTATGGAATAAGCAGCTGTAATATAGAAGGTAATAACTGAAATAGTTAAGCTACGGGCTAAGCAAGCTATTAATAACGCCCTATACTACCGCAACGGACCTAATATAACCCTAGTACACGACCTCCCGCTTAACTCTAAAGTCCTTATATAGCGTAAAAGCGGCAGTTGGAATAGACCTTATTGTCTACTAGCCGTAGAAAATGAGACGTACTATATATAGCTTTTTAGTGGGCCAACTAGCTTTAGAAGCACGTCCGTAAAACCCTACTTTCGGCCTAAAAATATCTATGACGTCGAACCAGACGAACTGGAAGCACCTATTAAACTAGACGAACCGGAAGCACCCGCCAAATTAGATGAACTAGAAGCACCCTTATCTACCCTAAAAGTCCCCTAGAAACCTATTAAACCTATTAAACCTACCGTAAAGCGTGGTTGAGGACGCCCCTAAAAGTACCCTGTAACTAAGAATACCGTAATAAAAAATTACCTAACCTCTATAGGAATATCCGTAAGGTAATCTTCGCCTACGGATATATTAGTTCTAGTATAGGAAACCCCGTTTATGGACTTATAACGTAAAGAGATTAACGGACTACTTAAAAAGGGTATCTTTGCGGTTATAATAGAGAAAGATATCCCGTAAGGCGTCCGTATATTTAACTTACGCTTCATTAATGAGATTAAGCACCCTAGTACTAATAAAGCCTTTAAGAAATTAAGGCTTATTGTATAAGCTTATAATAATAAGGGAAAGGACTTAGTCCTTATATAATTACCTATAATTTAACAAGTTAGCTAATAAATTATACTTGCACTTACGTTAGGACTACAGCAAACTAAACCTATAGCCCTATACTTATGGGACATCTCGCAAGCCTATATGTAGTCTAACACCTACCTAAGTAGGGATATCTTTATATAACTACCCCGTAAGCTTAACCTATAACTAGGAACAATTTTATAGGTTATAAAACCTCTTTATGGAGTACTAGAAGCTAGGAACTACTAGTTTAAGACGTATTACCAGCATTATATTAGTAAGCTTAAAATGGAACAGTTGACCTACAACCCCTGCCTCCTATATAGCCCATTAAACGGCCTTAGTATTATTAGACTTTAAATAGACAATACCCTATTCCTAGCAGACTAGACCTTTACGGATGCTAAAGAAACTAAACTATAAAAGGCTAAGTTCTTAGTAAAGCCACAAGAGTAGTTAACTAAGTAGAATCTAATTAAGTTTAATAGAGGCCTAATTATATAAAAGGGTAACCTAATTAAGCTAACTTAGAAACGCCAAGCTTAAAACCTAAAGCTTATTATAGTAAAGCCTATAGACCTTACTAGTTCCCGCGGAGAGACCTATAAAACCGTAAATATAAAGGACTAATACGCTGTATAGCGTGCAAGAGGCGCCTATATTGCCACAGTTTGCCAACCTAAATCTGCCTACGACTTGTCCTTTATGGCCTAGGCAGTAGATCCGTAAGAAGAAAATGTTAAGTAGCTTAATAAGCGCATTTAGTGGCAAATTAATAATGTAGTAAGGGGACTTACTTTTATACCACTAGATCTAAATTCCCTTAGCCTACTAGCATTTACGGACGCCTCCTTTACTAATAATAAAGACCTATTATTATAAATTGGCTTTATAATTGTACTTACGGACCGTAATTAGGACGTAAATATACTATATTAGTCTTTAATTAAGTGCAAACAAGTAACCCGTAGTGTACTAGCTTCTAAACTATATACACTAGCTTATGGATTTAATATAGTAGCTACAATTAAATTAACGGTCTAGAAGATTCTATAACTGGAGCAGTTACCCCTGGTTTTATACACTGATTTAAAGTCCCTTTATAACTGCCTAGTTAAACTAGGTACGATATAAGAGAAGAGGCTTATAGTCGACCTAATATGCTTATATTAGGCCTATAAACGACGTAAGATTACAGAGGTTAAATGGATTAGCAGCGGAGATAACCTAGCGGACGCTATAACTAAGGCAAAGCCGTGTTAAGCCCTTAAAACCCTAATTAACATAAATAAGCTTAACCTAAAAGTTATAAAATGGGTAGAATGGGACTAACGGAGCACCTATGGTATGTCTACGGCCCGTTGGAAGGCTGTACGGCTTGTTATACGGTATAGGTAGAAAACGGTGGAAAGCTACGGTGGAACTTGGTGGATTTACGTGACCTGCCGAATTTTATAGGGTGGTTAAATTAACCAATCACGATTTCCCATCCCTGGGATGGAAAATCGCTATTAGTTTGCTTAGCACTAGCGCCTTAGCGGCCCTTAAAATCCAACTTATGGCTTGTCTACTGCCCGTTAAAAGGCCGTACGGTTTATTTTACGGACCGTAAGTAGAACTTACGGCTAGCTTGGGGTACCGTTTGGAAGGCAGCCTAGACGGCACCTTGGGGAGATTTCCTATGTATTTTCCTTTGTGTTCTATGGTTTTATTAAAGCAATTACGGAGGCTATATATAGGTGGTTTTATTTTTTAAGTACTGCTAGTGTATAATTATAGCACCTGTTGTACCAAACGCGTGCTTACGCGTTCGGTACACTAGGTACGCGTTTACGCGTTCAGTGCACTAACTACTTGCTTACGCGTCTGGTGCACTTATAAAGCACTGACTAATTAGGGGGGAGGTGCATTAGTATATAGACCACGTAGTCTGCTTTATATAATTAACAGTCACCATCCAAACAAGCATACGATACTACATGTATTTCGTGCCCGTGGATACGACTTACTCGTGCTATTAAGTTAGTACGAACAATTAGATATAATATATTATATAATATTTTTTTTATAAATTACTTATAAATTATACAAGTTATTCTACTTTATAAAAAAAAATTATAAAAATTAAAACTTTTTTTAAAGTAGAATAACTTGTATAATTTATAAGTAATTTATAAAAAATTATTATATAATATATTATATCTAATAAACTATTTAAAAACCTTTTTTTATATAATATATAAATATAAGGTGCTTAAGGCCTACAGTCTTTTTAAAATGCTAAAAACGCAGCAAAGTGTAGCGAAGTGCTAGCTAAATGCTAGTAAGTTTTTTCCTAACGTATAGCTAAAACCCACCCTATATTTATATATTAGTCCTTTACCCTACTACTTCTATATTAGACGCCCTACCTAAATAAATATAAGACCCTCCCCTATTAGTTTAAGTAAATAGTAAGGATAAGTACTTTATTAAAAGAATTAATAATATTAAGTATAATAAATAGAGAGGCTATACTAAGCCCTTATAGGAACCTATTAACTCTATAGGACTTATATAAGTCGTAAAGACTTTTATAAATTCTACCTAGAACTACTATAGCCCTATTTTATAAAAGCTTAAGTTTAAAAGGGGGGTACTATTACGGGACACCCCTATAATACCTTATATACATCTACTTATTCCTACTAACTTAGTAATTAAAGACCAACTATAAGTTGGTGATTTGCCGCGATCTATAGCAATTTAATAGTAATTTGCCGCATTCTGCTATATTCTACTAAGTTCTACTAAGACTACTACCTATATATTAACTAAGTAACTAAGTAAACAATATATACCATTTCTTCCCGTTTTCTTACCTTCTTTCCTTATATAGTATCTTAACTTTATTATATAGCTTAATATTATCTACTTACTATGTATTATTGTCGCTTATACTTACTCTGTAATATATTATAGCTACTTTCTTTACTAAATATATATAAGACTTTAAGAATATAAAGGAGTTTGTTTCCTATATTATATTAAACCTTAATTATCTTACTAAAATAAACTAACTTATTGACTAAAAACTGCTTACCTAAGCGGCCCTTCTATTTAGGGTCAACTTTACTAAATATACTTAGTTTAAAATAATAAAAATAATAAATTAGATATGGGGAAATACTAATCTATAAGCTTTAGGTAAGGAACTTATTATTTTTAATAGCGAACTTAAATAAGAAGTCTCTATACTAGTAGCATAATTAAATAATAGAGGGTCTATAAAGAGAAAAATAGTACTAGTTAGGATATGCAAATACCCTAACTGCGTAAGATTTAATATAACTACGTACTATAAAGAAGACTATTAGGAGAGGAAGCCAGATAATATTTTTTAAAAAAAATTAGCAATAGGATCTGCGTAAAGGAGAAGCCTAGGACTTAAGCGTCTATTTAGCTTAATAAACACCCTAGTTAAGCTAAGCTTAACGCAAATCTATAGTAAGAGCTTGTAGTAGCGGTAGTATAAGCTTAACTAAGTAGGTACGACTTTATTCTTAATACTGTTGCTATTATCCGCTGCTATAAAGATCGCGATTTTTTTAAACTACGTTAATAATAATGCCTTATTAGGGATAGTTAGTCCCTATAGAGCTTAATTAGTAGGTAAAAGATCTATCTCTATATAAATTATACTACCTAGTTAAAGCTATAGAAGCTCGCTTACTATATATAATGTTTTTTATATATTATATTTACTAGTATACCTTCTATTTAAAGACCGACTTAAGAAAATAGGTGTCTTCTTTAATAATAAAACTTATAAACTTAAATATAATAGTAAGGTAATAGGAAACACGCCTAAAGTTTAATAACTCTACCTGATTTAGCAGTATAACTACTTATTAAAATTAGTCCTTTATACAATTAAAGACGATAAAAGTCTACCTATTTAGATTTACTAATTTAGCTACCTTAACTATAGTAACCTTAAACACTACCTAAATAAACTTGGTATTAAGTTTAATAATATTAGTAATAAATACTATAAGCCCTGCGCTTAATCTAAAGCCAGAAAGAAGTATAATAAAATACCCTAAAAATAAGTTATATAGCCGTTTTAATTTATCTATATAGACCTAGTAGGGCCTATTACCCCCGTTGGCTTTAAAGGCGAAAGATACCACGTATCTTTTACTAATAACTATATAAGGTTTATTATGGTTTATACCGTCCATATAAAGAATAAGTAGCTTAGTACTCTATAGAGGTACTATAACTAGATCTACACTAAGTTTAACCTTAAAATCGCTAGAATTTGTACTAGCTATAAAGCAGAGCTTTATAGCAAGAAAGTAGCTACCTAAATAGACAATCTAGGTCAAGAATTTAAACCTATTACCTTATACGCTTAGGAAGAAAATAGGGTAGCGCAGCGCTTATAGCAAACTTCCATTAAAATTACCTGCTTAATAATCCTCACTAGTAATATACTAGACTTTCTATAGCCTAATGTACTTTTTATAGCTATATATAGTAAAAACAGACACCTTATCAGAGCTCTTAGTAGTATATTACTTTATAAAAATCTTAAGGGTATACCTCCCTTAGTATACTACCTACGGGCTCTAGGATCTACTATTTACTCCTTTATAGCTAAAGAAGATTGCATAAAATTAGCTAGGTTTACTTTATAAGTAAAAAAGGGCGTTTTAATTAGCTATAATAGTAAGACAATTTATTACGTTTAGCTACTAAATAAATAGAAGTTTGAGCGGCTTAAAGATATTAAATTATATAAAGGTAATATTAGTTTAAAGACTACTACTATATTTATAGAAAAACCTATTAACTAGTCTAATAAGCAAGGGAGGGAAGATAAAGATACTACTACTCTTTAGTTAAAGCCTCTATTAAGAAAAAGACAATAAAGAATTAATTAAAAGGAAGGTCGTAATAGCTTGCCCTATAGGCTTAAGTCTCTACCTAAAAACCTTACTACTATTACTACTTAATTAGGCCGTTAGATGTTAAGAATTAACCTATTAAGTAACTCTACTGCCTTTTTTATAAACCTTATAAGTATAAACTAAAGCCTTAACTAATAGGCCGATAATATTAATAAGCTACTAAGTAACTAGGATAATAAAGTAGGCGATAAACTAATAGCCCTTCTATCTACCTTTCCCTTATAATCTATACCTTAAGATTATTACTTAAACGATTGCAACGCGGTTAATCCTATAGCTCTATTAACAGGCTATATTTAATATACTAGCTTACCCAATTTTAAAAAATATATATATCTGCTACCTTAATAGATTGCTACGGGACACCCCCGTAATACCTTATACATATCTACCTATTTCTACTAACTTAGCAACTAAAGACTGACTATAAGACGGCAATTTAATAGCAATCTATGGCAATCTAACGGCAATTTACCGCATTCTGCTATATTCTACTAAGTTCTACTAAGTTTTACTAAATCCTGCTAAGTTCTGCTAGGACTACTACTTAAATTCTATTCTGCTCTATATATATATTAACTAAGTAACTAAGTCTATAATATATACCCTTTCTTCCTATTTTCTACCCTCTTTCCTTATATAATATCTTAACTTCTTACCTAGTTTATGTATATAGCTTAATAATATCTACCTTACTATATATTATCGCCGCTTATACTTACCCCGTAACACTACGTTGCGTTAACTTTATATACTACCTTTAAAATATAGAATAACCCTAAAGCCCCTATAACGGCCGCCGGTATTATATCTATATTCTAAAAATAACTAGTAAAGATATAAAAGTCTTTTATAGACACCCTTATATAAAACTAAGCTACTATCTATCTACGAAGACCGCCGGTTTTGAAATCCGGCCATTTAATTGGCTGGATTTTAAGCGAATTTACCCCACCAAAACTCTCGCACAATTACTTTGAAGACTCTTTAAATGGGAAAGCACGCCTCTAATATCGATAAAGCTGCGTTTTTAGTTCATTTGCAATATGTTCATCAAGCCAAGGCTGCTAGGAGAGCTGGGTTATCCTCCTCAACTGCTAGTGACGTTAAATTTAGAGCTAGGGAGGTATAAATTCGACATGCAGAATAAGGCCTACTACCTCCTACTCTTACAGAGCAAGTAGCGCGAAAGGAAGGGAGTGGAGCTAAGAAGAAGATCTCGGATAAGGACGTTTTACACTTGCTTAAAGCTTATACGTTAGATAAGAAGCAAAGGTAGAAGCTTTGGCATATTATAGCTTACGAAGAAGGATTTTTTAATCTCTACCGTCGTATAATTAAGAAAAAGCTTCGCGCGCGAGGCTTACGCCACTGCAAATTAATAAAGAAACTCTATCTTATAGATATCTAAAGGGTATAATAATACGAGGTCGCATTATCAAGAAAGGATTAGGGCTTAGAAGAGTAGTGGCAAGTTATATTCTTAGATAAGGCTTTAATAATCGTCTCCGCAAAGCGTAGTTAACAAAAGATATCTTAAATGTTAGGTTAAGAAGAGAGATACTATCCTAATTGTATTAAACGGCGATATAATAACTACTCGGAGGTAATGTTTTGGGGGTGTTTTACGTACGATTATAAAGGGCCCTACTATATCTATTACCCCAAGACTAATGAATAAAAGGTAGCTAATAAAGTTAAAATAGAATGGTTAAATACAGAAGAGATTAAGGCTGAATGTCGCGCTACTTTTAAGGAACAAGAATAAGAGAAGGAGAAGAAATAGGACAAGAAAGGGCAGAAATGGCCTAAAAATCGAGCTTCGTGGGAGGTGTATTGGAAGAACAATTAATATAAGAAAGGGCCGTCCCGCGGTGGAGTAGATAATCTATAATACACGTACGAGGTTCTCGAGCCTTATCTCATTCCGTTCTATAAAGAAATTATGCTATAAAGACACGATCCTGATACTTTTGAGCACAATTAACCTCCCTTCTTATTTTAATAAGATAACGCTCCTTCGCACGCAAGTAAATGGACGAAGCGACGACTTAAAAAGGAGGGTATTAACTTACTTAAATATATAGGCAACTCCCCCGATATAAACGCTATTAAGGGAGCTTGGATGCCAATAAGGATCGCAATTACGAGGGATTAGGGGGCTCTACATACGTTAGAATGGACTAATCGAGCTTAGAGAGGAGAGTAGGAGAAGATTCCTTAAGATAAAATAAGGGCTTTAGTTGCTAGAATGGCAGCGATTAATACTATAGTTATAGAGTGTGAAGGTGGAAATGAGTTTTATGGGTAGTACATAATTTAATATGGTGCTTTCTATGGGTGGAGGGTCACTTTTGTGCCCCGCATTTTGCTCGCTTAAAAAATGGCCGGATTTCAAAACCGGCGGTCTTCGTATCGCAGTCACGTAGGGGAATATTTAATTTTTGTATAATTGGGAGTCGCAGGGCTATAAGGTCGCTCTAGGGCTAGTTCTTAGCAGTTTTGCTAGTACCTAGCACTCAAATCTGCTAAGGATTTGCCCTAAAGCGGCCAGATGTCCCTAACCGCAAGCCTATAGCTGCAAGACTATCTAACTGTAGTAGTCGCACTAAGGCTAGTTCTTAGCGGTTTTGCTAGTTCCTAGCACCTGCTAAAGAATTGCCTTAAAGCGCTATCTATATATAATGCATACTAAGTATAAGGGATAGCGGGTAGAAAAAGCGAATTAGCCACGTAGTAACTGCGTTTAATATTCGCGAATATTATAGGAGGTCTTAGTATTGTGCGTTATTGAGATGGATACTGCTAAGCAATATATAGACGCTAGTATCTATCTATTGCAGTTACGTGGGGGGATATTTAATTTTTGTATAATTGGGAGGCGTAGGGCTATAAGGTCGCTCTAGGGCTAGTTCTTAGTAGTTTTACTAGTATCTAGCACTTAAATCTGCTAAGGATTTGCCCTAAAGCGGCCAGATATCCCTAAGTAAAGCTCCTACGCCTAATAAGACATTACCGCATTCTGCTATATTCTGCTATATTATCGTATTCTGCCAAATTCTACTATGTTATTATATTCTGCCAGATTCTACTATATTATTATATTCTGCCAAATTCTACCATATTATTATATTCTGCTAAATTCTGCTACATTATTATATTCTGCTAAATTCTGCTACATTATTATATTCTGCTAAATTCTGCTATATTATTATATTCTGCTATATTCTGTAAACCCTAAGTTATAAGCCAACTAATTAGGATTTTCTATGCCCGGTATAGAAAATTACTATTAGCTCGCTTACCACTAGCGCCTTAGCGGCCGTTTTAACGTCTTAACCTGCTACCTAGTAATTCTTACGCCAAGAGAGGTATACTACGCTAGAAGTAAGAGTTAAGGCGATAGAGGTTAGTGGTCTTAGTTCTAATATATAGGCGAAAGGCTTCTAATAACCACCGACCTAGCTGCTAAATTTGCTAATGTAAATACCCTAAATCTTTAGTAAACTGGGCAGCGCCCTAGCGGAAGGAGTAGTTTAAGTAGCTACTTAGGTTAATTCTAGCAGCTATTAAATAGGAGGAAAGGATCTTATAAACCCCTAAAGAGGTAAAGGGTTTACTATTAGGACTAAATAAGGGAGAGTTAAGGGGTTAAGGGTCCCTATTAAACAGCTTTATTATAATAGTAACTGGGCATAATAGGCCGCCTACCGCCGTAATGGCGATATTAACGCCCTAGTGTTGCTTGTTAGCTTTACTCTATTTAAGGCGGAATGTTATTCTACTAGGTATAAAGGTAATATTGTACCGGGTAGCCTTTTTTATTAGGAAGGTTGTTTAGTTTTTAAGCTCCGCCGTAGTATATGTAATCTCGCCTATCTATAGAAATCTAGTAAATGCGAGGGTAAATACGGCATTAGTGTTAATATCCAGTAGTAATAGGCCGTGTGTTACTACCTGGGCTAGAATATCCCTTATAATAGATTGTTTGTCCTTTTTTACTAAGGGAGAGATAGCGGCTGCTTTGGTAAGTAATCGGTGTACTATAGGATCCTTAAATACTATAATTAAAGATACTATAATCTACGTAGCGCGAGCGAATTACGGAGATGTAGGCTCGTAAGGTTTCGGCCTTAAGTTTATTTATTTATGGCTAAGAGGTACTAAACGCGCGGCGGGTAATCCATTTGCCTAGTTTACGCGGCTTAGCTAGGTAGGGGAGACTCCTTTAAGTGCGTAGTATAACTCCCAGCTGTTAACTACTAAGAAATAGTTCCTATGGGTTGCTGGCATAAGGCTATACCAAAAAAGGAGCGCGTAGAAGTTAGATAGCGCGTTAATATTATCTTTAAAGTTTATAGGCGGTTATAAGTAGTCCGTTAGGTTTACGGCACCTATTAAAAACTTATTAGCTTTAGTAGTAATAAATTGAGGGCCTAGTGTGGGCAGAACTAATAGATAGCCATGGCTTAAAATTAAGATAGTATATTGGCTAAGCTATTTAAATTACCTAGGATCTACTTCGCGGATATTATAATATTGTAAGCTATAGCTGCCAGCATAATCTTACGGAGTGATTTGTTTACTATACTACGGATAATAGTCTTTTTAATACCCTAGTAAACCACTATACTATTAGTATAAATAGATAGCGCGCTATACTGCTAGTTAGTAGACTATAGATTAAATACGTAAGTAATAGTATGCATCTCTTTTGGATTAATATAGTCTGCTTATTAACTGGGCTTAGGTAATATACTAAACGCCTAAGATTAAGGGAGGTTGGCTGTATACTACTGCTAGTTATCCTTATATTTAAGTTCTTTAAAGAAGTAAAGCCGCCAAACCTAAACTGGGTAGAGGCGTTAGTAAAGAGATAAATATAGGTATACTTAACGTTGTTAAAGAACAATACCCTATTACTTATAGTAAGTAGGTTAAGCTAGATATATAAGTTACTTCGTAACTTAGTACTAAATCGCCTAGGTTTATACTTATTTACTAAAGTCTCCGGCTAAGCAGTAATAAAGATTTAAAGGGATTTAGAGTAAGATTAACTAAGTTTAATTACGTAGGCGTACTATATAAGGTAGCCCGTAAGCTACTAGGCTTAAAGGAACGATAATAAGCCGTATTAGAGTGTAGTAGTAACTTTTTTAATAGCGCGTAATTGTTTCTATAGTGATAATCGCGTTTATATTTATATGGTGTTAATAGTATATCCTAAAACCTTAATAATAGTTCCTACTATATCCTTAAAGCCATTTTAAGGGATACCTAGGGAGTTAGTAATAGAGATATAAGTCTAGGTAATAGCCGCTAAGTTATTCGGGTTAGCAAGGATAAAGATAAAGATATTTAGGTAGTGTTTTACCTTATAAGGCAGTTATAAATAGAGTATCCAGTATAGGCCTTCCGTGAAGAGGTTAAATATAAGCGGCGTAGTTTAAAGACTAAAGGATAGGCAGTATTCCTGGTAGGTAACACCTTCCTAAAAAAAGCCTATTAATAATCTTGCCCTATAAAATAGGGGGACTATATAGAACGCGTCTTTAATATCTCTTTTAAGTAGCAGATATTTACAACCTACAGAAATAACGTAGGCTTAAATAGCGGTAACTGTAGTATATACTAGTGCTCTATATTCTTCTAAAATTACGTCATTAACTAAAGATGCTAGTGGAAAGGAGAGGTTGTAAATTTAGCGGTACCTTCTATCTAATTTTGGCACTAGGCTAAGAGGTAAAACTATAATAGGCCCTATCGCGATTCTAATGTGTCCTTTTTTAAGGTCTAATACTATCTTCTTAAAGATAGGGTCGGCGTTATCTTAAAAGGAGTTATAGTTCCTACACGATCTTAGGAGAAGGATAGATTTAGCTCCTATCTTGCAGCTATAGGTTAGGATACCTACTAAGATAGCTAGTAGATTACCCGGGTAGTTAGATAGAAGAGAGTGCTACGCTAAGATCCTTAGGGGCAATAGAGAGTAGTAGAGAGCCTTCGCCTTTATAAAGGTAGGGAATAATAGTAATATATTAGGCCTAGGTCCCAGGCATATAATTAAAGTTAATGTTATTATTAGGCTAGACCCTACTTTATAAGGTTTGCCTTACTATTCCTAGGCGCAAGCTTTAGATAATACAGTGTAATCTTTACTACACTTTAAGTACTTATGCGGGTATTTATAAGCTATATTATCGCAGCCTTTACTATTAAACTTATAGCAGGTATTAGAGGTATAGAAGATATCTAACCTAAGTCTCTTTAAGGCGGCGAAGCTAATAGTACTAAATATTGTAAGGTATGGCGCTATATACTAGGCTAGTATTTGCCAATTAGCGGGCTTTAGTTGGCTATTAGTTATTATAAAGGTATAATAGTTAAGTGCTAAATTAAGTATATAATCTACCTAGATATACTAGGTTAATAAAGTGCGAATTATATTTATTTAAAAAAGTATACTAGCGATAAGGTCTAGCGGGTATATATAGAGGGTGCCAGTAATAACCACGTAGTTAGTAAAACCTTTAAACTAGACGTCTTTGTCTATAAATAGCTTCCTATTTACCTTTGCCTTCCTTATAACTAGAGTACTATTCTTAATCTATATCTTATTAGCGATTTTAATTTAAGCGGTATAGACTTAAAGGTGGGCGAGGTTTACTAAATCGAAGGTACCCTTAAAAATATCTAGATAATCCCTTTTTATAACGCCAGGGAGGCGAAGTTTAAGCGACTTTACGCTAGAAGGAAGAGGCTTACTAAGGATATTAGCTAAAGTAGCTGTTACGGTAGCTTATAAGGCCGAAGCGGCCAAGCCTAACTATAATTAAGCTATTTGAGCTAGGTGGTATTTATACTAGCAAGCCTCCTCCACTAGGTAGGCTTTACGCTCTTCCTTATACTTCTAAATCTCCCTTTTATCTCGGGCTTATTCCCTTTACTCTTTAGTAATTTTATACTCTTCTATAGTAGTAGCGCGTATATTAGCTTCGGACGGCATTATAGGACTAATAAAGGAGGGTGTAGCGGTTGTAGACGATGGTGTGGTTAAGGTAGGTTATCTAAGTAGGTTTGCTTGTTGGGATTATATACGCGTATAAATATCCTAGTTAGTTATAGGTGGTAATAGTATTATAAAATGATTCTTAAATGAATAAATGATAAATATATAATAAATATTAATGAGTTTAGCGATATTAAAAGCAAATTAGCTACGTAGTGACTATGTTTAATATTCGCGAATATTGCAGAAGGTCTTAGCATTGTGCATTGTTAAGATAGATACTGCTAATGTTACGAACGCTTTAAGTACAATGTTACGACTACTTGGAGAGGAGTTAAAGGAAGCTAGTTGGTTAATATAAGCACGGTCTAGGATAGAACCCGTAGAACTATATGACAAGGAATGGTAAGTAGAGTCACGTGATGTAATCTGTGTAATCTATGTAATCTATAAGATCTATAACAGAGTAAATAGAGCAGGCAGAGCAGACAGAGCAACGACTTTCTTAGGAGTACGGTTGTGTATTTAAGGACCCTTAGTCCCTACTTAGATAGTTCCTTCCTTATAGTAATTCTTAGAATATAATTAAAGTTAATCTATTAGGCAACTACTCCACCAGTTATTATTACGTTATTAACTTACTTATAATACCTATATACCTAGCCTATTAATAAGTTTACCGTAGTTCCTACTATAAGGCTCCGTTATATAATTACTACTACAAGTTAAATAATATGCCACCAAAAGCAGCTACCACGATGCCATTAACGGCGGCAACTATATTAGGATTAGGTAACGACACTAATTTATAATAACCTATAATAGTAGGACAGTTATAAGCAATAGTTAACCAGTTAATGGGAGATAACGCAGTACTTAAAAATAGGATTAATGGAATAGGAGTAGTAAAGGTTAAGTTACCATTAATTAAAAGATTCTTAGGGGAAAGATTAAAGCTTAAAGGATTTCTTACGTAAATATATTTTAAGGTTGCGTAAGAGGGAACGAAACTAGTAATAACTATAGATTAAGTAGCATACGCAGGATTATTCTTATTAGGAAGAGCACTTAAATAGTTTAAGCCTTACCTTATAGAGATATAAGCAAATAGAATAATAATAACGAACTAAGAAGTACGGTTTATGTTCTTAAGTTAGGGAGGGTTTATAGAGCGACTTATATAAATGTTTAGAGATCTAGAGGCAACGACTATAGTAGAAAGAAAACTCTAAGATATTACGTAACGAACCTTAGTAATTAAGTATATAACGCAGTTCTAAACGCTAGTAATATAAGTTAAGTGGAATAATAAGGCGCTTATAGTATAGTATAAATAGGGACTTAAGGCTAAAGTCTAGGACGTCATTAGCATTTTGTTGGGGTGCCAAGATCCTGGAGGCCTCCTGACAGGATTTTGACTTTCCTGGAGCTCCTGGCAGGCTCCTGGCAGGATTTTGATTTCCTGATCGTCCTGGTCGTCCTGACAGGCTTCTGGCAGGATCTTTGATTTCCTGATCGTCCTCTTACGGTCCTGTTAGGGTCCTAACAGGAAACTAGTATTTCCTGATCGTTCCTGACAGGCTCCTGGCAGGATTTTAATTTTCCTGATCGTCCTGTCAGGTTCCTGACAGGATACCCCTAAGCGACACCCCTCCCAACCCCCCCCCTAAAGCGACACCTCCTATGCACACCCCTTAAGACACCCCCCAATGCGACACCCTCCCCACTGTGATACCCCCCCAATGGGATACCTCCCCCTAATGCGACACAACCCTATGTGCGCGTGCGCGCGACACACAGTGCTATCGGGTCCCGCTATATTCCCGATAGCCTACACGTGCCTCTGCCAAGTTACCCCTTTGCAGTCCACCCCATTCTTTACCCTTCCTTACATCCTCCCTTAGAGGCACTAGAACGGCAGCCAGCAGAGGACCGTCGCCAAAACCAGACGACCGTCGCCAGAACCAGACGACCGTCGCCAGAACCAGACGACCGTCGCCAGAACCAGACGGCCGTCGTCAGAACCAGACGACCGTTACAAGAACTAAGACGACAACCTTTCGAACAACCAGCTAGCGAAGACCACGAACGATTCAATTGATCATTAATCGAATTAATATGGCCCATTACCGAATCGTATCAAGGCCTCCTAGGGAGGCACCCTAGACGACTACCGTCGAATGTACAGCTAGCGAACGGCCATAGAGAACGACCTGGATCAATTAGAGCCTTCGATCGGGCCGACCTCTCCCCCGAATTAAATCAGATACTGACACAGGCAGGCAGGTAGGTAGGTAGGTAGGTAAGTAGGTAGTAGGCAGGCAGGTAGGCAGGCAAGTAGGAGAGGACCGTCGTCAGAACCAGACGATAATCGTCGAACGACCAGCCAGCGAACACCACGATCGATTCGATCGATCGATCGAATCGAACCAGAGCCTCGATATTAGCCTATTACCGAATCAAATCGAATCAAGGCCCCTAGGGAGGCACCCCAGACGACCACCGTTCAAACGTACAGCCAACGAACGCCCATGGAGAACGATTCGAATTAATACAATCAATCGCAATCGAATCAAGCAGAGCCTTCGATCGGGCCGACCTCTCCCCCGAATTACAGATACAGACAGGTAGGCATAGATAGGTAGGCACGACAGGCACAGGCAGGCACAGATAGGTAGGACAGGCAGGCAGGCAGGCAGGCAGGCAGGCAGGCACTAGGCCTAGTTAGGAAATCAGCACACGGCCGGCGGATCATCGGGAACACCGCCGATNGACGATTTGGAGCCTCCGCGAGAGGCTCCTNAGTNGATCGCCCGACGCCCGAGCGATCGTAGAGCTCCATGACAGACACAGGCGGTAGACAGGAGAGATTGATTTGGATTATTTAGATTATATATAATTAAATTAATTTTGTATTTCTTGACTAGCTGTAAATACTGGAGTATTAATATACCTTATTTTTAAATCTAGAATTTTTATTATTGTCCTGATGGTCCTGATGGTCCTAATGGTCCTGATGGTCCTGGAGGTCCTGGAGTCCTGGAGGTCCTGGAGGTCCTGGTGGTCCTGGTGGTCCGGGCGACCTCCTGACAGGTTCCTGACAGGATGCCGAGTGTGAGTGTCTCCTGGAGCTCCTGACAGCCCTGACAGGAGCTGTCAGGAGCTGTCAGTACTGTCAGGAGGCACACACATTTTGCTGATGTAATAGAAGACGCGGATACCCTAAGGGAACTAATAGATTAAGCGATAAAGATCGATAATAGGATCTACTAAAGGGAACAGGCTAAGAAAGGCTAGGATAGAGTTCTATAGTTATATAAGATATAGAGTACGCAACAACCTAAGCTAAATTAGAAAATATAGTATAGCGCAGAGCTAATAGACCTAAGTGGTACAAAAAAAACCTATAAGAGATGGAGTAAAAAACTATAGAAATCTAGAGGTTAAGGATTAAGTAATTATAGGACTAAGGAGTATAGGCTAAACTAAGGATCTTAGTAATAGAAGACGTTTAAGCGGACTCTATAATAAAAGCAATAGTTTAAAAAGGGAGCTTATATAAATTACGGAAAATAGGGTTATTTCGCTAGAGACTATAGAAGTAGTTAGAGTTATTACGTAGTAAAGGGAACTAAACTAGTAGTATATAATATAGACGTATAAAGGGATAATAGTATACTACAAGGAACAAAAGAATGTTTAATTAAAAGTTTTACGTTTTATTATAATAACGTATACTAAATTTATAAAGACGCTAAATATAGTGCAAGCTATTAGCTATAAGAGCTAGAGTTAAGAGGACTTAAAGAAACTAAAGAGTTAGATAAAAAATAAGATTAACTCTATAAGCTGGATTAAGATATTATAGTAATATATAGATAATAATTAGTAATAATAACAATGGGGTTGGAGTACTTATTAATTAATAGTAACGAGGATAGTAAAGGAACTAACTAGGGGTATCTAAACCTTAATAACGCAAAAAAAGTAGAGACTAAGACCGCTATAGAGTAAGGTTTGGTAATAAGTATTATAACACTATTAGATACGGCATCCATTACTTTATAAGATGGAAGGAGTAATATTTAAAGACGATTAAGCAAGTAGATAACTACTAGTGCTAGCTTACCACTTAATAAAGGTAAAAGACTAAAGGCTTAAGATTTTTAAGACAAGATAAGAGACAACTAAGATTCTTAAGATGAGATAAGGTATACTTAAGGACCTATAATAAACAAAAACCAATAGGATAGAGTAATAGCTTAGTTTAGTAATATATAAATAAGCTTAGGATGAAGTTTCCTAAAGGTATAAAACTCTTAAGACGAGATAAGTAAGATCTAGGACTCTTAAGACGAGATAAGGATACTAGTAAAGCCTAGTTAGACTAAGGCTAGAGCGTAGCTTAAGAAAGAAGTAAGCTTAGGGTTAAAGAATCCAAGGGGTTAAGAATTTAGAGTATAAATAAGGACACCTGTAAGAAAGAAGTAAGAGACTTTGCTATAGATTAGGGAATCTATAGTATAAATAGTAGTTAGATTAGGAGACAGATATATAAACCTAGAAGACTTACTAGGTAAATATAGTGTTTAACCTAAAGATTAAAAAGTTAATATAGCGATTAAGAAGTAAGAGAACTTTAAGGATCTAATTATAAAATATAAATAATAAGAAACTATAGACGAGTTTAGAGTAAGAATTATTATATAGTAAGAAAAGAAACTAGATATAAGATCTAGTATACTAGGTTATATAAGGGATAGAGTACCTATATAAAGAATTACTAATAGGTTAAGAATAGGTATACTAAGGGCTAAGTGGCTTACCAAACTAGAAAATAAAAAGGATTTAGGGATTCCTATTAGGTTTAAAAAACAATATATAAAAGGCTGTTATAACGTAGTAATAAGAAGATACTTCNTTACGGACANACTATATATACTNTAGNAGCTGTACTAAAAGTGGTATAGGCAACGATATAATAATAAATAGGAAGATTTCTATATATAGTTAGATAAAAAAGTTATCTAAAACCACCTAATTACGGAAAAAGCGATAAATTATATTAAGGGAGCCTTAATTATAATATTAAAGGATTTAAAGGAATAATTAGAGGACTGGAGAAGCGAGAGGCGCGTTTTAGTACCTACGAATAAAGTTATAACGTTTAGATTAGTGTAATAGAGGTTTAAACTTAAAGATAGAGATAAGTTAAGAGTTAACCTAAAGCACCTAGTATACTATACGCTATTATAGATTATATACGTAGATAATATATACGAGATGTATAAAAATCCAAAGGAAAAGAACCGGAAATACCCTATAAGGATATACTAGATAATAGATAAATAATAGTATAAAAATGCTAAGTATATACACAGCTGGCATCCAGTAGAAGTATAAGAGGAAGGAGATTTAATACTTTAACTAGGAAGATTCCTTACGGAAGAATGCTTAGATAGATAATAATAGTAGGAATATCTAGAGAACACCTATTTATGGTATATTAAAGATAAAAAGTAAACTAGGCATTGGCTAAAGAGTAAGCTAAGTATAATAGGATTAAGCAGCTAATAGTTAGGAAAAGTAGAGGCTTATAAGACTAAAGGGAGCTAGTAGTATAACCTTAGACCCTTAAAGGAATTTAAGGATAATACCTAAACCTAAGAGTTAATTGGTAAGATTAACAGTTTAAAGCGTTAGTAGATAGTAAAGCGATACAAAACTATATCTTATTAGCAGCAGTTAAAAGGATAGGGCTACTATATAGGCAAAAAGAGCACCCTTATCTATTAGTAACAATTTTAGGAGACCTAATAGCCTATAGAGGAGGTATTATTAATCTTAAAACAGAACCAATTTAGATAACTATTAAAGGAAGATAAGTTAAGATGTCTTTTAATATATTACTATTAGGGAATAATAAGGTAGTGTTAGAAATGCCTTAGTTACAGAAATATAATCTAAAGATTAATTAGGTTATAGGTTAGGTTAATATTAAAGATATATAATAACGCAAAACGTAATAATAAACTAAGTTAGTATAGTACTAAGTTAGAGCAATATATAAGGAGACTAATTAAGGATTAAGCTATATACTAAAGAGATACTATAAGTATAGTAAGAAGCTATAGTTACCAGAAAGTAAAAAGCTGTTAAATTATATAGTATAGGACTATAAGATAGAGCTAGAACTAGGAATAAGTTTAAGGTTCTACCTAACTTATAAGTTAATAGAAAAAGAGTTATAGGCACTTAAGGAGTTTATCTAGGAAAATCTTTAAAAAGGATATATTAGACTGTTACAGTTATTAGCGGGATATTTAGTACTATTTATACTAAAGAAGAATAGAAAACTTAGGCTATGTATTAACTATAAATAGTTAAACAGCATTACTAGGAAGAATAGGTATTCTTTACCCTTAATTAGTAAAATCTAAGACAGGATTAGTAATACGCAAATCTTTATAAAGATAGATTTAAGATAGGCGTACTATTAGATTAGAATTAAGGAAGGCGATAAATAGAAGGTAGCCTTTAAGTTAAAGGAAGGACTATATAAACTACTAATTATATAATTCGGGCTTATAAACGCACTAGCAATATTTTAGAAGCGTATTAACAATATATTAAAAGAATACTTAGATGAATTTGTTATGGTATACCTTAATAATATTATTATCTACTTAATAAGTAAGGAAGAATATAGAGAATACGTTAAGTAGGTTTTAAAGAGACTATAAGAAGAACAGATACTAGTAGTAATTAAAAAATACAAATTTTTTACTAGGAAGACAGATTTTGTCGGATTTATTATTAAACTAGGCTAACTTAGTATAGATCTAAAGAAGATTAAGGCTATAGTAAATTGGTAAGAACTAGAAAATATAATATAGTTAAGGTTATTTTTAGGGTTCTGTAACTACTGCAGAAGGTTTATAGCTTAATAGTTAAAGAATATTAAGCCACTTATAAGATTAATAAAGAAGGAAGAACTATAGGTATAGGGAGAGGAATAAAAGGAACTGTTTAAAAGAGTTAAATAGTTATTTACCTAGAAGCCAGTCCTTAAAATCTATTAACTATAGTTAGAGATAGTGGTTAAAACGGATGCATTAGACTATATACTAGAAGCGTACTTTCTATAAAAATATAAAAATAAATAGCACCTAGTAGTATACTATAGTTAAAAGATAACACTACTAGAACTAAACTATAACATCTATAATAAGGAGTTATTAGGTATAGTTATAGTACTAAAAAAATAAAGATTATTCTTATAAGGTATAGAAAAACTATTTATAGTTAAGACGGATTATAAGAACCTAATAGGGTTCCTAATAACAAAAGAACTTAATTATAGATAGGTTAGATAGGCGAAGATGCTTATAGAATATTATTTTAAGATTTAGTATACTAAGGGNATAGAGAATANANNAGNAGANNCTNTAAGTANAAAGGCTAAACTATAAAANAATAAAAAGCTATTAGGGGCTTTATTACGAAAGGATATAGATAAATTAATTAGGTATAATTATCTAAAGATTATAGCAATATAAGAAGAGAAGACCTATAAATTATTAGAAAGTAATTAGATATAAAAAATCCTAAATATATAAATAGAGGATCTAGACTTAGAGTAGTACGAAAATTAAGAAGTAATATACGTACTAAGATCTATTGCAAAGGAGTTTATTAAGTTATTTTATAAGGGACTAACTTAAGGACATAACGGAGCTATAGGCTTAGTGTTAAGACTTTAAGAGGAGTATATTATTAACGGAATTTAGGGACTAGCTAGGCAAGTTATAAAAGAATATCTAAATTATTAAAGAAATAAACTAATAAGGTATAAGCTATATAGAGAGCTATAACCTATTAAAATACTAGAGAGATTATAGGAGGTTATATTATGGGACTTTATTATTAAGTTACTAAAATTAAGAGATTCTATTACCGGGTAAGATTATAACGTAATCTTAGTAATAGTAGATAAGCTTATAAAGTAGGGATACTTTATAGCATGTTTAGAGGAAATATTAGCGGAAAATATTACTAGAATTTATATTAAAGAAGTATTTATAAGATATAGAGTACTAAGTAAAATTATATTAGATAGAGATCTAAGATTTATAATAGCATTCTAGGAAGTATTCTTAGTAGAGCAAGGAGTTTAAGCAGTAACTTCTACTATATATTATCTATAGATAGACGGTTAAATAGAAAGATTAAATTAGACACTAGAATAATATTTAAGGTATTATATTAATTATATATAGAACAATTAGGTATCGCTATTACTAGTTATATAGTTTATATATAATATAACACCATAAAAAGGAATAGGCACGTTACTATTTAAGGCGAATTATAGATATAAGCTAAGGACCTTATTATCGCCACGTTAAGTAAAGAAGATAAGTAGTATAGCTAAGTAAAGAATAAAGAGTTTAATAAATCTTTATGCAGACCTTACGGAAACAGCTAAGACGGTATAGTAAAGGATAAAAAGGTACTACGATGCTAAGAGATCTAAGGGACTAGATCTTAAGGAGGGAGATAAAGTATAGCTACTATATAAAATTTTTAAGTGTTAACGACTAAGTAAGAAGTTGGACTACGTTAGACTAAGACCTTTTAAAATTATATAGAAAATTTTATTAGTTATATTTAAGTTAAACCTACTAGCTAGGATAAAGATCTACCCTATATAGTATATTATAATGCTAGAGCTAGTATATAGGAGTATTAAGCCACTAGTTTATAAAGTAGACACGTATAAAGGATAAGAGGAAGATAAATAGTAAGTTTTAAAGATCGTTAGTTATAAGGACGTAGACGATAAAACATAGTACAAAGTAAAGTAGATAGGCTACGACGAGACTACCTAGAAACTACTAGAGAACCTAAAAAACGCTATAGGAAAGGTATAAGAGTATTAGAAGAGAAAAGGTTAGGTAATATTAATAAAGAGGAATCGCTAAAGAATAAGTTACCTAAGGGGGACCTAGGAAGAGCGACTGCCGAATTACTTAGAGTTATTTCCTTCTCTGTTAGAAGAGAATCCGTTTTTTTATTACTAAGTTCCTATAAACCTTATTAAATAAGTTTCTACTTCTTTAAACGAACCTTCTTACGGACACGTTTTAAACGCTAAAAATAAGCGTAAGCTAGACGCTAAGCTTTAAGAATACGTGCGGACTCTTCTAAGGCACGTTAAACCGCAAGCAGCGCCAAAAATAGCTTACTATTAAGCTTCGCAACGGTAGATTAAATATAAAACCCTATAATAAATTACTTAGGGAACTTAAAGACTATTAAGAGTTATAGGATGCGTATACTTAGCGTTAGAAATTAAGCGAACATCATAAGACGATTAAACGTTTGCTTTAGTGCACTCTATATAAAAAGAGGGCTGTTAAGATAAAGGACTTGCTAACGTAATATAGACTAACCCCTCTTTTGCGTAATAAGAATATAGAGATAGTATTACTTCACTAAGCGATAGTATAGAAGAGACTATATATATATAATAAAGAGTTAAAGAAGAAGAAGGTGCTTTAGGTATTATAAGTAATAATATTAACTAAATTAATTAAACGGATATTACACCTCTAGTAAACAACTTAGAGATGCTAGGTATCTTTAAGGACGAAGATAGAGAGGAGGGAGATGGTATTACGAACGCTTTAAGTACGATATTATAACTACTTAGAGAGGAGTTAGAGGAAGCTAGTTAGTTAATATAAGCATGGTCTAGGATAGAACCTATAGAACTATATAACGAGGAATAGTAAGCAGAGTTACGTAATGTAATTTATGTAATCTGTGTAATTTATAAGATCTATAATAGAGCGAATAAAGCAGGCAGAGTAGACAGAGCAACGACTTTCTTAGGAGTACGGTTGTGTATTTAAGGACCCTCAGTCCCTACCTAGATAGTTCTTTCCTTGTAGTAATTCTTAGAATATAATTAGAGTTAATCTGTTAGGCAACCACTCCACTAGTTATTATTACGTTGTTAACTTACTTGTAATACCTATATACCTAGCCCATAACAAGTTTACCGTAGTTCCTGCTATAAGGCTCCGTTATAGCTAAGCAATATATAAACGCTAGTATAAATTAATAATAAGCTAAATAAGAAGTATAATACTAGCGATTAATTAAGAACCTCTAAGAATAAATCTATATACTTAAGATATATATATTAGGGCCTTAAGACCAAATACTATCTCTAAAGATAAATATATAGAACGTAAGCCCTAAACCCATAGTAGCTATCTACCCTAAACCGACTACTATACTATAACGATCTAAATAACTACCTAACCCTCTAGTATTTACCGGTAAACGTTAAGAGCTTTAATTATTTTTAAGCTAGCTTAAGAATAAGCTAACTAGTAATACTAACTATTAACTAATTAAAGCTAACCAACTCTATTACGCCTTAAGTTAACTAGGAGGAAAGGCAGCTAACCTTATTAAACCCCTTTAACCAAGCTTAGTATAAAGCCTAGTTATACTTCTTAAAGCTATATATAGTGACCTAAACCGCTAGGCTACTACTTAGAGAAAGATAAACTATATAGCTTAAGAAACGAAAAGCTTCCTAATATACTTCTCTAAATTTAACTATTACGCAAAGGAAACAGGCTGGAATAACTCCGCACTAATTAATAGCCTTATTAAATCCCTAAGCCCCAAACTAAAGACTTCCCTAATAGGCGTAGACCTACTAGGAGCCCTTAATGCCTATATAAACGTTATTAATAAATAGTATAATAATATACTACGCCTAATACTAAAGCCCGCTCCATAATATAATACAACAGCCCTATAAAAGCCTACTAAGTTATTAACCCAACTTAGGCACTCTAATGCTATAGATATTAATAATAGGACCTTAAAATACGCTCTACTAGAGTCCCCTAAATAAGAATAACGCATTAAGCTAGGCCTTTACTTTAAATGCAGAAGTAAGGCTTATATCTTAAGATACTACTCTATCTCTATACCCTAAAACAACTTATAAACGGCTAATACTAGCAGCCGTTTACCGCATTAATTTACCGGTTACCGTCTTTAATTTTATTTAGCACCAGCCCTATATCTAGTAAGTATTACTTATAAGGATAAAGCCACAACCGATATTCTATAGGAACCCCTTCCTACTTGCCACTAAAAGGTGCGCTATAGAGTTAAGTCGCTCTTCGGGACAGCTATACTATAAGATCTTATTAAATGCTTTAAATGTTACAAACCCCAACTCTTAGAATTGTACTATAACTATTAACTGCTACCTTTAGTAAAAAGGTTAATAGGCTAACGCTTAAGTCCTAATTAATATAGGAGCTAGCAGTATAAGATTTATTAATAAGATCTTTATATAAGACAATGGTTTTACCCTAATACCCCTTAACTAGCATATTAACGTATTTAGATTTAATAGTAAACATACTATCTTAGGCCGTATTACTTATGTAATAGCCCTAAGACTCTAATACCTAGACTATAAAGAATCGATTAAGCTCTTTATAACCACCTTAGGTTACCTAGTAATTCTTAAATAACCTTAGATAAAGCTATATAAGGTAACCATTAACTAAAACAACCTTAAGCTTCTATTTACCACCTCCCGTTATAAGTAGAAGTGCTTTATAACTTACTACTTAGACCCTAAACTAAAGTTTAGAAAATCTACTAAGATCTACTAGCCTAAAATTTCTACGAATATCTACCCTACGCCTAAGGAATCTATCAGATTCTACTAACCTAGGAATTTTACTAAATTTCACCGACATAAGATTTCCACTAATATCTATTAAGGACCTGAAAATTCCACTAAACCCCGTAAATTAATCCTAAGCACTATACTGCCTAAAGCTAGGTAGAAGCTTAAGCTTACTATATAAAGATATTAAAAGGACTAATATTCTACTATAAAAAGGATACTTAAAGAACCTAAACCTAAACCTATTACTAACTCCGTACCTAATACCAAACCTAAAATTAAGTAAGGAACTATATAAGAAACTATAGACAACTAGAGCCTGCTTAACGCCCTAAATATCTATATAATTAGAGCTATCCTACTAGCGCGACTCGCTAAGAGACTTAAATATATAATCTTTACTATTACTATAGCTAATATTAAGAAGGCCTTAGCACTAAAGAAGTATACTAACCCTGCTATAAAGGTACTAGTAGAGTACTATAACCGCCTAGAGGCATTCTTATAGAAGAAAGCCGATAAGCTACTAGAATACCGACCGTATAATTATAAGATTACACTTAAAGAAGAAAAGTAGCCTAGATTTAGACCCCTATACGGGATATCCTAAAATAAACTCTAAGTACTATAGAAGTACCTAGACGAGAACCTAAGCAAAGGATTTATTAAAGTAAGGTCTTTACCTATAGCCACACTAGTAATCTTTATTAAGAAATTAAGCGGCGGACTACGCTTCTGCGTAGACTACTAAGCTCTTAATACTATTACTATTAAGAACTAATATCCGATCCTACTAATATAAGAGACGTTAAACCGACTAAGTAAGGCTTACTTCTACATAAAGCTTAATATTATCTCTATATTTAACCGCCTCTGTATTATAAAAGGATATAAATAGCTTATTACATTTTACACCTAATATGGATTATTTATATAACGGAACCTTGTAGCAGGAACTACGATGGGCTTGTTAATGGGCTAGGTATGTAGGAAATGCAAGTACGGAAGTTAACAACGTAATAATAACTAGTGGAGTGGTTGCCTAATAGATTAACTCTAACTGTATTCTAAGAATTACTATAAGGAAGGAACTATCTAGGTAGGGATTAAGGGTCCTTAAATACACAACCGTACTTCTATAAAATCCTTCTTATACGTAATATACGTGTACTTTATCTACTCCGTTATGGATTATATAGATTATATAGATTATATAGATTATATAGATTACATTATATAACCTTAGCTACTATTCCTCATTATATAGCTCTATCGGCTCTATCCTAAACTATACCTATATTAACTAACTAGCTTCTTTTAACTCTTCCCTAAGTAGTTGTAATATTATATTTAAAGCGTCCGTAACACTATTTCCCTTCTCTCTATCTTTATCCTTAAAGATTCCTAATATCTTTAAGTTGTTTACTAGAGGTATAATATCCGTCTAATTAATTTAGTTAATATCCTTACTTATTATACCTAAAGTAATTTCTTTGTCTTTAACTGCTTATCATGTTTACACTGTCGCTATAATATTATCTCTTAGTAAGATTATACTATCTCCGTATTCTTATTATTTTAAAGAAAGGTTAGTTTATATTGCGTTAGCAAGTCCATCTTTATAATAACCGTCCTCTTACTTAGAGTATACTAAAGCGAATATTTGTTTATCTTATAACGTTTACTCTATCTCTAATACTAAATATATATAACCTATTACTCTTAATAGTCGTCTAGTTCCCTAATTAATTTATCTTAAGGTTTTATATTTAATCTACTACTATATAGCTAGATAATAAACTGTCTGTTACTTTGGTGGAGTTATACCATTTCCATAATATAGAATAGGAGGCTGCTAATGCTTAGTAATGGGCCCTTAAGTCTTATTTTGCGGCGTCCGCTTGGTTAATCCATCTTAAAAGGGTTTATAAGAAGGTCCGTTCTAAGAAGTAGAAACTAGTGAAATAAGGTTTATAAAAACTTGGCGATAAAAGAATAGATTTTCTTTTAATAGAGAAGGAAATAGATCTAAGTAGCTCGGTAACTGCTCTTCTTAAGTCCCCCTTAGGTGACTTATTTTTTAATAATCCTTCTTTATTAATGCTGCCTAACCTAATTTCTTCCGATACTCCTATACCTTTCTTATAGCGTTTTTTAAATTTTCTAGTGGCTCCTAGGTAGTCTTAGTATAGCCTATCTACTTAACCTTATACTATGTTTTATTATCGATATCCTTATAATTAACGATTTTTAAAACTTGCTATTTGTCTTCTTCCTATTCTCTATATATGTCTGCTTTATAAACTAGTGGCTTAATATTCCTGTATACTAGCTCTAGCATTATAATATACTATATAGGGTATATCTTAATTTTAGCTAGTAGGTCTAACTTAAATATAACTAGTGAAATTCTTTATATAATTTTAAAAGGTCCTAGTTTAATATGGTCTAACTTCTTACTTAGTTATTAACTCTTAAAATTTTTATATAGTAGCTATACTTTATTTCCCTCCTTAAGATCTAGTCCCTTAGATCTCTTAGCATTATAGTACCTTTTTATTCTCTTTTGTACTTTCTTTACTAATTCCATAAGGTCTATATAAAGATTTATTAACGTCTTTATTCTTTCTTTAGCTATATTACTTATTTTCTTTACTTACCGTAGTAATAACGATATTCTTAGCTTATATCTATAATTTGCCTTAAATAGTAATATGCCTATTCCTTCTTAAGGTGTTGCATTATATATAAACTGTGTAACTAGTAATAGTAATACCCAATTGTTCTATGCATAATTAATATAATGCCTTAGATACTACTCTAGTGTTTAATTTAATCTTTCTATTTAACCGTCTGTCTGCGGATAATATATAGTAGAAGTTACTGCTCTAACTCCTTGCTCTGCTAAGAATACTTCCTAAAATACTACTACGAATCTTAGATCTCTATCCGATATAATTTTATTTAGTGCTCTATATCTTATAAATACTTCTTTAATATAGATTCTAGTAATATCTTCCGCTAATATCTCTTCTGTGCATGCTATAAAGTATCTTTACTTTATAAGCTTATCTACTATTACTAAGATTACGTTATAATCTTATCCGGTAATAGGGTCTCTTAACTTTGGTAACTTAATAATAAAGTCCTATAATATGACCTCTTATGGTCTCTTTGGTATTTTAATAGATTATAGCCCTCTATATAGCTTATACCTCGTTAGTTTATTTCTTTAGCAATTTAAATACTCCTTTATTACTCTTTTTACGATATTCCAGATTCTATTAATAATATACTCCTCTTAAAGTCTTAATACTAAGCCCGTGGCCCTATTATGTCCTTAAGTTATTCCCTTATAAAAATCTTCTACGAAATATTCTGCTATGCTTCTTAGGATGTACTTTATTTCTTAATTTTCGTATATATCCGTCTATAGATCTTTTAGCTGTGCTTTTTGGTGTCTTATAGACTTTTCCTAGTTTATTGTCTTCCTAAGTTGCTACAATTTTTAGATAATTATACCTAATTAATCCGTCTATGCCTTTTTACAGTAAAGCCCCTAATAGCTTTTTATTATTCTATAGTTTAGCTTTCTAACTTAAAGCGTCTGCTTATATATTGTCTGTGCCTTTAGTATACTAAATCTTAAAATAGTATTCTATAAGCATTTCTGCCCATCTAACCTATCGTTAGTTAAGTTCCTTTATTATTAGGAATTTTATTAGGTTCTTATAATCCGTCTTAACTATAAATAGGTTCTCTATACCTTATAAGAATACTCTCTATTTCTTTAATACTATAACTATACCTAATAACTCCTTGTTATAGATGTTATAGTTTAACTTTAATAGTGTTATTTTTTTTAACTATAGTATGCCACTAGGTGCCATCTATTTTAATATTTCTATATAAAGTATGCCCCTAGTATAAAGTCTAATATATCTATCTCTATAACTGTCTCTAGTCCTAGTTAATAGATTTTAAGAACTAGTTCCTAGGTAAATAATTCTTATTATTTCTCTCCCTATACCTATAGTTCTTCTTTCTTTATTAATTGCGTAAATAGTTTAATGTTCTTTAACTATTACGCTATAAACCTCCTATAGTAATTGCAAAACCCTAAAAATAATCTTAACTATATAACGTTCTCTAGTTTCTACCAATTTACTATAGCCTTAATCTTCTTTAGATCTATACTAAGTTGGCCTAGTTTAATAATAAATCTAATAAAATTAGTCTTCCTTATAAAGAACTTATATTTCTTAATTGCTACTAGTATCTATTCTTCTTATAGTTTCTTTAAGACCCATTTAACGTGTTCCCTATATTCTCCCTTAGTTATTAAGTAGATAATAATATCGTTAAGGTATACTATAACAAATTAATTTAAGTATTTTTTTAATATATTGTTAATATACTTCTAAAACGTTACTAGTGCGTTTATAAGCCTAAATTGCATAACTAATGGTTTATATAGTCCTTCCTTTAACCTAAAGGCTGCCTTCTATTTATTGCCTTCCTTAATCCTAATTTAATGGTACGCCTATCTTAGATCTATCTTTATAAAGATTTGCGCGTTACCTACCCTATCTTTAATTTTGCTAATTAAGGGTAAAGGATACCTATTTTTTCGAGTAATACTATTTAACTATTTATAGTTAATGCATAACCTAAGCTTTCTATTTTTCTTTAGTACGAATAGCACTGGATAACCCGCTAATAATTGCGATGGTCTAATATATCCCTTTTATAAGTTTTTCTAAACAAACTCTTTAAGTACTCTACCCTCTTCTTTGGTAAGCTTATAGGTTAGAAAGAACCTTAAACTTATTCCTAGTTTTAACTCTATTTTATAGTCCTATGCTATATAATCTACTAGCTTTTTACTTTTTAGGCTCTATAGTTTCTTGCTATATTTATAGTATTTCTTTAGTACGTAACTTAAGCCTCGCTTAGTCTCTTTATATATCGCTCTAACTTAGTACTATACTAACTTAGTTTGCTATTATATCTTATAGCGTTAAGTATTTCTAATATTAACCTAACCTATAATCCAATTAATCTTTAGATTATATTCCTATAACTAAGGCATCCCTAGCACTGTCTTATCCCTTTCTAATAGTAGGATATTAAAAGACATCTTAACTTGTCTTCCTTTAATAGTTATCTAAATAGGTCCTATTTTAAGGTTAATAATCCCTCTTCTATAGGCTATTAGATCTCCTAAAATTATAATTAATAGGTAAAATTATTTCTTCTATCTATAAGGTAATCTTATTCTCTTAACTGCTATTAATAAGATATAGTTTCATATTACTTTATTATCTATTAACGCTTTAAACTACTAATTTTACCATTCTACTTATAAATTTAGGTATTATCCTTAAATTCCTTTAAGGGTTTAAGGCTCTACTACTAGCTCCCTTTAGTTCCATAGGCCTCTACTTTTCCTAACTCTTAGCTACTTAATCCTTATATACTTAGCTTACTTTTTAGCTAATGCCTAGTTCGCTTCTTATTTTCGATATACTATAGACATATATTCTCTAGGCATTTCTACTACTATTATCCGTTTAAGTATTCTTCCGTAAGGAATTTTTTTAGTTAAAGTATTAAGTCTCCTAACTCCTAAACTTTTGTTAGATGCTAGCTATATATATACTTAGCATTTTTATACTATCGCTTATCTGGCGCCTAATATATCCTTATAAGGTATTTCTGATTCTTTTCTTTTAGATTCCTGTGCATTTTATATATATTATCCATATATACAATCTATAATAGCGTATAGTGTGCTAGGTGCTTTAGGTTAACTCTTAACTTATCTTTATTCTTAAGTTTAAACCTCTATTATACTAATCTAAATATTATAACTTTATTCACAGGTATTAAGATATATCTTTCACTTTTCTAGTCCTCTAATTATTCCTCTAGATCTTTTAATATTATAAGTAAGGCTCCTTTAATATAGGTTATAGCCTTTTCTATAATTAGGTGGTCCTAGATAACTTTTTTTATCTAACTATATATAGAAATCTTCCTACTTATTATTGTGTCGCTATCTATACCACTTTTAGTATAGCTGTTAGAGTATATATAGTTTGTCCATAAGGAAGTATCTTCTTATTACTACGTTATAATAGCCCTTTATATATTGTTCTTTAAACCTAGTAGGAATTCCTAAATCCTCTTCGTTTTCTAGTTCGGTAAGCCACTTAGCTCTTAATATACCTACCCTAGGCTTATTAGTAATTCTTCGTATTAGCGCTCTATCCCTTATACGTCCTAGTGTACTAGATCTCTTATTTAGTTTCTATTCTTGCTATATAATGATTCTTCGCCTAAATTCTTCTATGGTTTCTTTTGGTTTACGTCTTATAAATTAATCCTTAAAGTCTTCTTGCTTCTTAATCTTAGTGTTAACATTTTAATCCTTAGGCTAAATACTGCATTCCCCTAGTAAGTCTTCTAGGTCTATATATCTGTCTCCTAGCCTAACTGCTATTTGTATTAGAGATTCTCTAATCTCTCATTTTATAAATGTTCTTATTTATACTCCAAATTCTTAGTTCCTTGGATTCTTTAATCCTAAGCTTGCTTTTAGCTTAAGCTTAGCTCCAGCCTTAGTCTAACTAGGCTTACTTAGTGTTCTTATCTTATCTTAAGAGTTTTAAATCTCACTTATCTTGTCTTAAGAGTCTTATGCCTTTAGGAAACTTTATCCTAAGCTTATTCGTATATTACTGAACTAAGCTATTACTCTACTCTATCGGTTATTGTTTATTATAGGTCCTTAAGCTTACCTCATCTCGTCTTAAAAATCTTAGTCGTCTTATATCTCGTCTTAAGAGTCTTAAGCTTTTGGCCTTTTGCCTTTATTAAGTGCTGAAGTGGCTTACTATCCTACTTCTCTTGCGTCTTGCGAAGCAATAGACATCGTATCTAGTGGGGTCTTAATCCCTACTAATGTTCCCTATTCTATAGTGGAATTATTCTCTACCTTTTATATAATATTTCTAATGGCTATATATTTCTAGTAAACCGCCTATATTACCTTATCGTTATAAAGTATTTCGCCTACGTTAAATTTATCGTCCTTAATGTCCGGTCTGTGAACTAGTTTATTAGTTCTTTTATATTCTGCTAAATATAGCTCCTATAGCTAATAGCTTATATTATACTTAGCGTCTTTATAAATTTAGTATACGTTATTATAATAAAACGCAAAACTTTTAATTAAACATTCTTTTGTTCCTTGCAGTATGTTATCGTCCCTCTATATATATACGTCATCTACTAGTTTTATCCCTTTTACTACGTAATAACTCTAACCACTTCTATAGTCTTTAACATAATAACCCTATTTTCTATAATTTATATAAGCTTCTTCTTTAAACCATTTTTTCTATTATAGAGTCCGCCTAAACGTCTTCTACTACTAAGATTCCTAGTTTAGCCTTTGCTCCCTAGTTCTATAATTACTTAATCCTTAACCTCTAAGTTTCTATAGTTTCTTACTCCATCTCTTATAGGCTTCTTTAGTACTACTTAGGTCTATTAGCTCTGCGCTATACTATAGTTTTTAACTTAGCTTTAGTTATTGCGTGCTCTACGCCTTATATAACTGTAGAACTCTATCCTAACCTCTTTTAGCCTATTCCCTTTAGTAGATCTAATTGTTAATCTTAATCGCTTAATCTATTAGTTCCCTTAGGGTATCCGCATCTTCTATTAGAATAATTATATTCTAAACTTTAACCTTAAGTCCCTATTTATACTGTGCTATAAGCGCCCTATTATTCTACTCTACTTATATTATATACTTAATTGCTAAGGTTTATTATATAATGTCTTAGAGTTTTCTTTCCGCTATAGTTACTGCCTCTAGGTCTCCAAATATTTATATAAGTCGCTCTATAAACCCTTTCTAGCTTATAAATATAAATCGCACCTCTTAATTAGTAGTCGTTATTTTATTTACCTATATTTCCGTAAGGTAAGGCTTAAACTACTTAAGTGCTCTTCCTAATAGAAATAGTCCCGCATACGCTATTTGATCTATAGGTGTTACTAGCTTTACTCCTTTTTATACAACCTTAAAGTGTATTTATATAAGAAATCCTTTAAGCTTTAATTTCTCTCCTAAGAATCTTTTAATTAATGGTAACTTAACCTTTACTGCGCCTATCCTATTAATCCTGTTTTCTACGATAGGCTCGTCAATAGGCTAGGTGTGTAGGAAATGCAAAGACAGTAGTTAACAACGTAATAATAACTGGTGGAGTGGTTGCCTAATAGATTAACTCTAATTATATTCTAAGAATTACTATAAGGAAGAAACTATCTAGGTAGGGATTAAGGGTCCTTAAATACATAACCGTACTCCTATAAAATCCTTCTTATATATAATATACGTATACTCTATCTACTCTATTACGGATTATATAGATCCTATAAATTATATAGATTATATTATATGACCTTAGTTACTATTCCTCGTTATATAGTTCTATCGGCTCTATCCTAGACCGTGCTTATATTAACTAACTAGCTTCTTCCATCTTTTCTTTAAGTAGTTATAATATTATACTTGAAGCGTCCGTAACACTATCTCCCTCCTCTTTATCTTTATCCTTAAAGATTCCTAATATCTCTAAGTTATTTACTAGAGGTATAATATCCGTCTAATTAATTTGGTTAATATCTTTACT
This sequence comes from Cenococcum geophilum 1.58, assembly GCF_001692895.1. Taxonomy (NCBI): domain Eukaryota; kingdom Fungi; phylum Ascomycota; class Dothideomycetes; order Gloniales; family Gloniaceae; genus Cenococcum; species Cenococcum geophilum. Next base: position 117,737 of record NW_027137560.1, on the reverse strand, counting down.
TATTATACCTTGTATAATTACAGCACCTGTCGTACCGACCGCGTGCCTACGCGTTCGGTACGCCAGGTACGCGTTTACGCGTTCGGTGCACCAACCACTCGCTTACGCGTCTGGTGCACTTATAAAGCACTAACTAATTAGGGGGGAGGCGCATTAGTATATAAACCACGTAGTCTGCTTTATACAATTAATAGTCACCACTATCCCAAAGAGTATACGATACTATACGTATTTCGTGCCCTGGGATATAACTTACTTATATTATTAAGTTGGTATAAACACTAATTAGTAAGCGCGTACAGATCAGCAATTACTTAATACCTCCCCCAAGTGATACTCAACAGCGACCACCCGTTTAATCCTAGTACGACCTGCTAGAAGGTCGGAAGTTGGGGATTACGGACCTATTACTAACTCTATATACTTATTTAAGTCTTAGTACGGTTTACCGGAAGTATAATAGACGCGAATATAGACCTATACGGAACCCCCTACCCCTAAACCTCGAACCCCTATTCCTACTACACCCTCTTTTAATACCTCCGACGTCTTTTTAGACCCCTTACGGAGACCTTTTACCCTTCTGCGAACCGTTATGGACCCGTTAATTACCTTTACGGACCGTTACGGAGACCTCCTACCCCTTCGCGAACTACTATAGACCTGTTGAGACCCGTTGCGGATACCCTTACCCTTCTATAAACCGCTGTGGACCCGCTGACCGCCTACGGACCCTATGGGACCCCTGCCGCCCGCTGCGTACTATGTTATACTATATAGTATAGCAGATATAAGCAAGCAAGTTAGCGAAGGCCAAAAGAAGTGGAGCTAGGGAGTTAACCTTACGTCCGCAAATAACGTTAATAACTATATTAAATTTAAAATCCTTAAATATAGACATTACAATTTTATAAATAATGATATGTAGGAATAGTATAAAGAAGACTTTGCGGACTTTATAGAAGCCATCTTTAAGACCTATAAACTTACAACTATCTGCAACCTACAAACCTTCCTCCGTAATTAAGGTGTATGGGTTAAAAAAGATAAGTAGGTTACTATCGTATAGTCTCTATATAATACATTATATAAAGAGGACCAAATAGAGTGGATTAAAGAGGAAATCCTAAACTAGGTTAAAGCCACTAAAGAACTCTTTACTTCTTCTAAACTTAATGGGATTGCTAGCCTTATACCTAACCCACTTAACTAAATTCGTCCTATAAACCTAAGCAGTTTTGGAATTAATCTTACTAGCTAAAGTATACCTAGTACTTAAGTTACGAACCGTAATACCCCCGTAACCTAAATTACGGACTATAATACCCCCGTAAACTAAAATATGGACTAAAACCCTCTTGTTACCTAAGCTATAAATCTATAACCTGCCTAAGTCACAGATCCGCAACCTACTTAAGTAAAGACCTACGGCAAGGAGCTAGCTAACTTAGCTAAGCTCTATACCAACAAATCTAAGTATAGCGGTGAAAACGATAACTCTAACTTTAAACTAACCATCTTTACGGACCTCTGTTAAAAGGCTAACATTCCTAAACGGGAATTTAGCTAAGCCTACTCTACTATACTGCGTGGCCTAGCCCTTGACCACTACTACACTAACCTTAAGAGTAATCCCCTTAGTGTCTCCTTTAATAAGCTATATAAAGCTATATATAACTACTTTAAAGGGCCGGAATATAGGCGTGATATCCTTACCTAATGGAATGCGATTAAGTTACGGACTATAATTAACAAGAATACCGAAAAGTTAACTATAGAGTACCTGCAAATTCTTATCAAAGACCTCTGGCACCTATAGTATAGCCTTAACATTAAGCTTCAAACGGACGACTTCCTGTATAATAAGCTTATTATAGCTTACTAGAAAGTAGAACCTTATAAATACGCCTATTATAAGCCCGCAGACACTATAGCTGGCCTTATTAACAATTTATGGTCCTCTATTATAATGTACGAAGTCTTAAACCTGCTAGATAGTATTTAAGCCTTCATTACGGACCTACAAAACCCGTAAACTAACTTAGACGCCTACTTTACGGACCGCCGCTACCGCTAGCAGTACCTATACCGACCAAGTCCCACCTATAACCCCCGCAGTAACTCCTATACAAAAGTATACCCCCACAGATAAACTAGCCAGAAGTGCTTTGTGTGTAGTAAGGAAGGATATTAGTCTATAAGGCATACCTAGAAAGAACGCAATAAGTCTAAGAAGAGATTTAACAGACGGATTAACCAGTTTATCTTAGACTACGAAGGAGAGGAAGTAAAAGAGTCTCTTAATAAGTTAATGGAAGCCCTTATAATTAATTTTAACTTAGATACTTAGAAATAGGAGACCTTAGAGACGTTTTTAACTACTTTTAGACCTTTTATGGACAGCTAAGCCTTTAATATTACGACCGTATTAGCTAACTGCTCCTTTACATACTTAATTGCACCTAAAAACTGGCCTATAAGCACACCTGTTAGACCTATTACGGATATTATAAACCCCGAACAGGACCTATTTGCATATATTACTACAGAACGCTACACCCCTAAAGAATTCTATAGCGTTATAATCAATATAGGTGCCTTTAAGAAGTCTACTATAGGTTATAGACAATACCTTATATATAAGACCACCGTAAATAATAATATGGACATTAATACTATGTAAACTGGGGCCGTAAATGTCTAATTCGGCATTAGTTTAACCGTATTAATTAAATTAGTTAAAGTTAAAACTCTAATTAGCCTAGTTAACTTCTATATAGTAAAAGCGGATACCCCTTTCCTACTCTGCCTTGCGGATATAGACAGACTATAGGTTTACTATAACAATGTTATAGATACCCTAATCGGCCCCGCAACTGCCCTAAGAAGTAAGAATATTACCCTACTAATTATATAATAATTTAGACACCCGTTCCTTATATAGGGAGAGACTTTACGGACCTATATTTAGAAATCTTTTAACTATAACCCATGCTACCTTACCAGTACGGAAATCCACCGCCTGCACCGCCGTTTCGGCTACCCGTTAGCCGAAAAGCTGCATAGAGTCCTTAAACGCTCTGGATATAACGACGTCAATAGGAAGGCAATCGACCACCTGACTAAATACTGCTCTTTTTGCCAGAAATACGGACGTTCCCTAGGCAGATTTAAGTTTACCCTTTATAAGGACCTTAACTTTAACTACTTAGTATACGTAGATATTATGTATATTAACGGCAGTCTAGTATTATATATAATTGACGAGGGAACCTACTATTAAGCCGCCCATTGGTTGCAAAATATATCCGTAAAATATACTTGGGATATTTTACAGACCTGCTAGATTGATATATACCTTAGACCTCCTAAGTATATTACCCACAACGCTAGTAGGAACTTCATTAGTAAGGAATTCTAGTAATATGCTACGGCTATAGCTATATTAACAAAAGCCGTTCTAGTTAAGGCGTATTAGTCCGTTAGGCTTATTAAGCGAGCTTATTTAGCTTTATAGAGAGCTTACTAGATTATTACGAATAAGTGTAAGAATATCTAAAAGGAACTGGCTTTATAGATAGCCGTAAAAGCTATTAATAATACCGCTGGCCCTAACGGACTAGTACCTACCCTCTTAGTCTACGAAGCCTACCCAAGGATAAGCAAACTAGACCCTCTTACCCCGTCTGTTATAGATTAAGCAGCTACAATATAGAAGGCAATGGCCGAAATAGTTAAATTACGGGCTAAATAAACTGTTAATAACGCCCTATACTACCGCAACGGACCTAATATAACCCTAGTATATAACCTCCCGCTTAACTCTAAAGTCTTTATATAGCGTAAAAGCGGCAATTAAACTGGACCTTACCGTCTACTGGCTGTAGAAGACAAGACCTACTATATATAGCTCCCTAGCGGACCGATAAGCTTTAGAAGCATATCTGTAAAACCCTATTTTTGGTCCAAAAACAGCTATGACGTTAAGCCAGACAAACCAGAAGCACCCGCCGAATTAGATAAACTAGAAGCACCCACCGAATTAGATAAACTAGAAGCACCCTTACCTACCCTAAAGGTCCCCTAGAAACCTGCTAAACCTATTAAACCTACCGTAAAGCGTAGCCAAGGACGCCCCCGTAAGAACCCTATAATGGAGAATTACCTAACCTCCGTAGGCACATCCGCAAAGCAATCCCCGCCTGCGGATATATTAGTTCTAATATAGGAAGCCCCTTTTACAGACTCACGACGTAAAGAGATTAACAGACTACTTAAAAAGGGCGTCTTTACGGTTATAATGGAGAGAGAGGTTCTATAAGGCGTCCGTATATTTAACTTACGCTTTATTAATAAGATTAAGCACCCTGGTACTAATAAAGCCTTTAAGAAATTAAGGCTCGTTGTATAAGCTTATAATAACTAGGGAAAGGGCTTAGTCCTTACATAATCGCCCACAATTTAATAAGTTAGTTAACAGATTATACTTGCACTTATGCCTAAACTATAGCAAACTAGACCTATAGCCCTCTACTTATAGGACATCTTATAAGCCTATATGCAGTCTAATACTTACCTAAGTAGAGACATCTTTATACGACTACCCTATAAGCTTAACCTATAACTAGGAATAATTCTATAGGTTATAAAACCTCTTTATGGAGTACCGGAAGCTGGAAACTATTAGTTTAAGACGTACCACCAATATTACGTTAGTAAGCTTAAAATAGAACAGTTGACCTATAACCCCTACTGTTACAAACGCTTTAAGTACGATGTTATGACTACTTGGAGAAGAGTTGGAAGAAGCTAGTTGGTTAATATAGGTACGGTTTAGGATGGAACCCGTGGAACTATGTGACGAGGAATGGTAACCGAGGTTACATAAGGTGCTACGTAAGGAACGAGAGGAACGAGAGGAACTTACGTACCTTATATACACTGCGTACTTTACGTATAAGGAGGATTTCATAGGAGTACGGTTATGTATTTAAGGACCCTTAGTCCCTACCTAGATAGTTCCTTTCTTGTAGTGATTCTTAGAATATAATTGGAGTCAATCTATTAGGCAACTACTCTACCAGTTATTATTACGTTGTTGACTTACTTATAATACCTATATACCTAGCCCATTAATAAGTTCACCGTAGTTTCTACTACAAGGCTCCGTTATATAATTACTATTATAGTTACGGTTTTAATAAGTTAAATAATATGCCACTAAAAGTAGCTACCACGACGCCATTAACGGCGGTAACTACTTTAAGGTTAGGGGGTAATACTAGTATAGCGGACACTAACTTGTAATAACCTGTAATAGTAGGATAGTTATAAGCAATAGTTAACTAGTTAACGGGAGATAATACGGTACTTAAAAATGGGATTAATGGAATAGGAGCAGTAAAGGTTAAGTTACTATTAATTAAAAGATTCTTAGGAGAGAGATCGAAGCTTAAAGGATTTCTTATATAAATGCACTTTAAAGTAATATAGGAGGGAGTAAAGCTGGCAATAACTATGGATTAAGTAGCGTATGCAGGATTATTTTTGTTAGAAAGGGTACTTAAATGGTTTAAGCTTTACCTTATAGAGATATAAGTAAATGGAATAATAACAACGAACTAAGAGGTATAGTTTATATTCTTAAGTTAGGGAAGGTTTATAGAGCGACTTATACAAATGTTTAGAGATCTAAAGGTAACGACTATAGCGGAAAGGAGACTCTAAGATATTATGTAATAAACCTTAGCAATTAAGTATACCACGTAGTTCTAAACGCTAGCGATATAAGTTAAGTGGAATAATAAGGCGCTTATGGCATAGTATAAATAGGGACTTAAGGCTAAAGTTTAGGACGCGATTATTCTAATAGAAGATGCGGATACCCTAAGGGAACTAATAGATTAAGCGATAAAGATTAATAATAGGATCTACTAAAGGGAATAGGCTAAAAAAGGCTAGGATAGAGTTCTATAGTTATATAAGATATAGAGTATATAACAACCTAAGCTAAATTAGAAAATATAGTATAGCGTAGAGCTAATAGACCTAAGTAGTACTAAAGAAACCTATAAGAGATGGAGTAAGAAACTATAGAAACCTAAATGTTAAGGATTAAGTAATTATAGGACTAAGGAGTATAGGCTAAACTAAGGATCTTAGTAATAGAAGATATTTAAGTAGACTCTATAATAAAAGCAATGGTTTAAAGAGGGAGCTTATATAAATTGCGGAAAATAGGGTTATTTCGCTAGAGACTATAGAAGTGGTTAAAGTTATTACGTAGTAAAGGGAATTAGACTAGTAGCATATAATATAGATATATAGAGAGATAATAGTATGCTATAAGGAACAAAAGAATATTTAATTAGAAGTTTTATATTTTATTATAATAATATATACCAAATTTATAAAGACGCTAAATATAGTATAAGCTATTAGCTATAAGAGCCAGAGTTAAAAGGACTTAAAGGAACTAAAGAGTTAGATAAAGAATAAGATTAACTTTATAAGCTAGATTAAGATATTATAGTAACGTGCGGATAATAATTAGTAACAATAATAATGGAGTTGGAGTACTTATTAATTAATAGTAATAAGGATAGTAAAGGAACTAACTAGGGGTATTTAAACCTTAATAACGCAATAGAAGTAGAGACTAAGACTACTATAGAGTAAGGTTTAGTAACGGGTATTATAACACCGTTGGATACGGTATCTATCGCTTTATAAGACGGAAGGAGTAATATCTAGAGATAATTAAGCAAGCAAATAACTGCTAGTGCTAGCTTACTACTTAATAAAGGCAAAAGGCTAAAGGCTTAAGATTTTTAAGACAAAATAAAAGATAACTAAGATTCTTAAGATAAGATAAGGTATGCTTAAGGACCTATAATAGACAAAAACCGATGGGATAGAGTAATAGCTTAGTTTAGCAATATACGAATAAGCTTAGGACGAAGTTTCCTAAAGGTATAAGACTCTTAAGACGAGATAAGTAAGATTTAGGACTTTTAAGATAAGATAAGGATACTAGTAAAGCCTAGTTAAATTAAGGCTAGAGCATAGCTTAAGAAAGAAGCAAGCTTAGGGTTAAAGAATCTAAGGGGTTAAGAATTTGGAGTATAAATAAGGACACCCGTAAGAAAGAAGTAAGAGACTTTACTATAGATTAGGGAATTTGCAATATAAACAGCAGTTAGATTAGGAGATAGATATATAGACCTAGAAGACTTACTAGGTAAATATAGTGTTTAACCTAAAGATTAAAAAGTTAATATAGCGATTAAGAAGTAAGAGAACTTTAAGGATTTAATTATAAGACGTAAATAATAAGAAACCATAGACGAGTTTAAAGCAAGAATTATTGTATAGTAAGAAAAGAAACTAAATATAAGATCTAATACACTAGGTTATATAAGGGATAGAGTACCTATATAAAGAATTACTAATAGGCCGAGAATAGGTATATTAAGAGCTAAGTGGCTTACCAAACTAGAAAACAAAGAGGATTTAGGGATCCTAACTAGGTTCAAGGAACGATATATAAAAGGCTATTATAACGCAGTAATAAGAAGATACTTTCTTACAGATAGACTATATATACTCTAGTAGCTATACTAAAAGTAGTATAGGCAACGATATAACGATAAGTAGGAAGATTTCTATATATGGTTAGACGAGAAAGTTATTTAAAACTACCTAATTACGGAAAAAGCAATAAATTATATTACAGGAGCCTTAATTATAACGTTAAAAGATCTAAAGGAATAATTAGAGGACTAGAGAAGCGAGAGGCACGTCTTAGTACCTGCGAATAAAGTTATACTGTTTAGATTAGTATAATAAAGGTTTAAACTTAAAGATAAAAATAAGTTAAGAGTTAACCTAAAGTACCTAGCATACTATACGCTATTATGGATTACATATATAGATAATATATACAAAATACATAAGAATCTAAAGGAAAAGAACCGGAAATACCCTATAAGGATATACTGGATAACGGATAAATAATAGTATAGAAATGCTAAGTATATATACAGCTAGCATCTAGTAGAAGTCTAAGAGAAAGGAAACTTAATACTTTAACCAGGAAGATTTCTTACGGAAAAATGCTTAGATGGATAATAATAGTAGGAATATCTAGAAAATACCTATTTATAGTATATTAAAGATAAAAAGCGAACTAAGTATTAGCTAAAGAATAAGCTAAGTATAATAAAATTAAGTAGCTAATAATTAGGAAAAGTAGAGGCCTATAGGACTAAAGGGAGCTAGTAGTAGAGCCTTAGACCCTTAAAGGAATTTAAGGACAATACCTAAACCTAAGAATTAATTAGTAAGATTAACAGTTTAAAGTATTAGTAGATAGTGGAGCGATATAAAACTATATCTTACTAATAGTAGTTAAAAGGATAGGGCTACCACATAGATAAAAGGAGCACCTTTATCTATTAGTAATAATTTTAGAAGATCCAATAGCCTATAGAGGAGGTATTATTAATTTTAAATCAGGACTAATTTAGATAACTACTAAAGGAAGATAAATTAAGATGTCTTTTAATATATTACTATTAGGGAATAATAAGGCAGTATTAGGAATGCCTTAGTTATAGAAATGTAATTTAAGGATTAATTAGGTTATAGGTTAGGTTAATATTAGAGATATATAATAATATAAGATGCGATAATAAACTAAGTTAATATAGTACTAAGTTAGAGCAATATATAAGGAGATTAATTAAGGATTAAGCTATATACTAAAGAGATACTATAAGTATAGCAAGAAGCTATAGTTACTAGAAAGTAAAAAGCTGTTAGATTATATAGTATAAGACTATAAAATAGAGCTAGAACTAGAAATAAGTTTAAGGTTCTACCTAATTTATAAGTTGTCGGGAATAAGGCAAGTTACCGCCACGTACGGCAAACTGCCGTTACGTAATGGCAAGTTGCCATCACGTGTCGCCGCGGTACTAGCGTGGCGAGGAGCCTTAAGTTCCTCGCCCTCCCTTATTTTAATTAATAAGCTTTATTAACCAACATCACTATAACCCTACTCAAGTAGTTGTTATTGGTGAGTTACCCTATATAACTAATACTAATTAGTGGTTGAATATATAGTTAACTATAGAGTAGCTAGGTTTTCGAATAGAAGAGATAGTCTCGTGTAGGGGTGCTATATGCGCTTATATGGAATGGATCCCGGCGATACTATGCTACCTTAGACTTGCGGAAAACTAGTAATAGAAGTATTACTAAGTACTAGGAGATACCAAGTTGCGTCTATTACGTAGAACAACCGCGTTTATAAAGATTTAGTCGAGTACTTTAGGTTAGAAGTGTTACTAAACCTAGGGTCTTAAGTTAACGTCTAAAACGCGTTAAATAATATCTCGAATTGCCTACCTCTTAACAGCAAACCTATAAGATCCTATAAAACCGAAAATCCTACCTACCTTCGACGTATAATACCCTGTTAATCTTCTTACCTACTATAGCGTTAACCCACCTAAAGAAGTATAAGGAAGATATTAACCTAAAGATATAGAATAAAGCTATAATTGACCTTGCAAACGCTAATAAATAAGACTTAAATGGATTTTTATTATACCGTATGGTATATTATAAGGATAGTAAATATAATAATACCGCGCTATAGGAATGTATAAAGGAGGACTTTGTTAGATGGATAAAGGAAATATAGGCCCCTATGAATAAGGATATCGTACGGGACTTTCGTACCTTCCTTTGGGAGAATGGAGTATTTGTCCCTAAGGACGGGGGTACTATTAGAGATAATATTCAGGAGTAGGTTATTGACGTAAAAGAAGAGCATAAATGGACTCTATAAGAGATTAAGCACTAACTACGCACTATAAGGAAGCTTAACTTATAATAGAACCTAAGTAATATACCTCTAGAGACGAACCTACCTCCGCCTTTAACTCCTCTGTATCTAATTTAACCTATAACCTTAACGTCGGATACTACACCTCAATAAGAGCAGGCACAGGATTCCATTGCTTCGCGATTTAACGACCTTTGGACTCCACCGACTAGACCTACGTCCCTACTATAGCCTGCAATGCAACTCCCACCTCCTCTACCTTAATCTTAAATTAGAGGTAGTTTAAAATTGCTTATAGAGCTTGCGAAGCTCTACTCGGATTAGGAGAAGAAGTTTAGTAGAGAATTATATGATGTTCTTAATTTAAAACTATATATCTTTTATGACTATTATTAGAAGGTAGGAATAGAGTCTAATTAATACTATAACGCTTATTCCGTTATGCTTAAGGGCCGAGCTAGTACCTTCTATTATAATTATTTAGTAGGAAAAGGATATAATTTTAACCGTATAATATATATATTAAGATGCCACTTTAAAATAAAAGAGAATAAGTAGCAGTATATGTTAGAATGGAGAGAGACTACCTTCCTAAGGATCATTGCTATAAACCTAGGTGTTCCTTGGCTTGATTATCTTTAAAAGCTCTTTAATTAACTTTAGACGATTTAGCGTGGTTTATCCGAATTATATTAAGAGGATTTCAGCCTATATAATTAAGTTATTAGCGTATACTAAGGCGTTAAAGAATGTAACCTTACTCTCTTTAATCCTGTAAATACTTATAAAGGAGTATATACTTAATTAAGATCTTCTGTTGGCACTGCTCTACGCTCTTAAAAAGTATAATAATTTAACGCCTAACTTTAACCTACTTTAATTAACCCGCCCGGCTAATATAATTATAATTAGACTAATTAAATATATAGTGGCCGTGGTGGGTAATATGGTAGAAGGTATAATTAATAACTATAAGGTAAAGGTAGAGGTCCTTATGGAGGTTTATTTTAAAGTAATTACTAGAAGAAGTGCTATATTTGTAAGAAACCGAATTGCTAGTTAACTAGGCATTCTTTTAATAAGCGAAAGGAGGTATATAATAAGTTTCGCCAGAGTATAAGAAATGTTAGAAATTATAAGGCTACTATAGCTTACTTTTAAAGCTTCTTAGTTTAATATGAAGGCGTAGAAGATCTTAAGGGTGAGGTTAATAAGGCTAAATAGCTCCTTATAGATATGGAAATTAAGGACTACTTTTTTAACTAATACTTTACTAAGTATGGTGAGGTAAATAGTATATAAACCGTCACTGTTCTTAATAACTAATCTACGCTCCATTCTATTATGAAGTTAGATATCTTTAATAAGCTAAGGGAGAGTTCCGCGTTTTTCTTTAATAATAGATACTCGGCGAACGTCTTCTATAGTATTATGCCAGATACTAGAGCCGCAGGAGTATCTATAGCAGGAGAACCTTAAGTTTAAGCCCTTTAGTAGCTTAATAGCTCTGTCTAGATTAACTATTTAACGGCAGGCTAACACACGATTTGTTTTGGCAAGGGTACTATAATCTCTTTTAGCATAATTAGGGTCTAAACCCCCCTAGGGTATATCACTTTCTATATTATCCCTATAAACACCCTATTTCTATTTTGCATTAAAGATATAGATAAATTAGGCGTTAAGTTTAATAACCTTAAGAATATACTTATTTAGGGAGATAATTAGGTGCCTGTTATACGCAAGTAGGGTTACCCCTAGTTGCTCCTTTATTAACTAAAAAAGAGTGTTACTTAAAGCCACCTAACTAAGTCAGAGTTACGTCAACTATACCGTCGTTTTAGTTACCTATCCGTTTATTAATTACTTAGGGTTCTTTAGCAAGTAGGTTATAAAGTTAAGGTTAAGGCAATTAAGCATTTTATAAAGTACTACTATAACTACCAAATAAACCAGAAGTCCCCTAGCCGATTTAAGTTTACCCTTAAAGATAACTACGACTTTAACTTCTATATTATCGTTGACGTTATATATCTTAGCGGCAAGCCAGTACTCTAAGTTATTAACTTCTTAACCTCCTTCTAAGCCGCACGTTTCTTAAAGGATATATTAGCTAGGAATATATAGGATACCCTTTAACTATACTAGATTAATGTCTACCTAGGACCCCTTAATTAAATTGTCCATAACATAGGAAAGAACTTCTTATTTATAGAGTTTTAATAATAAATAAAGGCAATGGCAATTAAGGTTAAGGAAGTCCCTATTAAGGCATATAATAGTATTAGAAAAGTAGAATAATATTATATGCTATTATACCGCGTATATAAGATTATCTCTTTAGAACTAGAGAATGCTAATAAAGAACTTACTTTATAAATAGCTATTAAAGCTGTTAATAATTCCGCTGGCCCGGATAGACTTATACCTACATTGCTAGTCTTTAGCGCCTACCCTTAAATAACTAATAATTCTTTACTATCTCCCTCTGTTATATAATAAGCTAAGGCTATTTACAAGGCAATAAAGGAGGTATAATATCTCTACGCTATATGCTAGGTTAATAATATACTAGGAATAAGAAATGGTCTAAATACCTTAACTACGCTTAACCTGCCACTCCAGTCTAAGGTACGCGTATGGCGTAAAAAGGGAGAATAGTTAGGCCTATATTAACTTATTATAATTAATGGTTAGACTTATACTATTTAGATGCCTTACAGACCCACTTAATTCCGTTTAATTATTATTAAGCCTTACTATAAAGATAATAGTTCTAAGCCTTTGCAGGATGCTATAGAAAATACCCTAAAGGAAAGCCACGATTAACGTACTCTAGAAGGCGATAACGATTTTAATACAATTATAGTAGATACGCCGCAACTATAACGCGGTAGAGGTTGCCTAAAGGGATTACGAAACCGCCAACATCTTATTAATTTTAAAGAGCAATTTATTGCCGCTATCGAGAACGGAATTAAGCTATTAATGGCCTTTATAATAACTAAGGAGAAGGCTAACTTTAAGCTCGCAAAATAGCTCTAAAAGGAAGGTCGTATTATAACTCTAGGAGCTCCTTTCTAAGCATCTAATAAGTAGGAGATTAATAGTCTTATTATAAGAGGAGTCTTTAAATTTAAGAAGTATAACTATACTAAGTTTGATGGAGTTCGCATCTTTAAGTTAAGAATAGTTAATAAGATTAAGGGTAAAGCTACTAATACCCTATTTAAGAAATTAAGGCTTATTATCTAAGGCTATAACGATAATAGTAAGGAGGTAATCCTTATATAATCTCCTATAATTTAACGAGCTAGTTAGCAAGTTATTATTGCGCTAGCTCCCTCCTTAATAAAGAATAAAATGGCGGTTTATTTACGAGATATTACTTAGGCCTACACCCTATCAGAGACGTACCTTTAGCGCTTAATATTAGCATACCTTCTAGAGTAAATTCGCTACCAATATCCTAAGGATACGATTATAGTTGTGCTTAAGCCATTATATAGAATTACAGAGGTAGGAACCTATTGGTGGGCTACCTACAGTAAGCACTATAAAGAGAAACTTTTAATAACTACTTTTATATTTAATTTATGCTTCCTTACTATAACTACGGGAACCCTATTTAGAATCGTCGGCATATAAACTAATAATATAATTATCTTAGGAGACGACCGATTCTTAGCCCTTAAAGAAGATAAGCTAGTAAGGGCAAATCTTATAGCAAAGCTAAAGGAAAAGCTTAATTTAATAACACTATTACTTTTTAATAAATGCATCCTCTCCCTAAACGAGGATGTTATTACTTTACGCCAGAAGGGTTAAGGTAAAAAGATTAACGTTATTAACATTAATTCCCTAAAGCAAGGATACGTAGAGCAACGCGCTCGCGGAGCTTATATTGCTTCTATCTATTAACCTAAGGCTTTATTTAATCTCTCTATTGCCACCTAATACTAAGAACTAACTAAGGACGACGTTCTTGCCCTAAATAAACGTCTTTTCTGGCAAATAAACCATCTTAATTGGGGACTACTCTATATACCTATTAGTCTTCCTACCGCTAAGCTCTTTATATTTGTTAATAGATCGTTTATAAATAATAAAGATTTTAGCTCCTAGTTAGGATATAAGATCATTATTATAAACAAATCTACTAGAGAAAACGACTTTATAATCCACGGCAACCTTATCTATTAGAGCTTAACTAAAAGTAAGTACGTTACTTAAAGCGTTCTGGCGTTAGAGATATATAAAATAATTAACGGAGTTAATATAGTAATTATAATTAGAACTACCCTAAAGATAATTATAGATTAACTTAAACTTCTTATTATCCCTATAATCGTGTGTACCGACTTATACTCCCTCTATAAGTATTTAGTCAAGCTTAGTACCATAAAGGAGAAGCGCCTTATAATCGACATTATGGCACTTTATTAATCCTACAAACGTTAAGAACTCTTTAAGATTTAATGGATTAATGGCTAAAATAACCCAGTAGATGTAATAATAAAGGCGAACCCAAACAAGGCACTAGAGACGTTTGTTAACACAAATACTCTACGTATATAAGTTAAAGGTTAGGTAAAAAGGGAGTCCCTAGAAATATCTTAGTTACGTAAGGCCTTAAGATATCTAGGAACTTTAACCGGCGGTCAAAGTTATCTAATTAGTCAGATTCTGCAGACCCTAACTTAAACCAACCAATTAGGATTTTCCATCCCCGGGATAAAAAATCGCTATTAGCTCGCTTACAGCTAGCGCCTTAGCGGCCCTAACGGCCCTAACACAATATCTACCTACAACTCCTTAGCAAGAAAGCACCGCGTGCTAAGAGGCAAATTTTGGGACAGCGAGACTTATACTACAATGGCAATAGTAAGCAAGGAGGGTTTATATTTGTTACGATAGTTAAGCAGTATTTATATATAGATGGCAACCATAAAAGAAGAATTGCTAGTGTCGGGAATAAGGCAAGTTGCCGCCACGTACGGTAAACTGCCGTCACGTAATAGCAAGTTGCCATCACGTGTCGCCGCGGTACTAGCGTGGCGAGGAGCCTTAAGTTCCTCGCCCTCCCTCATTCCAATTAATAAGCTTTATTAACCAACATCACTGTAACCCTACTCGAGTAGTCGTTATTAGTAAGTCACCCTATATAACCAACATAAGTTAATAGAAAAAGAGTTATAGGCACTTAAGGAGTTTGTCTAGGAAAATCTTCGAAAGGGATATATTAGACTATTGTAGTTATTAGCGGGATATCTAGTACTATTTATACTAAAGAAGAATGGAAAACTTAGGCTATATATTAACTATAGATAGTTAAATAGCATTACTAGGAAGGATAGGTATCCTTTACCCTTAATTAGCGAAATTTAAGATAGGATTAGTAATGTGTAAATCTTTATAAAGATAGATCTAAGATAGGCGTACTATTAGATTAGAATTAAGGAAGGCAATAAATAGAAGGCAGCCTTTAGGTTAAAGGAAGGACTATATAAACCACTAGTTATGCAATTTAGGCTTATAAACGCACTAGTAATATTTTAAAAGCGTATTAATAATATGTTAAGAGAATACTTAGATAAATTTATTATAGTATACCTTAATATTATTATTATTTACTTAATAAGTAAGGAAGAATATAGAGAACACGTTAAATAGGTTTTAAAGAGACTATAAGAAGAACAGATGCTAGTAGTAATTAAGAAATATAAATTCTTTACTAGGAAGACAGATTTTGTTAAATTTATTATTAAACTAGGCTAACTTAGTATAGATCTAAAGAAGATTAAGGCTATAGTAAATTGGCAAGAACTAAAAAATGTAATATAGTTAAGGTTATTTTTAGGGTTCTGCAACTACTATAGAAGGTTTATAGCTTAATGGTTAAAGGATATTAAGCCACTTATAAGATTAATAAAGAAGGAAGAACTATAGGCATAGGGAGAGGAATAAAAGGAACTGTTTAAGAAAGTTAAATAGTTGTTTATCTAGGAGCCAGTTCTTAAAATCTATTAACTATAGTTAG
Source organism: Cenococcum geophilum 1.58 (assembly GCF_001692895.1). Classification (NCBI taxonomy): domain Eukaryota; kingdom Fungi; phylum Ascomycota; class Dothideomycetes; order Gloniales; family Gloniaceae; genus Cenococcum; species Cenococcum geophilum. The sequence goes on along the minus strand of NW_027137560.1, from coordinate 101,844 downwards.
AGATAGTGGTTAAAACGGATGTATTAAACTATATACTAAGAGTATGCTTTCTATAGAAATATAAAGATAGATAGCACCTAGTGGTATATTATAGTTAAAAGATAATACTACTAGAACTAAACTATAACATCTATAATAAGGAGTTATTAGGTATAGTTATAGTACTAAAAAAATAAAGATTATTCTTATAAGGTATAGAAAAACTATTTATAGTTAAGATAAATTATAAGAACCTAATAGGGTTCCTAATAACAAAAGAACTTAATTATAGATAAGTTAAATAGGCGGAGATGCTTATAGAATACTATTTTAAGATTTAGTATACTAAGGGTATAGAGAATACACGAGTAGATACTCTAAGTAGAAAGGCTAAACTATAAAACAATAAAAAGCTATTAGGGGCTTTATTGCGAAAGGATATAGATAGATTAATTAGGTATAATTACCCAAAGATTATAATAATATAAGAAGAGAAGACCTATAAATTACTAGAAAGTGATTAAATATAAAAGATCCTAGATATATAAATAGAGGATCTAGACTTAGAGTAGTACGAAAATTAAGAAGTAATATACGTACTAAGATCTATCGCAAAGGAGTTTATTAAGTTATTTTATAAGGGACTAACTTAAGGATATAACAGAGCTATAGGCTTAATGTTAAGACTTTAAAAAGAGTATATTATTAATAGAATCTAGGGACTAGCTAGGTAAGTTATAAAAGAATATCTAAATTACTAAAGGAATAAACTAATAAGGTATAAGCTATATGGAGAGCTATAACCTGTTAAAATACTAGAGAGACTATAGGAGGTTATATTGTGGGGCTTTGTTATTAGGTTACTAAAATTAAGAGATCCTATTACTGGGTAAGATTATAACGTAATCTTAGTAATAGTAGACAAGTTTATAAAGTAGGGATACTTTATAGCATGTTTAGAAGAAATATTAGCGGAAGATATTACTAGAATCTATATTAAAGAAGTATTTATAAGATATAGAGTACTAAGTAAGATTATATTAGATAGAGATCTAAGATTTATAGCAGTATTTTAGGAAGTATTCTTAGTAGAGTAAGGAGTTTAAGCAGTAACTTTTACTATATATTATTTACAGACAGACGGTTAAACGGAAAGATTAAATTAGACACTAGAATAATATTTAAGGTATTATATTAATTATATACAAAATAATTGGGTATTGCTATTATTAGTTGTATAGTTTATATATAATATAATACTATAAGAAGGAATAGGTACGTTACTATTTAAGGCGAATTACGGATATAAGCTGAGGACCTTATTATCGCCACGTTAAGTAAAAAAGATAAGTAGTATAGCTAAGTAAAGAATAAAGAGTTTAATAAATCTTTATATAGACCTTATAGAAACAGCTAAGACGGTATAATAAAGAATAAAAAAGTACTATAACGCTAAGAGATTTAAGGGATTAGATCTTAAGGAGGGAGATAAAGTATAGCTACTATATAAAAATTTTAAGTGTTAACAATTAAGTAAGAAGTTAGACTATATTAGACTAGGACCTTTTAAAATTATATAGAAAATTTTATTAGTTATATTTAAGTTAAACCTACTAGCTAGGATAAAGATCTACCCTATATAGTATATTGTAATGCTAGAGCCAATATATGGGAATATTAAGCTACTGGTTTACGAAGTAGACATATATAGAGGATAAGAGGAAGATAAATAGTAAGTTTTAAAGATTGTTAGTTATAAGGACGTAGATAATAAAATATAGTATAAAGTAAAGTAGATAGGCTATAACGAGACTACCTAAAAACTACTAGAGAACCTAAAAAACGCTATGGGAAAGGTATAGGAGTATTAGAAGAGAAAAGGTTAGGTAATATTAATAAAAAGGAATTGCCAAAGAATAAGTTACCTAAGGGGGACCTAGGAAGAGCGACTGCCGAACTACTTAGAGTTATTTCCTTCTCTATTAGAAGAGAATCCGTTTTTTTATTACTAAGTTCCTATAAACCTTATTCTATAAGTTTCTACTTCTTAGAATATACCTTCTTATATACCTTTTTAAGACGAAGTAAGCGAGTAGAGGTAGTAATTTAAGCGTTTAAAGCCTTCTGTTCCATATTATAGGAACGCTTAAGCTTAGCTAAGGCCTATACTAGATCGCTATTAAGCTTTATAGTGGTAGATTAAATATAAGACCCTATAATAAATTACTTAGGGAACTTAGAGACTATTAAGAGTTATAGGACGCGTATACTTAGCGTTAGAAGTAGAACGAATATTACAAGACGATTAAATATTTACTTTAGTGCACTCTAAACAGAAAGAGGGTTATTAAGATAAGGGATTCGCTAACGTAATATAAACTAACCCCTCTTTTAAATAACGAGAATATAGAGATAGCATTATTTTACTAAGCGATAATATTATAGTAATAGTGCGGGCACGACATTGCGCGTATAAAGAAGAAGAGGCTTTAGGTATTATAAGTAACGATATTAACTAAATTAATTAGATGGATATTATACCTCTAGTAAACAACTGTTAGGTAAAACCTAAGTAGATAGTTATATAGCCGCAAGGTATAGGCGACCCTGGGGCAACCTAGGGGTGACTTGCCTATAAGGCACGTGCTCTGTATATGCCTAGGGAAAACCCTTCCTACCTCACATATAGACTCCTCCTTTTCCCTTAAGGATTTGTCTTTGTCTATATAATATACCCATTATTCTATTATTGGACTCCCTATTTATATCCTTACCTTACATTTAAATCCTTACCAATCCCCTTAGGAGGATAGCCGGTTTAATTTTTCTATAATGCCTCCGAAAAGAAAACCGACGCCTACACCCAATGGTAATACGCTGGTGATGCGATCGCAGAACGCCTTAGGATCTAGTATAGACGAAACCGCTAGAAGTATACTAGTAGCATCTAAGCCATTCTCCAAATCCTAAAATGATTAGATATCTACGAACGCTAGAGACTAGTTTAACTTATATACCTAGGCTTAATAGGAGCTTAGTAAGGTTACTAGCGTCCTACCTAATACCGCTAATATAAAGGAGCTAGATGAGCTGGCTAAGAAAATAGCTAACTTATGGAGCATTATCGATTTAATAAAGCCCTCCCGTCGCCTCTCTAGTGAAGAGTATGAGTTACGTGGCGAACGTATACGCCGATTAAATCTTAACACCCTAGTTAAGAAGTTACTACCTAATATTGGCGGTACTACTTAATAGCATTTTAACCGGTGGATTGCCGCAGTTAAGAACTGATTTAAGGTTAATGACGCTGACTATAACTGTAAGCGACGCACGCGCTAGGCTATTAAAGGTCTTATAAAAGAGAAGACAATTACCTAACTGGTTTATTGCCGGTTAGGTATTAAGGATAAGGGTCCCTTACTATAGGATAAATTTAAGACTATGGTCTAAGACCAGATTAGGAACCCCATAGTAAGACGCTTTAATAACGCTATAATGTACTATACGGCTATTATAAAGGAGAATTAGAGGTTTAACGTCTTCCTAGCCTGTATGCGTAGCTTAGAGGACCTCTTCTTATATACCCCTTTTGTTAATCCTAAACAATAGGTAAACTTCTGGTTCTTACGTCTTTTAGCCTACTTATAAGCAGAGCTCTTCCGCCAGAACTTTGCCTAACGGGTGAGAACCGCTAAAGACCTCTTTAATAAAATCCGCTGTGTAGAGCAATTGCTTAATACTACAAAGCTCGCGGAAGATCGCGTAAGTAGTAGCGGCAAATTATCGCGTATAAAGCGCGGTCGCAGTATAGGCTCTGTAGACTTAGGCTTAGGAAACAGAACCTAAAAAGGGTGACGCTTTTCTAAGCAAACTCCCGGGGAGACCACCCAAAAGCCAGATAGCTTAGGGGACCCCCCGGACGCCGGTGCTACGCAGGCGAGTTAAAGGACCGTAGGCGGCTACTGTAAGGAACACTGGAAGCAGGCTAAAGAGAAGTTAGCTTAGGCTTCGGAAAACCTAAAGCCCTAGTAGCGTATCTCTCTTAACTGTAACTAGGGCCTAATATAGAGGGAGAGAAGAAACGTATTGTAGTACACGTTGCGATAGATATACCCTAGGGCGAAGTCCGCCTATATGCCTTATATAATAATGGGTGCTAAATTAACCTTATTAATTAAGACGTCGTCCGTAGGTTTAACCTGCCTATACGCTACGCGCTACGTTTACGTAAACCTATTATACGTTTCCTTAATAGCAACTAGATAACAATCTGGAATGCTTATAATTTAACGGTTACTACTAGCGACTCCTAGGGTACCCCTCGCACTATTAGCCCGCAGACCTTTTAGGGCGGCTTATTTAATGGTTATAATATAGTTCTTAGATGGGATTGGCTTGCGGAAGCAGATCTATTAATTAGCTTCTGTTCTGGATAGTTTGTCTAGGGTACTTTAGACCCTAAACGCCTCTAGATAGTTACCCTTAACGCTCTCCTAGCAGATATTAAGGCTGGCGAAATAGTCTATTTGCTATAGCTAGAAGACTCCTTCTCTACGCCGGTTATAAATATAATAGAGGACCTATTGTTACTAGCAGCGAGTACCCGTGCAGACCCTCCGGACGTAGAGATACCGGTTGTAAACACAGTAGAGGACCTGCCGTCACTAGTAGCGAGTACCCGTGGAGACCCTCCGGTGCCGGCGCAGATCACCTATATGTAAGGGGGAGGTGATCGAAACCCTGAAACTATTAAGTATACTATAGCAGAGCTGTATACACTCTCTATATAAGTACACCTACAAAACGCATATTGGCCGCACCCTTCTCTTCACTGGCTCCCGGAAGCACACTACCACGTAATGGTTGCTTTAACCTCCGTGGCCCCTGGCCTACTAGATGTATATAAGGAGGAAATTAATGTTTTCTCTAATAAGCTAGCAAGCATACTACCGCAGAACTCTGAGTACGACCATGCAATCGACTTAGAAGAAGGCAAGACGCTACCGTAAATGCCCCTCTATAACCTCTTATAGAAAGAGTTGCAGATCTTATAAGAGTACCTAGATAGTGCTTTTAAAAAGGGCTGGATTAGGCCTAGCAAGTCGCCTGCTGGAGCGCCTATTCTCTTCGTGCCGAAAGTAGATGGTATGATGCGGCTATGCGTCGACTATAGACGCCTAAACAAGATCACGATTAAAAATTGGTACCCCCTACCGCTGGTCGGCGAACTCTTTAATAGGCTTAGCTATGCGAAGATATTTATAAAGCTGGATCTTTGTAATACGTACTATAGGATTCGTATTAAAAAGGGAGACGAATGGAAGACCGTATTTAAGACACGCTATAGTTACTTTAAGTACTTAGTAATGCCCTTTAGTCTTGCTAACGCCCCTACGACTTTTCAGAGCTATATTTATAAAGCTTTAGAAACCCTAGTGGATACCATCTACGTGGTCTACCTAGATAATATTCTTATCTACTTAAATAATAAGGATAAGCACGTTAAGCACGTTAAGCAGGTACTGCGACAGCTCCGCGCTTGGGGCCTATACGCCAAACTGTTAAAATGCATCTTTTATACTAAGAACGTTGAGTTCCTAGGCTTTATTATTACCCCTAGGGGTATTATAATAGACCCTAACCGCGTAAAAGCTATTAAGGAATAGCCTAAGCCTGAGTTCTATAGGGACATCTAGATCTTCCTTGGCTTTACCAACTTCTATAGGCGATTTATCTGGAACTACTCGGATACCGTATACCCCCTACACGTATATCTTGCATGGGCATATCGCGACCCGACGTTAGATGGGGAGAAGAAGAGGAAGCGTAAGTTAAAAGGGCCTACCAAATGGTATTAACCCTAGTCCTGGCCCGATAATACGTAGTAGGCGTTCCGTAAGCTACGTGCTGCGTTTATATAGGCTCCTTTACTTCGCCACTTTGACCCTAATTTACCCCTAATGGTGATTACTGACGCTTTCGACTATGCCTATAGCGGTATACTTCTACAGCCTTTAGGGTAGGGAGATTAACTCCACTAGCACCCGATCGCTTATTGTAGTTAGAAGCTTACTAGCCTAGAAGTACGGTATAATACGCATAATAAAGAACTACTTGCTATAGTGCAATACTTTAAGATATGGCGCTATTACCTTAAACACGCCGTGTATGTAATGCGCGTGCTCTGCGATTATAACAATCTCTGGTACTTTATAACTACTAAGAGCTTATCTACTTACTAGGCCCGGTACACTAAGGAACTGGCTAAGTTTAATTTTGAGATTAAATATAAGCTAGGCAAGACAAATTCTGCCAATATACTATCCCGGCGCCCGGATTATGCTAAAGGCTTTAAAAATAGTAGTAAGAGGACACTCCTTAATGCTATACTGCCTATATTGCAGCAAAAGTTGCGGGTTATAGGCCTTGTAGGCGGCCCTGGTGCTACTATACCACACTAGCAAGTAGCATGCGTGTAGTATGCGAGCGACCCTTACGAACTTGGCGCTGGCGGACTAGAGCGTCCTACCATTCTCTTTAAGACCACTTCGACCGGCCTAATGGCGCTTAACCCTAGGGAAGACCCCTTAGCCTAGGCTACGGTCCCCCGTAACAACCTAGTGAGTTACCTACGTATTATATATTACTTCGCTAGCACCAACTTTGCGTAAAGTCTCGTGCTATAGTAAGAAGTAGTAGTAGCTGCTTTAGCCGAAACGGCGTTTATAGAACAACCCCCCGAGTTACTAGTTAATTTTATTTGTGGAGTATAAAAAAGGGACGCCTTTATACGCTCTATATGTAATTAGTTAACCTAGGAATGAGTTCCCGCTAGTAATAAGGACTATACCCTTAATAATTAAGGACTCCTAAGGCAAAATAATAAGGTCTAGGTGCCGAATTATATACTACTATAATAGGAGATCCTTAAGCGAAATCATAACGATCCTATAGGCGGCCACTATGGTTTTAACTGTACCTTTAAGGTAATCGCGCGGAAGTACGCTTAGAATGGCCTTACCTAAAACCTCCGCAAATACCTAGATAATTATAATGCCTGCTAACGCTCTAAATCGCGCCGCTATAAACCCTATGGTGAGCTGCAGCCTCTCTAGGCCCCCACCTAAGCCTGGCGGTATTATTTACTTAACTTTATTACGGATCTCCTAGAGTCTAAGACTCCTAATAGCGTAGAGTATAACTCCGTCTTTGTCTTTATAGACCGTTTTATAAAGCTAGTGCGCTACTATCTAGTGCGTAAGATAATTGATGCTACGTAACTCGCAGAACTCTTATTTAGAGTCTTTGTATAAATAGGGCCTTTAGATAATATTGTCTTTAATAGGGGTAGTGTATTTACAAGCGAGTACTAGAGCACTATATGCTACTATCTCCGCGTTTAACGTAAACTTAGCACTGCATTCTATCCGTAGATAGATAGGTAGATAGAGCGCCAGAACTAGGAGCTTAAGGCATACCTACGTATATTTACGAACTGGGAATAGTCTAATTGGGCCTCCCTACTTGAAGAAGCAGCCTTTGCCTATAACTTTAAGGTCTATGCTATAATAAAGCGTTCCCCTATTAAGCTCGCCTATGGCTAGCTACTAAACGTCCTAGATGGAGTCCTGGACAGCGTCTAAGACGCCTAGTAAGGTGGGGAGGGGTCCGAGTTAACAAATATCCAACTCGTAGAGACGCACCTATAACGCCTGCGCCTTATACGTAAGGTAGCGGCGGCGTTAATAATGTACGCCTAAAAGCTTTAGGCAAAATACTATAATTGTCACTATCTGGCCAAGCATTTCGCCATTAGTGAACGAGTCCTACTCTCCTCTAAGAATATCCGCACGAAACGTCCTTATAAAAAGCTTAACTATAAGTTTATGGGACCGTTTTAGATCCTAGAGCGCGTAGGGCAGTAAGTATATAAGCTAGAGCTTCTACCTGCTATGGTATGGCTCCACCCAGTCTTCTATGTCTCCCTACTAGAGCCTTATAGGTCACGCCCTGGGTTTTAACCCCTAGCAGTGGAAGAGCTTAAGGAAGGCAGCTGGGAAGTAGAAGTAATTGTCGCCCACTAGGATTGTGCTGGACAACCGCAGTACCTTATTAAATGGCTAGGATGGCTAAATGAGTATAATAAATGGAAATACGAGACAGAACTTAAGAATTGTTAATAACTGCTGGATAAGTACCGTAAGCGGGACACCCTAGCCTTATAGCCGAAGCGTAGGCGAAAAGTAAGCGCCGCTGTTGAAATACAACCTGCATTAAAGCGGAGTAGAGGACGTCCTAAGGGATCAAAGAATAAGCAACGACTGCTATGAGAACTGCGGCGTATGTATAGGGTGAAGTTTTAATTTATTAATATCCTACGCCCGTTTATAACCGGGGTCTATTTAACTGGGGTCCACAACCTACTGGTAACCTGCTGGTGGTAACCTGTACTAATAACTTATACTATTCTATGTATATGCTACATAGATAACGCATAAGGCCAAAGCATAGGTCAGCGGCGGATTTAACGGGTATATAGCCTTGCCGTCCTGAACCTGGCTATATATAAGTAACCTATAAACCTACCCGCGAAGTATACACGGCGCTACGCCGGTATAGCGTAAGGCTAAAGCAGGGTCAGCGGCGGGTTTAATAGGTATATAGCCTTACTGTCTATGAATCTGGCTGCATGCGAATAACCTATAACCGACCCGCGAGGTACCAGCGACCTGCCTATGTAAGCGAGCTTTTGGAATATTTCTGGTCTACTGAATTCAGGCGACGGTATTAAGCTCTACTAGCTCTACCTGTTAAATGGACTAATTAGGATTTTCCATGCCGGGCATAAAAAATTGCTACTGGCTCGGTTAAATGCGGGGGAGTCTTGGTAAGGCAAATCTGACCAATTAGACAACTTTAACCGCCGGTTGAAGTTCCTTGATATCTTCGCGCCGCGTATGTGTACTACCCGTCTCTCTATGCGCAAAATTAAGACGCTCTTTTCCCTCCAAATTTTTTCCTTACTAAGGTTTTTTATGGGGTTTTATTGAGGCTTAAGTATATGAAGGATCGGGGACGACCCTTTTTAAAGGGGGGGGCATTGTTAGGTAAAACCTGAGTAGATAGTTATATAGCCGCAAGGTACGGGCGACCCTGGGGCAACCTAGGGGTGACTCGCCCGTGAGGCACGTGCTCTACACGTGCCTAGGGAAAACCCTTCCTACCTCGCACATAGACTCCTCCTTTTCCCTTAAGGATTCGTCTCTGTCTATACAATATACCCATTATTCTATCATTGGACTCCCTATCCACATCCTCACCTCACAACGACTTAAAGATGCTAGGTATCTTTAAGGACAAAGATAGAAAGAAGGGAGATAGTATTACAAACGCTTTAAGTACAATATTATAACTACTTGGAGAAGAGTTGGAAGAAGCTAGTTAGTTAATATAGGCACGGTCTAGAATAGAACCCGTAGAACTATATAATAAGGAATAGTAACCAAGGTTATATAAGGTGCTATGTAAGGAATAAGAGGAACGAGAGGAACTTATATACCTTATGTATACTGCGTACTTTACGTATAAGGAGGATTTTATAGGAGTACGGTTATGTATTTAAGGACCCTTAGTCCCTACCTAGATAGTTCCTTCCTTGTAGTAATTCTTAGAATATAATTAGAGTTAATCTGTTAGGTAACTACTCCACTAGTTGTTATTACGTTGTTGACTTACTTATAATACCTATATACCTAGCCTATTAACAAGTCTACCGTAGTTCCTACTATAAGGCTCTGTTATACCTACCTCCTATACAGCCCATTAAACGGCCTTAGTATTATTAAACTTTAAATAAATAATACCTTATTCCTAGCAGACTAGACCTTTATAAACGCTAAAAAAACTAAACTATAAAAGGCTAAGTTCTTAGCAAAGCCGTAAGAGCAGTTAACTAAGTAAAATCCGATTAAGTTTAATAGAGGCCTAATTATATAAAAGGGCAACCTAATTAAGCTAACTTAGGAACGCTAAGCTTAAAACCTAAAGCCTGTTATAGTAAAGCCTATAGACCTTACTAGCTCCTATAGAGAGACCCGCAAGACCGTAAATATAAAGGACTAATACGTTGCATAGCGTATAAGAGGCGCCTATATTACTATAGTCTATTAACCCAAATCTGCCTATAATTTGTCCTTTATGGCCTAGGTAGTAGATCCGTAAGAAAATATCAAGCAGCTTAATAAGTGTATTTAGTGGCAAATAGACAATATAGTAAGGGAACTTACTTTTATACCACTAGACCTAAGTTCCCTTAGCTTACTAGCATTTATAAACGCCTCTTTTACTAATAATAAAGACCTATCATCACAAATTGGCTTTATAATTATACTTATGGACCGTAATTAGGACGTAAATATACTATACTAGTCTTTAATTAAGTGCAAATAAGTAACCCGCAGTATACTAGCTTCTAAACTATATATACTAGCTTATAGCTTTAATATAGCAGCCGCAATTAAATTAACGGTTTAGAAGATTCTATAACTAGAGTAGTTACCCTTAGTTTTATATACTAATTTAAAGTCCCTCTATAACTGCCTAGTTAAACTAGGTATAATATAAAAGAAGAGGCTTATAATTAACCTAATATACTTATATTAGGCCTATAAATAACATAAAATTGCGGAGGTTAAATAGATTAGCGGCGGAAATAACCTAGTAAACGCTATAACTAAGGCAAAGCCGTATTAAGCCCTTAAAACCCTAATTAATATAAATAAGCTTAACCTAAAAGTTATAAAATAGGTAGAGCGGGACTAATAGAGTACCTACGGTATACCTATAGCCCGTTAAAAGACCGTACGGCTTATTATACGGCTTATTCTACGGACCGTAAGCTATTAGGTAGAAAACGGTAAAAAGCTATAATAGAACTTAGTGGACTTACGTAACCTACCGAATTCTGCTATATTCTGCTAGGGTAGTTAAATTAACCAATTACAATTTTCCATCCCCGGGATAGAAAATCGCCATTAGCTCGCTTAGTATTAGCGCCTTAGCGGCCCTTAAGATCTAACTTATAGCTCGTCTACGGCCCTTTAAAAGGCTATATGGTTCATTTTACGGACCGTAAGCAGGACTTACGGCTAGCTTAGGGCACCGTTTGGAAGGCAGCCTAGAAGGCACCTTAGGAGGAGTTTCCTATATATTTTCTTTTATGTTTTACGGTTCTATTAGAGCAATTACGGAGGCTATATATAGGTGGCTTCATTTTTCAAGTACCGCTAGTATATAATTATAGCACCTGTCGTACCAACCGCGTGCCTACGCGTTCGGTACGCCAGGTACGCGTTTACGCGTTTGGTACACCAACCACTCGCTTACGCGTCTAGTGCACTTATAAAGCACTAACTAATTAGAGGGGAGGCGCATTAGTATATAGACCACGTAGTCTGCTTTATACAATTAATAGTTACCACTATCCTAAAGAGCATATAATACTATACGTATTTCGTGCCCCGGGATATAACTCACTTATATTATTAAGTTGGTACAAATATACCTAAAGTAATTTCTTTATCCTCAACTGTTCGTTGTGCTTGCACCGTTGCTGCGATATTATCTCTTAGTAAGATTATACCGTCTCCGTATTCTTGTTATTTAAAAGAGGGGCTAGTTTATATTATATTAGCGAACCTATTTTTACAATAACCGTCCTCTTACTTAGAGTATACTAAAGCGAATATTTATTTGTTTTATAACGTTTGCTTTATCTCTAATGCTAAATATACGCGACCTATTACTCTTAATAGCCGTCTAGTTCCCTAATTAACTTATCTTAGGGTCTTATATTTAATCTACTACTATATAGCTAGATAATAAACTGTCTATTACTCTAGTGGAGTTACGCCGTTTCCGTAATGCTAAATAGGAGGCTACTAATACTTAGTAACGGGCCCTTAAGTCTTGTCTTACAGCGTCTACTTAGTTAATCCGTCTTAAGAAGGTATATAAGAAGGTCCGTTTTAAGGAGTAGAAACTTATAGAATAAGGTTTATAGGAACTTAGTAATAAAAGAACGGATTCTTTTTTGGCTAAGAAGGAAATAGATCTAAGTAGTTCAGCAACTGCTCTTCTTAGGTCCCCCTTAAGTGACTTATTCTTTAGCGATCCTTTTTTATTAATACTATCTAACCTAATCTCTTCTAATACTTCTATACTTTTCCTATAGCATTCTTTAAATTTTCTAGTAGCTCCTAGGTAGTCTTAATGTAGCCTATTTACTTAACCTTATACTATATTTTATTATTAACGTCCTTATAACTAATAATCTTTAAAACTTACTATTTGTCTTCTTTCTATCCTCTATATATGTCTACTTTGTAGACTAATGGCTTAATATTTCTATATGCCAGCTCTAGCATTATAATATACTATATAGGGTAGATCTTTATTTTAGCTAGTAGGTTTAACTTAAATATAACTGGTAAAATCCTTTATATAATTTTAAAAGGTCTTAATCTAACATAGTCTAACTTCTTGCTTAGTTATTAACTCTTAAAATTTTTATATAGTAGCTATACTTTATCTCCCTCCTTAAGATCTAGTCCCTTGGATCTCTTAGCGTTATAATACTTTTTTATTCTCTCTTATACTTTCTTTATTAATTCTATAAGGTCTATATAAAGATTTATTAGTGTCTTTATTCTTTCTTTAGCTATACTACTTATTTTCTTTGCTTGCCGTAGTAATAATAATATTCTTAGCTTATATCTATAATTTACCTTAAATAGTAATATGCCTATTTCTTTCTATGGTATTATATTATATATAAACTGTATAACTAGTAATAGCAATACCCAATTATTCTATGCGTGATTAATATAATATTTTAGATACTATTCTAGTATCTAATTTAATCTTTCCGTTTAACCGTCTATTTGCGGGTAATATGCAGTAGAAGTTACTGCTCTAACTCCTTACTCCGCTAAGAATACCTCCTAAAATACTGCTATAAATCTTAGATCTCTATTTAATATAATCTTACTTAGTGCTCTATATCTTATAAATACTTCTTTAATATAGATTCTAGCAATATCCTCAACTAAGATTTCTTCTATGCATGCTATAAAGTATCCCTACTTTATAAGCTTATCCACTATTACTAAGATTATATTGTAATCTTACCCAGTAATAGGATCTCTTAATTTTAGTAACTTAATAATAAAGTCCTATAATATAACCTCCCATAGTCTCTCTGGTATTTTAATAGGTTATAGCCCTCTATATAGCTTATGCCTTATTAGTTTATTCCTTTAGCAATTTAGATACTCTTTTATTACTTTTCTAGTAATATTCTAGATTCTATTAATAATATATTCTTTTTAAAGTCTTAACACTAAGCCTATTACTCTATTGTGTTCTTAAGTTATTCCCTTATAAAAGTCTTCCATAAAATACTCTGCTATACTCTTTAGGATATACTTTACTTCTTAATTCTTATATATATCTATTTATAGATCTTCTAGCTATGCTTCTAGAATTCTCTATACTTAAAAGCTTCCTAGTGTCTTATAGACTCTTTCTAGTTTATTATCCTCTTAAGTTACTACTAGTTTAGGGTAATTATATCTAATCCATCTATCCTTATCTCTGAGTAGCATTGCTCCTAATAGCCTTTTATTATTTTATAGTTTAGCCTTTTTGCTAAGTGCATCTGCTCTTATATTCTTAGTTCCTTTAGTATACTAAATCTTAAAATAGTATTCTATAAGCATCTCTACCTATCTAACCTATCTATAATTAAGTTCCTTTGTTATTAGAAACCCCGTTAGGTTCTTATAATCTATTTTAATTATAAATAGTTTTTCTACGCCTTGTAAGAATGCTCTTTATTCCTTAAGTACTGCAATTATACCTAATAACTCTTTGTTATAGACATCATAGTTTAATTCTAGTAGTATTATCTTTCTACTATAGTATAATACTGGGTGCTATACGTCCTTATGCTTCTATAGCAAGTATACTCCTAGTACGTAGTCTAATACATCTGTTTCTATAACTATATCTAGTCCTAGTTAGTCTAGTCCTAGTTAGTAGATCTTAAGGATTAGCTCTTAGGTAAACAGCTTCTTAAGTTCCTTAAATAACTTCCTTTATTTGTCTCCCCATGCCTATAGTTTCTCTTTCTTTATAAGCCTAGTAAATGGTTTAATATTCTTTAACTATTTGGCTATAAACCTTCTATAATAGTTGCAAACCCTTAAAAATAACCTTAACTATATTATATTCTCTAGTTCTTACTAACTCACTATAGCTTCGATCTTCTTTAGGTCTATACTAATATAACCTAGTTTAATAATAAATTTAATAAAATTGGTCTTTCTTATAAAGAACTCGCATTTCTTAATTGCTATTGGCATCTATTCTTCCTATAGTCTCCTTAAAACCTATTTAATATGTTCCCTATATTCTTCCTTAGTTATTAAGTAGATAATAATATCGTTAAGGTATACTATAATAAACTTATTAAGGTGTTCTTTTAATACACTATTAATTCGTTTCTAAAATGTTACTAATATATTCGTTAATCCGAATTATATAACTAATAGTTTATATAGTCCTTCTCTTAATCTAAAAGCTACCTTTTATTTATTACCTTCCTTAATTCTAATCTAATAGTACGCCCATCTTAGATCTATCTTTATAAAGATTTGCGCATTACCTATCTAATCCTAAATTTCGCTAATTAAGGGTAAAGGATACCTATCCCTTTAAGTAATGCTATTTAACTGCCTATAGTTAATATATAACCTAAGTTTTCCGTTCTTCTTTGGTATAAATAGTACTAGATAACCTACTAATAACTATAATAATTTAATATAGGCTGTCGAAAACGGACTCTGCACCTGTACGTGGTGATAGCTACAAACCTAAGTCTTCGAAGTTCAGACTCAGAGCCAACGCAGAGACGTCGTATAGCGTGCGATACGACCTAGTGGTGGTGGTGGGTATTGTAGGCGGTGGTGAAAAGTTTTCACATAAGATGGTGAGATCTCGAAAACTACCACTAAGTGCCCCTTACGAACAACAGCAACATTATTCTCCTATTAAGGCACCTATACAATCTAATATAGATACGCGGCATTTAATAACATCCCCTAACCCCTAGTAGAGAGCATTAACAACATCTTATATTAACGAACGAGCGATTATAAATGAATGAGCAATGAGCAAATATACAGCCCTTTCTAACCCCTAGGGCGATCGCCCGCGGAGTATACGGTTACTCACCATTAACTATTAAATACTACCTAGTAGCCTGGATAATACTATACGGTTTTCCTATCTCCTCTTAAGGAGTAGTAACCCTTAGTAAGGGCTTAGTGACTAGGGCCTAGGTATAAAAGATACTCAGGTATATACGTCCCGCTCACCTTTTAGTATAGTAGTAGTTTATAGATAAATCCCCCTTACGCCTTTAATAGGCCTTAGGGGGGAGAAGGCATGGCGTATATAGTAATAGTTAATAAGAGATAGTATATAGGGGGTGGTTAAAATATAGAATATAACTATAAGTATACAGCAATCGAATGGTAAGGCCTAGCTAGGACGTAGTAAACCCTAGCTAGGATAAGCTAGAGAAGGAAGTAGTAGTTCCTAAGGAGTTCGAACATCTAAGGAGGATAGGACGTAGCTATAGGCCCGTAGGGCCGCCGCTATAGACAAACATGGCAAACTGGGGTTTTTTATCCTACTAAGGTAGCTTATAGGGTTTTTTCTCCCCTAAACTACAGGGTTTTCTTCCTATAAATTATAAGTTTTCCCCCTGTAACGGAGTAGTCTGTATAGGCCTAGATAGGATCCGTATTAGATATTAATTAAGAATTACTACTACTAATTTAATATATCCCTTTCGTAAATTTTCTTAAATAAACTCTTTAAGTACTCTAGACTCTTTTTTTATAAGCTTATAGGTTAGAAAGAACCTTAAACTTACTCCTAGTTCTAACTCTATCTTATAGTCCTATGCTATATAATTTGCTAGCTTTTTACTTTCTAGACTCTATAGTTTCTTACTATACTTATAGTATCTTTTTGGTATATAACTTAAGCCTTACTTAATCTCTTTGTATATTGCTCTAACTTAGTACTATACTAACTTAGTTTACTATTATATCTTATATTGTTAAGTATTTCTAATATTAATCTAGCCTATAATCTAATCGATCCTTAGGTTGTATTTCTATAACTAAGGCATTCCTAATACTGCCTCATCCTATTCTAATAGTAGGATATTAAAAGACATCTTAATTCGTCTTCCTTTAATAGTTATCTAAATAGGTCCTATTTTAAGATTAATAATCCCTCCTCTATAGGCTATTAGATCTCCTAAAATTGTAACTAATAGGTAAGATTATTCCTTCTATCTATAAGGTAATCCTATTCTCTTAACTACTATTAGTAAGATATAGTTCCGCGTTACTTTACTATCTATTAGTGCTTTAAACTACTAATCTTGCCATTTAACTTATAAATTTAGGTATTATCCTTAAATTCCTTTAAGGGTTTAAGGCTTTACTACTAGCTCTCTCTAGTTTTATAGGTCTTTACTTTTCCTAACTATTAGCTGCTTAATCCTACTATACTTAGCTTGCTCTTTAGCTAATACCTAGTTTGCTTTTTGTCCTCTATATACTATAGACACATATTCTTTAGGCATTCCCACTATTATTATTTATCTAAGCATTCTTCTATAAGGAATCTTTTTAGTTAAAGTATTAAGTCTCCTAACTCTTAAACTTCTATTAGATGCTATCCGTGTATATACTTAGCATTCCTATACTATTACTTATTTAGCGCCTAATATATCCTTATAGGGTATTTCCAATTCTTTTCCTTTAGGTTTTTATGCATTTTATATAGTAGTAGTAATTCTTAATTAATGTCTGATACGGATCCTATCTAGGCCCACGCAGACTACTCCGTTATAGGGGGAAAACTTATAATTTATAGGAAGAAAACCCTGCAGTTTAGGGGAGGAAAAACCCTATAAGCTACCTCAGTAGAATAAAAAACCCCGGTTTGCCATGTTTGTCTATAGCGGCGGCCCTACGGGCCTATGGCTACGTTCTATCCTCCTTAGATATTTAAACTCCTTAGGAACTACTACTTCCTTCTCTAGCTTATCCCAGCTAGGGTTTACTACGTCCTAGCTAGGCCTTGCCGTTCGATTGCTATATACTTATGGTTATATTCCGTATTTTAACCACCCCCTATATACTATCTCTTGTTAACCATTACTATATACGCCATGCCTCCCCCCCCCTAAGGCCTATTAAAGGCGTAAGGGGGATTTATCCATAAACTACTATACTAAAAGGCGAGCGGGACGTGTATACCTAAGTATCTTTTATGCCTAGGCCCTAGTTACTAGGCCCTCACTAAGGGTTACCACTCCTTAAGAGGAGATAGGAAAACCGTACGGTGTTGTCTAGGCTGCTAGGTATGCATTTTATATATATCGTTTACGTATACAATCTATAATAGTATATAGTATACTAGGTGCTTTAGGTTAACTCTTAATTTATTTTTATTTTTAAGTTTAAACCTTTATTATATTAATCTAAACGTTATAACTTTATTTTCAGGTACTAAGATACGTCTTTTACTTTTCTAGTCCTCTAATCGTTCCTTTAAATCCTTTAACGTTATAATTAAGGCTCCTTTAATATAAGTTATAGCCTTCTCTATAATTGGGTGGTCCTAGATAACTTATTTATCTAACCATATATAGAAATCTTCCTACTTATTATTGTATCGCTACCTATACCACTTTTAGTACAGCTGTTAGAGTATATATAGCTTATCCGTAAGGAAGTATCTTCTTATTACTACGTCGTAATAGCCTTTTATATATTGTTTTTTGAGTCTAGTAAGGATCCTTAGATCCTCTTTATTTTCTAGTTTAATAAGCTACTTAGCTCTTAGTATGCCTACCTTAGGCCTATTAGTAATTCTTTATATAAGTGCTCTGTCCCTTATATAACTTAGTATACTAAATCTCTTATCTAGTTTCTGTTCTTACTATACGATAATTCTTCGTCTAAATTCTTCTATGGTTTTTTTTAGTTTGCGTCTTATAGATAAATCCTTAAAGTCTTCTTACTTCTTAATCTTAGTATTAACATTTTGATCTTATTACTAAGCCTTACTCACAATTTCTTTAATAGTCCTTATTCTATTACTAAAATCTTAGTCCTATAAGATTCTTAATCCTAAGCTTACTTCTATCTTAAGCTTAGCTCTAGCCTTAGTCCAACTAGGCTTCTATAGTGTTCTTATCTCATTTTAAAAGTCTTAAATCTTACTTATCTCGTCTTAAGAATCTTATATCTTTAGGAAACTTCATCCTAAGCTCATTCGTATATTGCTAAACTAAGTTATTACTCTACTCTATTGGTTATCGTCCGTTATAGGTCCTTAAGCTTACCTTATCTTATCTTAAGAATCTTAAGCCTTTAGCCTTTTGCCTTTATTAAGTGCCAAAATAGTTTACTATTTTACTTTTTTTACGTCTTATAAATCGATAGATATTGTGTTTAGTGGGGTCTTAATCCCTACTAATGTTCCCTATTCTGTAGTGGAATTATCCTCTACCTTTTATATAACATCTTTAAGGTCTATATACTCTTAATAAACTGCCTTTATTACCTTATTATTACTAAATATTTCGCCTATATTAAACTTATCGTCCTTAATATCCAATCTGCGAACTAGTTTGTTGGTTCCTCTATATTCCGCTAATTATAGCTCTTATAGCTAATAGCTTACGCCGTACTTAGCGTCCTTATAAATTTAGTATACGTTATTATAACAAAACGCAAAACTTTTAATTAAATATTTTTTTATTCCTTATAGCATATTATTATCCCTCTATACGTGTATATTATCTACTAGTCTTATTCCTTTTACTATATAGTAACTCTAACTACTTCTATAGTCTTTAACGTAATAACCCTATTTTCCGCAATTTATATAAGCTTCTTCTTTAAACTATTTTTCTTGCTATAGAGTTCGCCTAAACGTCTTCTACTGCTATAATCCCTGGTTTAGCCTCTACTCCTTAAACCTTTAATTACTTAATCCTTATCCTTTGGGTTTCTATAATTTCTTATTCTATTTCTTAAATTCTTTAGTACCGCTTAGGTCTATTAGCTCTGCGCTATACTATAGTTTTTAACTTTAACTTTGCCGTTATATACCCTACGCCTTATATAACTATAGAACTCTATCCTAACCCTTCTTAGCCTACTCTCTTTAGTAGATCCTATTATTAATCTTAATTGCTTAATTAATTAAATTCCTAAGAGTATCCGCATCTTCTATTANNATAATTATNTNNTAGACTTTNGCCTNAAGTNCTTANTTATACTNTGCTATAAGCGCNTTATTATTCCATTTAACCTATATTGCTAATATTTAAAACTATATTATATACTTAATTGCTAAAGTCCTTCATACTAGGTTTTAAAGCTTTTTTTTTTACTATAGTGGTTACCTCTGGGTCTTTAAATATCTATATTAATTATTCTATAAACCCATTTTAACTTAAGAATATATACCATACCTTCTAGTTAGCGGTTATTATGCCATGCTCCTATATCTCCATAAGGTAAGGCTTAAACTACTTAAATGCCCTTTTTATTAAGAATAATCCTGCGTAAGTGACTTAATCTATAGGCGTTCCTAGCTTTACTCCTTCTTACGTAACCTTAAAGTACATTTGCATAAGGAATCCCTTAAGCTTTAACTTTTCTCCTAAGAATCGCTTAATTAAGGGTAACTTAACCTTAGCTACTCCAATCCCATTAATCCTTTCTTTAAATATCTTATTATTATCTATTAATTAATTAACTATTTTCTATAGCTGTCTAATAGTAACTAGTTGTGAGTTAGTATCTGCTATACTAGTGTTATTACCTAATCCTAAGGTAGTCGCCACTGTGAACGCCATTATGGTTGCTACTTTTAGTAGCATATTATTCGACTTCTTTTACTATAACCTTAGTAGTAAATGTATAATAAAGCCTTGTAGGAAATACTACGGTAAACTTATTAATGGGCTAAGTATATAGGTATAGAATAGTTAATAATGTAAATATAACTAGTAGAGTGGTTGCCTAATAGATTAACTCTAATTATATTCTGAGATTTACTATAAAGGAGAGAACTATCTAGGTAGGGACTGTAGTCCTTTAAATACATAACCGTACTCCTAAAAAATCCCCTTAGTACGTTAGGTACGTATACTCTATCTACTCTATTATAGATCCTATGAATCTTACAGATTATATAGATTACGTTATATAACCTTGGTTACCATTCCTCGTTATATAGCTCTATCGGCTTTATCCTAGACCGTGCTTATATTAACTAACTAGCTTCTTCCAACTCCTCTCTAAGTAGTCGTAATATCGTACTTAAAGTGTCCGTAATAATTAGATAGTTAGTCTACAACTACTATAATATTCGTGCAGCCTCTACTTTTAGGGAGGTTAATAATAAAGTTAATTAAGATATCCTTCTATCTTTGGTCCAAAATAGGTAACGGCTTTAAAAGACTGTTATACGTCTTATGCGAGGCTTTAGCTCGTTGGTAGGTATAGTAGCTAGAGACATACCTTCGTATTATATTATACATATTTAGCTAATAATACTCCCGTTAGGCCGTCGAAAACGGACTCTGCACCTGTACGTGGTGACGGCTACGAACCTAGTCTTCGAAGTTCAGATCCAGAGCCAACGCAGAGACGTCGCATAGCGTGCGGACAGGACCTGGTGGTGGTTGTGGGCGTTAAGGGCGGTGGTGAAAAGTTTTCGGATGGTGAGATCTTGAAAACCACTACTGTTGGCCCTCTATAATACGACGACTACTACTGTTCTCCTATCCAGGGCACCTATACGATCCGACATGGATGCACAGTATTCGATAGCATCCCCCGACCCCCAATAGAAAGCATCAACAACCTCTTATATCGATAAACGAGCGAACGCAAGCGAGCAAACGAACGAGCAAATATACGGCCCCTCCTAACCCCCAGGGCGATCGCCCGCGGAGCATGCGTATGGTGGGCCATACGCACCAAACCGCCAACGTCAAAATTCGCCTCATCAAAATATCGCCCGATTTGAACCACGATTTGAACCACGATTTGAAGCTTTGATTTAAAGCCTTAATTTAGAGTTCCTCTTGATTTGATGCTTTGATTTGGGGCCTTTTGACCCTATACCTCCGTAGAGCTTCGTGCAGAGCTTTATACGGAGGCTCTATATACAAAGGCTCTGCGTATCCCTTCCCACGTTGACGTCCACAGCTTGGCGCCAAGCCTAGGAACACCGTGCCAGTCCTTACCACGGAGGGCTAATTGAGAGCCTCTTATTGGCCAGATTCTTATCGATAGCTATGTACACAAAACAACGTAGGAAGGGATAGGTGCTCTACACGAGGCTCTGCCCGGAGCTCTGTATTAGGGACTTTACGTATAGAGGCTCTAATATATAAATGCTCTGCGTGTAGAGGCTCTACGTATAGAGCTTACGTATGGAGGCTCTGCGTACGGAGGCTCTGCGTATAAAGGTTCTGTATATAGAGGCTCTGTGTGCGGAGGCTCTACACAATACTATATACGGAGGCTTTGCGTACGGAGGCTCTGCTTATAGAGGCTCTGCACGAAGCTACGTACGTAGTGCCTCCGTATATAGAGTCTTTGATATAGAGCGTCGTGTAGAGCGTCGTGTAGAGCGTCGTGTAGAGCGTCGTATAGAGCGTTGTGTAGAGCATTGTGTAGAGTGTTATATAGAGCATCGTATAGAGTATTATGTAGAGCCCCCCTATATAGAGCCTCTATACGTAGAGCCCTTATACGCAGAATCTTTATATATAGAACCTTCGTATATAGAGCGTTGTGCAGAGCGTTGTATAGAGCCTTTATACGCAGAGTCTTTATATATAAAGCCTTTATATAGAGAGTCTTTAATCTAAAGTGTTATATAGTATTATATAAGGTGTTATATAAAGCCTCTATATATAGAGTCTTTAGTAAAGAGCGTTATATAGGCGTTTATTTATTAAAATATTTATAAAGATAATTATAAAGGTATATATAGAGACGATTATAAAAGTATTTACAAAAATAATTATAGAGATGTTTATTAAGATAAGATAAGATAAAATATTCAATTACGCTGTTGCGGCTCCCGTTAGGGTCTATACAGCGGGTCTATATAGGTATATATATATAAAAGGGAAACCGTGCAGCTATAGCTAGATAAAACCTCTCCTTCTGCTGTTGTATAGCCTATATAGCCTCTCTTCTAATTAGTAGCTGCTAAGCATAAGTAGACGTCTCTTTAAGGCGCTATAGAAAAGCTATCTTAATGCGTACTCCTAGGTCTATCCGGTGGGGTATATAGCTAGGGCCTAAGTTCTATCCTAGTTGGTCCAGTTGTTTAGGTAGGGCGAGGGCTAGTAGCCTATAAGGCTAGTGGTGTAGAAGTCCGTACGCAGCTCCGTAGCTATAATGGTGCTAGGGCACGTTACTTACCAAATTTTATTAAGTTCTACTAAGTTCTACTAACTTGCCAAATTCTGCTAAGTTCTGCTAAGTTTTGCTAACTTGCTAATTTTTGCTAAATTCTACTAACTTGTTGCGTTCTGCTAAATTCTACTAACTTGCTAAGTTCTGTTAGATTCTACTAGCTTACTAAGTTCTGCCAAATTTTGCTATATTACCAAATTCTGCCAAATTCTGCCGAATTCTGCTATATCTGTAGTATTCTGCCATATTTGGCGAATTACCGCAACGTTGCCGTAATTTATTGTCCCTCTTCTTAAGGTACTTCCTAGTCTCCTCCCTTTGCCCTAGCTAGCTCCCTAGCTAGTAAGAGGTATAATAGGAGGTTTATCTATATAAACTAGTCCGCAACTACCTTTACAGCATTTAGCTTAGCTAGGAGCTCTCTATATAAGGATATTCCGGCGCAGTAATACATTTCCGCCTAGCTAGCGATATACCTAGGGCAGTATACTATTACGTGCATCGTTAATTGTTAGTTATAGCCGCATAGGTAGGCCGGAGTTAGTTACCCTAGTATTTTCTAATAGTAGAGGTATTTATTAAGTCCTATATATTCTATTCTAAGCAGCGTATTAATTATACTCTCTATCTTAGTAAGCCTTGCGTAGCGTTTATAGACCTTCTTATTCTATGGTTCGGCCTAAGCCGTTATATAGTATGTAAGTGTGCTCTAGTACCTTTCCTACTCCTTTTTCCACTGCTCTTTAAACGCCTCTTATACCCTAGCCCTTCTGCTCTTCCTATACTGCGCTTTAGATAGGTCCGCTAGCCGTATATCTATCCCTATAATGGCAGCCGCCATCCTCTTAAGCTTGTCCCTTTTAGTGGGCTATATTGGTGGCCTCGTTCTAGGTCGGAGCTAGTGGGCTATTATGGTTTGTATGGTGTTATACTTCCTCTTAATATGTTCTCTTGCCTGCCCCTCCTATATCCTTTTTATATAGGCTATAGCTAGCTCCTCTAGGTGCATTTAAAGCGGCGGAAACCCTATCTCGTGCTCTAGCACTGCTATTAGCGTTAATTTATACGCCCCCGTAATAGTACAGAGGCATAGGTTCTACGCTACGCCTAGTTAGCGCAGCTTAGCTTTACTTATCTCCTTAGGCTTTAACCACTCCGGTAGCAAGTACTAGGTGCTATATCCATATAAGATTATTAGTCGGACTACGGCGGAGTATATTGTCCGCGCCTTCTAAAAGGAGGCGCCCTATATAGAGGCTGTGAGTCGGGTTAGTGCGGCCATTTACGTAACCGTCTTTGCCTTAGCAATGTTAATATGCGGTCCCTATTTAAGCTTTAAGTTAACCTATACCCCTAGCACGCGTAGGTTACTAACTAGGCCTTCCATAAATCCATATATATTAACTATAGCCTTTATATTAAACTTCTTATGGCTTTTTATAAAATAGATAAGGTGGTACTTTTTTAGGGCGAATACTACCCTATATCGGCGTGCCCACTTTATGTATATTTTGTGCGCCCTTTCTAGGGCTCTATAGTTCTTCTCCGTGGTCTTACTATATATTAGTATATTCGAGTCATTAATGAACCTAAACGCTATAGTAGTACCCCATTATAGCTCTGGCAGGAGCGTATAGGTAAAAAAGAGGAATAGGATTGGCGATAGCGCTAAGCCTTGGGGTATACTAGTATTCGTCTATATTATTTACGCCATATATCCTCTAATTAAGAGCCTCATTGTTTAGTCTTTAAGGAAGGACTTTATAAACTATACTATCCAGTAGGGTATGGCCTAGGCTTTTATATTATAGATTATTCTTTTATAGAAGACTTGGTTAAAGGCCCCGGAAATATTAAGGCTAAGCAGTAATACTACTAGGTTTAGATTGCTCCTCTATACTATATATACCTGTTAAGTTAGTAGTTCTAGCGCTGTCTGCGTTAAGTGCCCTGGCCTTGCTCCTATCTAGCTAGCCAGTAGCATACCTATCTCTTCCGCAATTCTAGATAGTCTATTAGCTACTATTCTTTTAAGTAGCTTCCTAATAGTGTTAAGCAGCGCAATTAGCCGGTAGGCCTTTGCCGTGGAGTAGGACGGCTTCTATAGTTTCCAGAGGACTACTATAATAGAGTCTTTAAACGGTTTTAGGTGGTATCTAATTCCTATATAGCTGTTAAAGAGCTTAGCCAGTACTAGGGCTAGCTGCTCTCCGCACATTTTAAGAAATTAATTAGTAATCTTTTTTAGGCCTAGGGCCTTATTGGGGGTAAGCCCCTTTAGAGCCGTAATAATGTCCTCCTCCTTAACTTCTTCCTTTATAGTTCTCGGCTCCGGGTATATAAAACCCAGTATATTACTAAGGTCCGCCTCTATAGGCAGCAGGAAAAATTACTCTATAAGGATAGCGGCCTTCTTCTTATTATTATAGTGTAGGGTCTCTTCTCCTAGTCTACTAATAGGAGGGAACTGTGGTAGGGCCTTTAGCTTCCCGTCCGCTATATGCGCCTATTTTGCCAACCTCTATACTCCCTTAGGGTTGTTTGTTAGCTTCTTAACGGTGTATCTCTATAGCTTATTAGCCTCTTACCGGATTACCCTTTTCTTCTTATTATATACGACTCTGTAGTTAATCTAATTAGGTACTAACTAGGAGGCCTTCTACGCCCGGAAAGCCTGCCGGGTTTCCTTTACTACCTCCGTGTATTCCTCCGACTACGCTTTAGAGGCTTGCGGTAAGGGCCGCGCGCTAGGTATTATCTTTGCTATAGTATTTTTAATCGCCTAGTATATAGCCTCTGCTAGTACGTCTAGTTTATCTCTTATATCGCATGGGAAACTATATAGGGGTTAGAGCCGGCCCTTTAGTTTATTTCGCACCTCCTTCTAATTGGCCTTCTTCTATAGTGGTCTCCTAGGTAGCGGAGGCCCCTCTAGCACCTCTATGTCTACCTCTATAGTAATAGGGAAGTGGTCAGACCCTATATGCCAATAGTCCTGCTTTTAACTCTATAGCAGTCTATCTATAATTTAGGGGGAGGTAAATACTAGGTCCAGCGTGCTCCTTAACGTACCCTTTACCCACGTTTCTATGCCCGCCTTAATAGCTAGGCTTAGGCTAGCTGCCTCTATAGCGCGAATAAGGTTATCCGCCGCGTTATCCACGCTCGTTACTGCTATACCTCCCTAGAAGGGGTGGTGTAGGTTAAAGTCTCCTAATAGTATATGTTCTCCTTTGGCTTTTAGTAGCTCCGGTAGTACGCGGAGGCTACTATTTGTCTATTAGGGGTTATAAATGTTATAGATCTAGATAGTCCGCTCGCGGCCCTCTAGCTTAATCGTATATGCGTCCGCTAAGTAGTGTATAGGCGCCCACTTATTTATATTAATAGCCTTATTTATATAGAAATAGACCCTTATATTACCAACTCCCGTGTATACTAGGTGGTAGGACTTTATAGTATATATTATATTTCCTTAATCCTTCCTCTACGGCTCCTAAATAGCTAGTATATCCAGCTAGGGGTCCGCCTACTCTACCTCTTATAAGAAGTGGAGCAGTACGCCGTTCCTGCTATTATTAGTATTATACTATATAATTATAAGTGGATTCCGGTGTCCTAATATAAGATATCTATACTGGCCTCTAAGTTAGCTAAGTTGGTGCCCTTTGGCGTCTGTTCGCTCCCTTATAACGTAGTTTTAGTGCCTTTAAACGCCTCTCTCTGGATCTAGGCTTCTGCTTCTACTTCTATATTAAGCTCTATACTTTATAGGGGCTCCTAAGTTGCCGGGACTTAAATTAGGGCGTGTCTACTGCTATTTAGCGCTATTTAAAGTGTTAATTAGAGGGTTCTCTAGCCCTTTTCCTTCCTAGAGTAGTTAATAGTCCGCAGTCGGCCGACCTTCTAGGGGGCCTCCTCTGCCTATACAGAGCTTTCCCACATAGTCGTTTCCTTTAGCTTCCTTTTCTTGGTTTATTGCGATGCCTCTTTAGTAGTAATCTCGTATTGTGATTATAGTTGCTATCCGTTTGTGGGCGCCTTATAGGTGCCCGCGTAGTGTGTCGGCGTAAAGGCCCTAATTATTGCAGCCTTCTCCTACTGTGTCTGCTTAATGCCATACGCCCTATTTCATACCTTATGGTCTGCCTTGCAGTTAATATACTTCTTAGGTGGGTCCCCTGCGCACTTGCTAGTATTATATTACCTAGTATAGCGTCCGCATCTAGCCTCTCTCCTATAGCTCTTAGCTATATAGTTAAAGCCCTAGCATTTAAAGCATTGCGTTACTAGAAATGTCGTCTTATGCCTTGTAACTAGGTAATGGTCTCCTCCTAGGAAAAGGCCCCGATTAAATAGCGCATTTATAACCTCTTTTAACTATACGCCCATAATAAGTAACAATTAGACCTTTTCTCCCGTCCTAACTCTTCCTGGCCTTTTCTACGCTAGCCTTTCTACTATAAGCCCTGCTATAGTACAATTCTGCTTTATTATGTCCTCTATTGTCTACTTAGCCTTTAGGCCCTAAGTGGCGAGGCTTATAGGCACCGCGTGGACCTCTACTAGTACTAGCGGTACGGCTGGTATAGTAGAGCGCCCTAGGACCTTTGTCCACCCCATTTCTTATAGCAATCTATCTTTTATATCTTTATCTGTAACGTACGCCCTAATATTACCACTCTGTAGCTTCTTTACGGCTTATATCTTATAGGTGTTTAGGGGTCCTATAGCCTGGAGCTTGTATACTAAGGCTTAGCTATTCTACTTTAAGGTTTCCTTATAGTCGGTAGCGTCGCCTATGCGGATTATAATCTCGTTTACTTCTGTAGGTTTATAGGCAACTTATCTTATAGCTTAGGGCATTATAGGTATAGTGGCAGCGACGTGTGTGTACAACAGCGGGCCTATAAACGCTGGTCCGCTCTTTATAGCCATTATTACGGCCCTCTAGAGGGCACCAATATTTATCCAAATCGCCTTTATATCCTGGGCATACTATTCCTAGGTTCCTTGGGTCCAGATAAGCTCCGCTAACGTGGCGAAGGCTGCCTAAAGGGTTGTGATCGCGGTAGTAAGGAAGGAGAGTATAGTAGTACGCTCCTCGTCTGTATTAAGAGATCGTTTCTATAGCACCTGCTAGGTTTATTCTGCAGCTTATATAGTCTATAGGACGCGTTCTTAAAGGGCGCGTTATTCAGTTGGGGTCGTTGGGGTTAGGGGTGGGGGCTTATTTGTTTGTTGTGGTCCGGCTTTAGGGGTTATATACTAGAAAGCACCATATATACCTCCACTAACGCCAAATTAGGGTGTGTGGTGTTAATAGGAAGGGTTTCTAGAGTCCTCTGGAGCTCGTGGGAGCTCTATTAGGCTTGTTTTAAAGGTTTCTTTAGTAGGCGATTGCATTGTTAAAGCGTGGTTAGCTTAATATAAAAGCTTTTATATTAAGATAATTATAGAGTTATTTATAGAGGTAATTATAAAGGCGTTTACAGAGATATTTATAGAAATATTTATATAAGCGTTCCCAGAGACCCCCTAATACACTAATATAATATATTAAAAAGGCTTTAAAGCACTATATAAAGCNTTTAGATTTTAGGTAGTTAGTAGTTTAGTATATATAGCCTACTATATAAACTACTAAATGCTTAAATTTTAAAACTATAATTAAGAATAGAAATTTACTATATCTATACATATTTTAACTACCTTTTTATGCTTATATATAATACCACTTATTATTTTATTATTATCTTATATTTAAAGCTATAGGTAAACCTACTTAATTACTTAAATAGGAGCTAATTATATAAGTTTTAATTAATTTTAGTAAAAATAATTTCTATATAGAAGTTAAGACTAGTATTCTTTAGCCTACTTTATAATACTAAAGGGCAAATTTAAAGAAATATATATAGGATAATATACTAATTAAGGTAAATAGTAGGCCGCTTATAAATAAAGCTCTAAATGTCTAATATTAGGTAGTACTATTAATATTAATAATATTAATATATATCTTGATTAAAGCCTTCTTAAATACCTCCTATATAATCTATAGCTATAGGCGCTANTAGTTTGTTTTTATTAATAGATTGGCTTATAATAAGAAGATAATAAGTAGGAAGTATAGGTAGATACCTATTAAGAAGCCTATTAAAGAAATATTAAAACTAAAAAGATTTAAAAGATAGAGCTTACTACTAATATATATCTAATAAGGTAATATACTAGTGCGCTATTAATAGATAAAGAATAAGGTTTTTACTTATATATAGCCTTACATAGTTCTAGTAATAGATAATCTATTAATCTATTATAATAAGGTATATATTAAAGAATAAANGTACTAATAATACTACTTACTTAAACCTAAGAAGTCCAATACCTCTATAATACTACTAGTAGTAGGCTTAAATGTCTTTTTCTTTACTTACCTAATTTTAATCTAATTAAGGTTTTTTAAACTTAAACTAGTAGCCATATACTTATTAATTTAAAGCTAAATTATAAAGTAACTTTGGCAACTTTTTAAACCATATAGTAGAGTAACAAAGATTTAATAAAGTGGTAAAAATGGTATTTCTTATAAGTAGGAATTAAGTAGTAGTATATATAATATATTTAGATAAAGGAAAGAATAAGATTATATAAAGCGCCTATTAATTAATATAATTAATAACGTATTNTACCACCGAGCCGGCCACCCNACNNAGCCGGCCACTTCAAAATACACNAAAAAACCGATATTTAAATCTTAAATATCTCAACCACTACTTAATAATATTTTCTAAAAATTTAAATATAAGCTTTTATATACCTATTTTAGTACTTATTACAATATAAGAGTATACGCTCCGGTAGTTGTTAAGATATTTAAAAAAAAATCGCTATTTTTAACCCCTAAACTCTATATTATAATAACCACTAAGCTATACGCTTTAGTATTATAATATACACTTAAATAGGTATATAAGAGCTTATATTTAAATTTTTAGAAAATATTATTAAGTAGTGGTTGAGATATTTAAGATTCAAATATTGGTTTTTTGGTGTATTTTAAAGTGGCCGGCTNNGTNGGGTGGCCGGCTCNGTGGTAGAATACGTTAAGCCTATATATATACTTAAATATCTTAAAGGTATATTACTTATTAACTAAAATNAACCCTACTTTAGTAGATATATAGGTAAAAGCTAGATAATAGCTTTATAGCTATTTAATAGAGACGNTAAGATTACTATTTAATTATTTAATATTACTGTTAGTAGGGCTACTAAGTAGTAAGCTAGTAGAAGATATATTTAAAATTAAATAGTANAGATTAATAGGCGCTTTAGAGAATAGAATAAAATTTAATAGAGTACCCTATAAAGAAGGTATTAAAGAAGATTTTATATTTAGTATAGGATCTACTATAAAATAATTAGTGGTAATAATTAGGAATATAAAAGAAAGTATTACTACTTNTATGGTATTTTATACCTATTATAATATNTACTAGTTTTACTACTAGTTTTACTACTATATCTAGTTTATTAAAAGCTACTATACTATTAATACTAATAGTTTTTACTATTAAATATAATTAGCTAATAATTATATAACTGTAATATAAGTCTCTTATTATTACTATTATTAGAAAGGAGAGCTTATTAATTAATTTATACTATAAGAATTACTTTAATAGTACTTATAGCTACCTAGAGATATATTTATATATATCCTCCTTATTCTATAGATAGTTACTATACTTAATCTTTAATAGTAAAGATAGACCTAATATATTAAGTGTAGCTTTTTTCTATTCTATTACGTCTAATTAACGCGCTAAATAATAGGGTTATATTAGGTAACACTTTAATTTAAATTTAAGATAGTATATAATATTATACTTTTTATTCTTATAGTATTATTAAAGNTAGTAATAGCGTTNAAATGGTATATATAGTTANGCTATTTAGTAGTCTCTTTTT
Organism: Cenococcum geophilum 1.58; assembly: GCF_001692895.1. Classification (NCBI taxonomy): domain Eukaryota; kingdom Fungi; phylum Ascomycota; class Dothideomycetes; order Gloniales; family Gloniaceae; genus Cenococcum; species Cenococcum geophilum. The sequence continues at coordinate 71,287 of NW_027137560.1, read as the reverse complement.
ATATTTTAGTAGTAGTTAATACCTTCTTTTTACTAATAGCTTCCTTACTATATACCTTTATAATCCTTACTAAAGAACTCTACCTCTTTATTAACTACTACTTTAGTTAAAGTACCTACTATTTAAAGTGCCGCTTAAATAGCTATAGTAATTTTAATAATTTTAGTATTAGTAGACGCATTAATAGGCATAGTAGTAGCCTTATATTTAATTATAAGATTAACCCTCTAAGTCTTTTTTATATATTTTAACTATATCTCTATTATTTCCTCTACTTTATACTATTTATCTATATTATTTACTTCTTTAAGTATTATAAGATTCTTTAAACTTTATAATATAGTAGTAGTAGTTAATTAATTAAGCTAAAAACGAATANAGGCTATAATATTTATTAACTTAATATATATTTTAGATAATAAACCTTTAGTATTTAAAGACTTTAAATAGGATAACTAGAATATTAATAAATATCTTTATAGTATTAGTATATATAGTTATATATAGAATAAATATTTAAAACCCTTTAAGTTATTCTATAATAGTAAATGGTATTTATATAAATAGTATAGGCTTAATAGTAAGGTCTACTTCTTTAGGCGCTTTATAAGTGTTTTTTATAATATTTTAAAGTACTTTAGCTCCCCTCTTATATATTATAGCGCTAACTAAAATAAGAAAAAGTATAGGCTTTAAATAGCTTTTAAAAAATAAAAGATAGTAATATAGTATAGANAAATAGTTTAAATAGGTAAGGATTTAGTAAATTGCTATTATTAATTATAATTTCTAATATTTAATTATCCTTTTCTAAAGCGACTATATATAGAGCTTTACGTAGAGCTTTATACGGAGGCTNTATATATAAAGGCTNTACGTATAAGTGCTTTATATAAGGCTCTATATAAGGCTCTACGCGGGGCTCTATATTAGGGACTTTATATAAGGAGGCTTTATATATAGAGGCTCTATATATAAAGGCTCTGTATATAAAGGCTTAGTATATAAAGGCTCTGTATATAAAGGCTCTACATATAGGCTCTATATAACGCTCTATATTAAAGACTCTATATATAAAAGATTTTATAGACGAAGGCTTTGCGTATAAAGGCTCTATATACGGAGGCTCTGCATAATACTCTGCACGACGCTCTACACGACGCTCTATATTAAAGACTCTACATTAAAGACTCTGCGTATAAGGGCTCTACGTACAGAAGCTCTATACGACACTCTATACAACACTCTGCGCAACGCTCTACATTAAAGACTCTACGTACGGAGGCTCTGCGTTTGGAGACTCTGCGTATAAAACTCTGCGTATAGAGGCTCTGCGTATAAAGGCTCTGCGTATAGAGGCTCTATATATGGAGGCTCTGCGTATATAGGCTCTGCGTATAGAGGCTCTGCATATAAAGGCTCTGTATACAAAGGCTTTGCGTATAAAGACTCTGCGTACAGAGGCTCGGCATACGGAGGCTCTGCATAGAGGCTCTGCACGAAGCTACGTACGCGGAGCCTTCGTATGCAAAGTCTTTATATATAGAGTGTCGTGCAGAGCGTTGTGCAGAGTCTCCGTAGGTAGAGCCTCCATACGCAGAGCCTTTGCACGCAGAGTCTTTAATACAGAGTCTTCGATGCAGAGCATTGTGCAGAGCGTCGTACAGAGCTTCCGTACGTAGAGCCTCCATACGCAGAGCCTTCGTACGCAGAGTCTTCGATGCAGAGTCTTCGATGCAGAGCATCGTGCAGAGCGTCGTGCAGGGCCTCCGTACGTAGAGCCTCCATACGCAAAGCCTTCGTACGCAGAGCCTCCCTTAACCCCCCCTTTTATAGAGCTTTGTGCAGGCGTCTGTTTATTAAGGTGTTCGTAGAGACGACCGCAAAGGCGTTCGTAGAGGCGTTCGTAGAGACGTTCGTAGAGACGTTCGTAGAGACGTTCGTACAGGCGTTCGTAGAGACGTTCGTAGAGACGTTCGTAGAGACGTTCGTAGAGACGTTCGTAGAGACGTTCGTAGAGACGTTCGTAGAGACGTTCGTAGAGACGTTCGTACAGGCGTTCATACAGGCGTTCGTGCGAGCGTTCTCAGAGACTTCCTAGTATATTAATACTGTATATTAAAAGAGCCTTAGAGCTCCGTATAAAGCTTTAAGTAGAGCTTTGCATAGAGCTTCAGGTAGAGCTTTTACAAGATCAAGACTAAGAATTTGATGTTCTGAAATTTTCGGATTTCGGACGTTGGCGGTTTGGTGCGTATGGCCCACCATAATGCGGTCACTCGCCGTACTGCCGTAATACTACTGAAGCGACAGCCGGATATAACCCCGTATGGTTTTCCTTGTCTCCTCTCGATGGAGTGGTGCCCCTAGAGAGGGCCTAGTAACTGGGGCCTAGGTATAAAAGATACCCAGGTACACACATCCCGCTTTTAGCTTTCAGTATTAGGATAGTAGAACGGATGAATCCCCCTTACGCCTTCGATAGGCCCTAGGGGGGGGAAGGCATGGCGTATATGGCAATGGTTAAATAAGAGATAGCATATAGGGGATGGCCAAGATATGGGAAACAATAATAATACAGCAATTAATTGGCAAGGCCTAGCTAGGACGTAGTGAACCCTAGCTTAGATAAGCTAGAGAAGGAAGTAGTGGTTCCCAAGGAGTTCGAACATCTAAGGAGGATAGGATATAGCCGTAGGCCCGCAGGGCCGCCGCTACAGACGGACATGGCAAATTGGGGTTTTTCATCCTACTGAGGTGGCTTATAGGGTTTTTCCTCCCCCAACCCAACTGCAGGGTTTTCTTCATGTAAACTATAAGTTTTCCCCCTGTGACGGAGTAGTCTGCGTGGGCCAGATAGGATCCGTATCAGACGTTAATCAAAGATCTACTACTACTACTCCCGTTAGAGTAGTTTTAGGGTCTTTCCTTGGCCTAGGTAGCCGGCGATAGATAAATTATATACGTGTTTAAGGAGCTTAAGCTTAAGCTTATTATAATTAGGGATAACTAAACGGTTTTAGTAATATAAGCGGTTTCCGCAAGCTTTATATTTACTTAAAGAAATCTTTTTAAAGCGTCTAACGTTATTTTAAATTAGCTTAAGCGTTCCTTAGATAAACTCGTTATTCGGGTATTTATTAACTATAATCTATTCAATCGGTTAATTAGTTATTTTAAGGATATATACCATAAGGTCTTTAGCAGGAGAGTTAAATAGTTTAGGGCGAAGTAGGGTCTAATTTTAGTAAGAGCGCGCTTTTTTTAGGGCTAGCGCGTCTTACGAGCGTTAGGTTAGGGCATTAAGCTTCTAGCCTTAGACGCCTAGGCGGTACGTAATTAAGAATTAGAAGCATAACAGATATTCTAACTAGCGGGCTTAACAATAACTTAGCTGTTTTGTAGTTGTAAAGTACTATAGGTTCTTATAGTTGCTAAAGACCTTAATTAAAAATCCAGCGCCTTCTAGCTTAGGTCGCTATTACTTAAAGCATCTAACAATAGCTAGCAATTCTTTATTATAGATCTTATAATTACATTTAGTAGGACTTAGTTATTTTAAGAAGTATACTATAGGGTATAATACTCCTTCTTTGTTATATTAAGACAGAATGCCTCTAGTAATATAATTAGATAAGTCGGCTTCTACAATACTTATTTATTTTAGGTTAAAGTATTAGAGTATAGGTGTAGTAGTAAATATAACCTTTAGATAAGTAAAGGCCTTCTTATATTCCTTATTAAAGATAAAAGCTTTATCCTTTTAGGTTAAAGTAATAAGGGGTAAAACTAGGGCGGAAAAGTTATTAATAAACCGTTAGTAGAAATTGGCAAATCCTATAAAGGCTCTTATATCCTTAACGCTCTTAAGTTCTTACTAGTTTATAATTACTTTAACTTTCTTTAGGTCTATTTATATACCGTTTATAGAAATAAGGAGCCTAAGGTATAGGACTTCCGTTTTATAAAACTTGCATTTATCTATATCTAATTATAGACTAGCTCCGTATAGGGCTTATAAAATAAGGTTAACGTGTTTCTAATATTCAGTTAGGTTATTACTATATATTAGGATATTGTTAATATAAGTAGTATAGAAGACGTCTAGGTAGGGACGTAGGGTATTATTTATATAATATTAAAATAAGCTTAGAGCGTTTGTAAGGCTAAAGGGTATTACTAAGTACTTAAATAGTCTATATTGGGTACGAAATGCAATAAGCTATTTATCTCCCTTTATAATATGGAGATGGTTAAATATAGAGATAATATTAAGCTTTGTATAGTAATAAGCCTTACTTAATCGGTTTAGTGTCTCTTATATTAACGGAATTAGATATTAGTTCTTAACGGTAACGGTATTAAGAGCTTAGTAGTCTACGTAGAAGCGTAGACTGCTGCTAGGTTTCTTAATAAAGATTACTAATACGGCTATAGGCGACGAGCTTACTCTAATAAATCATTTACTTAAGTTCTTATTTAAATACCTTTGTAGCACTTAGAGTTTATTTTAAAATATCCTATATAGGGGTCTAAATCTAGGCTACTTTCCTTCTTTAAGTATTGTTACGGCACTGACCTAACGCATACTGTTTCATACTGTTGGTTACACAAGGTAATATCACGTAGCTACGGTTCGTAGATAGTATGATGATTGTTCTGTATTGATAATTCTAAGAAAGGGTGAGGAAGGGCGAGGAGCTTAAGGCTCCTCGCTACGCTAGTGCCGCGGCAATACGTGACTATATAACCATACGTGATATTATTCCCAATACTGGCAACTCTTCTTTTGTGGTTGCCATCTATATATAAATACCGCTTAACTAGCGTAACGGATATCAATCCTCCTTACTTACTATTGCTGTTGTAATATAAGTCTCGCTATCCCAAAATTTGCTAAAGAAATAGTAGTTAACTAAGTGGTAAATCTTAAACAAAAAAAACGAGCAATATAGGTGTAAGCCTATCTAGGCTAGCGGAATCGTTAACAGCCTTAACAGCCATCTTTTGGTAGTTCTTCTTTTATGCTTATAGCGCTATAGAAAGGCAGTAAGGTGTTAGTTTAGCTATAGGTGGAAGCAGTAGAAGTCGGTTGGCTACAGGCAGAGCAGTAAGGGTTAGTTAGCTGCTGATAAAGCAGCAAGGGTTAGTTAACTGCAGGCAGGGTAGTAAGGGTCTATTGTAATAGCAGTACGGTGCCAGTGATAGGTTTAGGCTCGCAGGTATATTAGCGCAAGGTCTTGTTAACAGGTCGTAGTTCCACAGGCATATCGGTGCGGAGATTATTAATTCGGGTAGCAGTATGGTGCCAGCGACGGGTCGTTCGGGCGGTAGTATAATGCTAGTAATAGGGTCATGTTCTAGGGAGCAAAGCTCTACCTAGTCCTGTTTAGGTCGTTCTTATCAGTATAACAGTAATTGGGATTATAGGCGTATCGGCATAATTATTTAGTTGGTAGATCGTAGGTATATAGGCACGATTGGTTGCTTAGGCTGTAGGCGTAACGGCATAGTTGTTATCGGGTTTATTCTGCAGGCGTATTAGCACGGTGTCTTATCTATTTAGGTTGCAGGGTATATTAGTTGCAATAGTTATTAGGTTCGTAGCTGCTATAAATACTAGCAGTTCTTTCTTTTTGTAGATTGCCTATGTAACTATACTGTTCTAACCGCTCCCCCCCCTATATTACTCTCTCTTTACGGTACCCTCCACAAGAACTTCCTGTCTAGATTACGCTAGTAGCTACCTCTATAGCTACCTTAGGAACTACAGAAGTTTTAAAATTCCCCTCTACGCTAAATCTTCTAAAGCTTATTAAATGTTTGTAGAGAAGTAGAGGCTTATTACGGAGATTACTACAGAGATGACTACGGAGATTGCTGCGGAGATTGCTAGTAGGATGGAGCTTAAGGCACGGGTTAAGATACGGCAGCTTGAGGCACTTAAGGTGTTTAATAGCCTAAGGTTATTTATAGTGGTTACTACGGAGGTTCTTGTGGAGGTTGCTGCGGAGGTTCTTACGGAGGTTCTTGCGGAGGTTCTTACGGAGGTTTTTACGGTAGTTCTTGCGGAGATTATTATATTAGCGGTGTAGGTGGTGTATGGACGTATAGCTGCTGCAGTTGCTGCGGCTGCTGTAGGGTAGTAGGGGCAGCGATTAGAGTAGCTAGCGGTGTAGCGATTGGGACAACTTATGGTGTAGTAGTTGAAATAGCTAGTGGAATTAGCGGAGGTTTTTGCGGAGATTACTATAGAGATTATGGTTGCTATGGAGGCTGCTGCGGATATTACTACGGACGTTACTAGGCAGGAGGAGGACTAAGTAGGAGATTAGTGTTCTGGGGGTTTTAATATAAATTAAAGTTACCTTCTAAAGAATATCGGTTAGTTCTTAGTTTCCGTAGTTAATATATAATTTTAGCTTCTGTCTATACTAGTTCTTTTATACTAATAATAACGGCCTAAATATTGCTAGCAATTGGGTTACCGTTCTTAATAATGTATACTCCGTTCCTACAAAGGAAGTCTTAAAAATCCTAAATAATATTAACGTTGCTAAGTGCCTAGGTATTAGTAGTCCATCCTATAAAATCTTCCCTAAAATACTCCTATAGCTATAAATCGGCCTAGTATCTATTTTGGTAAATTATAATATAATATAGAAGAAAGCTATTAACTTGTTTTACGGTATAAGTTGTTATATTAAGGGTAAATTCGTCCTAATCTTTATTAATGAGTTTCGCGTATATAGCTACCCCTAATAGTAAGAAGTCTCTCCAGTTGTTTGGAATGGCCGTAGCCATACTTTCGGAAAAAGGGAAGTGTTATTAGTATGGGGATTGTCGTTTAGTACGCGTTTATAACGTATATTTGTCGTCTAGTACGCGTTTATGGTTTAGTACGCGTTTGTAATAAGAATCTGCAATTATAGGGCTTAGGACTAGTTCTGGCCTTAAATTACGAAGACTTATAAAGCGTGTTGTTCTGCGTAATAGACGCAAGAATCTGTAATCTTGGAAAGGCTTAGGACCAGTTCTGGCCTTTTAGATCCTTAGATTTATAAAAGAGTTCTATTTAAGGTTTAGGACCAGTTCTAACCTTAAAAAATAGCTTCCTTTAGCACGAGTAGCACTAGTATAGTAGCTTATCTCTTCTTAGTAGAATACCTAGCTGCTCTGTAGTATAATAGTAAAGTTAACCACTAATTAGTATTAGTTATATAAGGTAATATTACGTAGCTACGGTTCGTAGATAGTATGATAATTGTTCTGTATTAATGATTCTAAGAAAGGGTAAGGAAGGGCGAGGAGCTTAAGGCTCCTCGCTACGCTAGTGCTGCGGTAATACGTAACTATATAACCATACGTGATATTATTCCCAACACATACTATCTCGTACTATTTCCTACTGTTGGCTGGCCCACCACTAGCGACTTGGCGGCCGGCCCTACTATTTATATACAATACCCCCTTTCCACCTTCTTCCCCTCTTTATACTATAACGTAGTTATTCAGTCTACTTTATTGCAGCACTGTAACAGTTTGTGGTATCTTTAATTTGCGCCCCATCGCGATTACTAACTCCTTATACCCTAGCTAATTAACCTCCGCCCCAGAGCAATTATAACCTACGCGCGCCTCTGCTAAAACCAATACGTCCCTAGTACAGTTCTAGAATAATCCTTAGTTTTTACCTAGCGCCTAGATGGGCAACACTAACGACGCCAAAATAACCGAAACCTAGAACCCCTGTGACGTCTTTACAGACGTCTTTATAGAAATATACCCTAATATTATATAGACAATCCGCCGCTCCCCACTATACTTTAAGACCTTTAAGCCTAGCAAAGCTTACCTTACCCTTATTAACTATACCAACAAGTTCCTTAATAACATTAAAGTAGGACTATAGTGCATATATAATATAAACACCGCCAATAAAAAATCTAACAAAAACCTTAGTACCCTTATCGCTTCCTAAATAGGAACTATTAACTCCTAGGCAAAGACTATTACCGTTCTAAAATAATTAACCCCTATAATAACGGTAGCAACCTAGTAGAAAAAACGGAGATCTAAAGACCCGCCAATATTTAGCGGAAAAGGCACCCCACTAGAATAATAAGCTAATTTCAAGACCTAGTATATTAAGATTAAGGGAGTTTTTAACTAGGACTAGGACTACTTTAACACAGTTTAGTCCTAGATCCTTTATATCTCGGATATACTAGAGGATAAGGCCTATAAGTTTATTAAGTAGGGCCTAGAGCTTATATACGAGAACCTAAATAACACATTTGCGTAGAAATAGCCTACTAAGGAAGATATGCTTAAAGACCTTACTGCCTACTATAAGGTCCTTAATATAACCTAGGTCGCAAAAAATAAGCTTAACCATTTCCCCTAAGGCGAGTATAATTACTAGTCCTAGAAGGAAGAGCTTAATAAGCTAATAGTCCGCGCTAAAAAGATAGATAAATAGAAGGTAAACCTACTCTAAAAGTTTATCTCTCCGAAGATAGAAGAGCTAGTACTTAGACTTACCTATAAAATTAATAATAGCGACTATATAGGTTAGAGTAAGCAGATAGACGTGTTTACTAAAAACCTTGCGAACTATACACACTAAGCTAACCTTAAGAAGAACGCTAACCACTGCCTACCTGCCTAAGCCCCTACCCCTATATTAACCTTAACCCTAGCAGTAACTAGAGAACCTATAGACCTTAATAGAATCTTAAACACGGAGTGTAAGCGCCGCGTTAATAATAGACTATACCTTACCTATAGCCTACCCAGCCACTAAAAAGATGCCTATAACCCTACTAAGATAGCAAACCTAGTCCTAATACTACCCTATTAAATAACGCAAACTAATAACCGCGGACGCGGTAACCGTAGAGTCTATTATAGATATGGTAACCACGGAGCCTATTATAGCCGTAGCAGATAACCCCCCCCCTTTAACCCTATGGCTTAGTTACTCTAAACTATACCCTATATAGGAGCCCAACCCGTTAATAACGCCTAATATTAGTAACTTCGCGCTAGCGAATATAAATACGGCTATATCATCGGCAAGGTATTATCTTTCTATACCCCAACTAAAACCAAAACCAATACCGCCAGTTAGATAAATACTGGACCGCCCTACTAAGACAGCCCTATACCCTAGTTATTAAAAGGCAAACCCTTAGACTAAGTCGCGTCTAAGGGTCTAAACCATATAAGGAGAAAGATAAGAAGATTAGGTCCCTATTACTAGATTAATTAGTCCTTTCTATTAGTAAACTNNNACTTAATNTTANATNAGNAAATANTAANAANAAATTAATCCTTATTTAAACCTAACTCTCCTTATTACGTAACCTATACCCCTAAGTTTATATTAATATAGTAAGCCTAGTAGACTCTAGTAGTACTATAATAGCATTTGCCGATATAGAGTCTATTATAAGAAAGTATAATATTATAACTAAAAAGCTGCTAGCACCTAGGCCACTACGCCTTATAGATAGCATCCTAACTTCGCTTATTACAGACTACTTTACCACCTAAATATTAATCGGCCTCTATACTAAAGCTATACTCTTTTTTATTACTAAACTCTTACCTACTACCCTAATTATCCTAGGTATACCCTAGCTTTAGAAGCATAAGCCCTATCCTAGCTTTAGGAAACTTAAGATCTGCTTTAACTCAGACTACTACTTTAGGCACTACCTCCCGTGGGGGATAGCCGATGTTAGCAGGGACGCCCTATATAAATACTTAGCACTACTAAGCCTAGTGCCTAGGACTATATATAAAGCCCTAATAGTAGAAGACGTTCCTAATAAAGGAGAGCCCATATAACTATAAAGAAACGAGACAGTAAAAGACTAGACTACCCTAGTACTTAAGACCAAAATAACGGGCCAGCTAGCCCTACCAAGACTAAGGAAGAAGGTCTGCTTCGCGCCGCTACTACTAAGAATCTAACCCCAACCTAGGTACTATTTAAACCCTAGCCGCCTAGCCCAATACCTAAAACTAAGCTATATACTATATATGCATACTATAGCTCGCGTTATAGTAAGGACTAGCTATAGAACTACTAAGACCTAGATAATAAAAACCGCGCCACTATAACGCCCAACCTTATATTTATCTCCCGCGCGTACCGTATAGGGCTACCGCCTTATTTCCGCCCCCCTAAGCTGACTAAGCTATACTAGCCTAGCCGTAGTACTAGAGAACTAGACACGCCCTAACCTAGACGATATTAAATATACTTATACTATTAATTTCACCTGGTTCTATAAATAAAAAGACGTAAAGGTAATAAAGATCTATATAGCGGAGCTAGTAGAACTAGTTAAACAAGATAAGTACTAACAGCTACTTAAAGAGCTACCTATAGGCCTAATAGAAGTACCAAACCTATTAAAAAGGTCTTTCCGCTAACTAGTAGAAGGCGACTATATAATAAAGGAAGCCCGTAAAGTACTTCCCCCCTATTTCTATAACTTCCTTAAAATAAATCTAAAAACTAAACCTAAGCTTTTACGTCGGAAGATAGTCAATACTGATATTAAAAAATTCCTTAAAGGTAAACCGGGATTAACCCGCGAAGATATTCTACAATGCCTACTAAAGGAGTTTAGTAAATATATTAAGCACTTTCTCTCTAAAAACATAGATAAGCTGCCCCCTTACTAACCATAGGACCATAAAATTAAGATTACCCCTAAAAACTAGGCCCCGTACTATAAAAATAGACCACTCTTACCTACTAAACTTAGGTATATAAAGAAGTAGATTAATAAGATGCTGGATAAGGGTTTTATCCGCGAATTAACCTTACTAGCTACCGTACCACTCCTCCTCGCTATTAAGCCCGGCGGTAGTATATAAATCTACTATAACTACTAAGGCCTAAACATAGTTACTATTAAGAATTAATACCCACTACTACTAATCCGTAAGACACTTAACGCACTCTATAGTGCTAAGTACTTTACTAAACTTAATATAATTGCTGCGTTTAACTAGATCCGGATTACGGAGGGCTATAAGTAGCTTATAGCATTTATTACCCAGTTTAGACTCTATAAAATACTAGTTATACCATTTGGCCTCTATAACGCACCCACTATATTCTATATAACACCCTTAACAACTACTGCACTACCTACCTTAATAACGTCCTTATCTTTTCTAAAACACGCGCTAAGCATACTAAGCATATAAATAAAGTTATCTAAAAACTCAGCAATACTAGACTTTAGATTAATATTAATAAGTCTAAGTTCTACTCTACTAAAATAAAATACCTCGGCTTAATTATCTTAACTAATAGCATAACTATAGACCCTAAGAAGATACAGGCCTTACAGGAATAGAAGAACCTAACATTAATTAAAGAACTATAACAATTTCTTAGCTTCGCGAACTTCTACTAACAATTTATTTAAGGCTACTCTACCATCGCTATACCTATAATAAAACTCCTAAAGAAGGATATCGGATAGCTATAGGGACCAGAATAAGCCAAATCATTTAAGGCCCTTAAGGGAGCCTTTACTTTAGCACTAGTACTAGCATACTATAGCTATATAAAGAAAACAGTAGTAGAAATAAACGTATTAAATTAGGCTTTTAGCGGAGTCCTTTCCTAATATAATAACAGAAAATTAAAACTGGTCACATTCTTCTCTATAAAGCACTCTACGCTAGAGTATAACTATAAGATCTATAATAAAGAACTCTTAGCTATTATTAAGGCTTTAAAGAAATAGCGTCCTAAGCTATAAGGGACTAAGGGGCCGTTTAAAATCATTACCAACTACAAGAATCTATAGACGTTTATAACTATTAAGCAGCTAAACTAGCGCTAAGTCTAGTAGGCAAAGTTTCTTTTATAGTTTAACTTTGTAATTATATATAGACCCAGCAGCAAAGCCACGCTCCCTAACGCCCTAAGCTAGCTACCAGAAATAAGGCCTAAGAACGCTAATAATAAACGCCTCCGCTACTAAGCCTAAGTTATTATACCGCCCTAAAAAGTTAACCTTATAATCTTAGAAAAATTACTATATAAGTCCCATAACTCTAATAACGCGGAGTTTATAGCCGCTCTAGACCCTAAAATAGCCAAAAAGTTACAAAATAAGTTAATTCGGCTAGGATACCAGGAGAACAAACTCGTAAAAGATATAGTAGCAGCCCTATATAATTAGAAAGCTCGCTATTAGCCAAAAAAGATTAGGAAACTACTCTATTACAATAAGTTAGAATATAGTATCGTTAATAGACAGATCTACTTCCACTAACATCTCTTCGTCCCTAACGCCCTAGACCTCCGCCTAGAAGTTACCTATTACTTTTATAGCAGCGGCCCCACTAATTACCCTAGCTGGGTTAAGACTCTTAACCTCTTAAACCAAACATACTAGTGGCCAAAAATCTCCCAGTTTACAGCTACCTTTATTAAAGACTATGCCCTATACTTTTGCACTAAGACCCCCTATTCTGCCCCACCTAGTTTCCTAAAGCCACTAGAATTACCCACCCGCCCATAGACCAATATCTTAATTAACTATATTATAACACTGCCAGTATACTAACGCTACGGTAAGGTATATAAATATATCCTTATTATTATAGACCGCCTAACTAAAATATAACACCTTATCCTAGTAACAGGACTCTTAATAAAGGAGCTAGTTAATAGCTTTATTAACAACGTATATAAGCTCCATAGTGCACTAAGCATAATTATCTCTAATTATAGTATATAATTTATTAGCAACTTCTAGCAATAACTAAGTAAACGCCTTAAGATAACCTTATAACTAAGCTTAGCCTAGTACCTAAAAATAGATGGCTAAACTGAAATTATTAACGCTGCTATAAATAAATACCTCTATGCTTTTGTTAGCTTTATATAGAATAACTAGGTTAACTACCTACCGCTTACTAAGTTTGCTATAAATAACTAAGTTAACAAAAGCATAGGCATCTCCCCATTTTTTATAAACTATAGCTTTAACCCTCGCCTTAGAATTAAGCCTGCTAGCCTCTACCTACTAACACTATTAGTATAAGTAAAGAAGGAGTTCTTCCGCATAGACTCTATAGCCAACCGCTTTAAGCAGATATTAATATAGCTTAAGGCCCTAGCCAGGATTTTATAGCAACGCTATAAAGATAATACTAATACCCGTAGGAACGAGAGCGCGTTATTCTATAAAGGCGATATAGTTATAGTTAGCTTAAAAAATATAAAGATAAATAAACCTAAAAAGAAATGGGACAATAAATAGGACGGCCTATACCCCATACTCGCAGTATACTAAGAGGTAGTTATAGTAAACCTCCTAAACTATATCTAAGTAAATAAATCCTTTTATATATCTAAGGTCCGCCTCTAGGCTGTTAAAAAGATCCCTAACTAAGCAAATATTAATACTATAGAGCGTTATAATATACAAGGACAAGTAGTAAAGAAAGATAATAACGGCAACATAGAAGACAAATAGGAGTTTAAGAAAATCCTTAATATATATAACGAAGACCCCTAGGGCCTAACTTATAAGATTAAATGGAAATATTATAAGGATACAACCTAGCAGCTAGAGGAAGATCTAAAGGGTTATAAATAAGCTGTATAGCGCTTTTATAAGCAACACCCTAAGAAGCTAAAACCCCTAGACTGGGCATAAGATAAAGAAAAGTCACGCTAAGGTCGCGGTCGACCACTATATTAAAATTTATAGTGGTTAAGATGTTATAGAACTTTAACCGGCGGTTAAAGTTATCTAATTGGCCAAATTCTCGCCAAGAAACGCCACGCGGATTAATTTGGGTGGCGGTATAGAGTTCTGCCAACCTTACTCACTAAACTAACCAATTAGAATTTTCTATGCCCGGCATAGAAAATTACTATTAGCTTAGTTAAGGGCGGTAAGCGAAACTAATATCTTTGCGGTAAAAAATAGGCAACCCCGTATACTACCTATTTTTAAGTTATCTATTTAGTTTAGGGACTAAACTATCTAAAGAAGAGGAGTACTATTACGGCACTAACCTAACGCATACTGTTTTATACTGTCTTATATTATTTCCTACTATTAGCTAGCCCACCACTAGCGACTTGGCGGCCGGCCCTACTATTTATATACAATACCCCCTTTCTACCTTCTTCCCCTCTTTATACTACAACGTAGTTATTCAGTCTACTTTATTGCAGCACTGTAACAAGTATAATCTTATAGTCATATAATTTGTATTCCGGTAGCTTATCGGCTTCCTTTTATAAGAATACTTCTAGGCAGTTATAATACTCTACTAGTACCTTTATAGCCGGGTTAGTATACTTCTTTAGTGCTAAGGCCTTCTTAATATTAGCTATAGTAATAGCGAAGATCGTATGTTTAGGTTTCTTAGTAAGTCGCGCTAGAGGGATAACTCTAATTATGCGGATATCTAGGGTGCTAAGCTTGCTTGGATTGTCTATAGTTTTTTATTTAGGTTTAGGTTTAGGTTCTTTAAAAATCCTTTTTATAGTAGAATACTAGTCCTTTTAGTATTTTTATGTATTAAGCTTAAGCTTCTGCTTAGCTTGGGGCGGTGTAATGCTTAGTAATAACTTATAGAATTTAGTAGAGTTTTTAGATCCTTGGTGGATGTCAGTAGAATTCTTATATTAGTAGAATCTAGTGGATTCCTTAGGTACGGGGTAGACAGTTATAGAAATTTTAGACTGATAGATCCTAGTAGATTTTTTAGATTTTAGTTCTAGGCCTAAGCAGCGGGTTATAATACACTTCTGCTTATAACGGGAGGCGGTAAATATAAGCTTAAGGTTGTTCTAATTAATGGTTACCTTATATAGTTTTATTTAGGGTTGTTTAAGGATTACTAGGTAACCTAGGGTAGTAATGAAAAGCTTAATTAGTTCTTTATGGTTTAGGTATTAGAGTTTTAGGGTTACCATATAGGTAATACGGCCTAAGACGGTGCGTTTACCATTAAATTTAAATATATTAATATGCTGATTAAGGGGAGTTAAGGTAAAACTATTATTTTATATAAAGATCTTGTTAATAAATCCTATGCCGCTAGCTCCTGTGTTAATTAGGATTTAAGTATTAGCCTATTAATTATTCTGCTAAAGATAGTAGTTAATAGTTATGCTATGGTTCTAAGAGTCGGAGTTCGTAACGTTAAATGTGTTTAACGAGATCCTATAGTAAAGCTGTTCTGGAGAGCGACTTAGCTCTAGAACCTTCCTTTTGGAGGTAATTAGGGTAGGGTTTTTATAGGACGTTGGTTAGAGCTTCGTCCTTATAAATAGTGCTTGTTAATTATTAAGCTAGAGCCAAATAAAAATTAGGGACAATGGCTAGAGGATTAGGGCGGTAGACTGCTAGCGTTAACTATTTATAGATCTTTTTAAAAAGGGGCAGAGTAGTAGTTAGAGAGGTAGGAGTTACTTCTATATTTAAAGCAGAGGCCTAGCTTAATGCGTCGTTCTTATTTAAAGGACCCTAGTAGGGCATATCCTAGGGTCCTAGTGTTAATATCTATAGCGTTAGGGTGCTTAAGTTAAGATAACTTAGCAGACGTTCACGGGGCTATTGTATTATATTAAGGAGCGTGTTTTAGTATTAGGCGTAGTATATTATTATACTGTTTATTAATGACGTTTGCGTAGGCATTAAGGGCTCCTAGTAGGTCTACGCCTATTAGGGAGGTTTTTAGTTTAGGGCTTAAAGATTTAATAAGGTTGTTAATTAGTACGGAGTCGTTCTAGCCTGTTTTCCTTACGTAATGGTTAAATTCGGAGAAGTATACTAGGAAACTTTTCGTTCCTTAAGCTATGTGATTTATCTTTCTCTAAATAGTAGCTTAGTGGTTTAGGTTACTATATAAGGCTTTAAGAAGTACAACTAGGCTTTATACTAAGTTTGGCTAAAGAGGTTTAATAAAGTTAGCTACCTCTTCTCCTAGTCAACTTAGGGCGTAATAGAGTTAGTTAGCTTTAGTTAGGTAACGGTTAGTATTACTAGTTAGCTTATTTTTAAGCTAGCCTAGGAATAATTAGAGTTTTTATTATTTACCGGTAAATACCGGGGGATCTAGTAGTCGTTTAAATCGTTTTAGTATAGTAGTTGGTTTAAGATGGATAACTACTACGGGTTCGGGACTCTCGTTCCGCGTATTTATCTCTAGAGATAATATTTAGTCTTAAGGCCCTAATATAGGCATCTTAAGTATACGGATTTCTTCTTAGAGGTCCTTAATTAATCACTAGTATTGTGCTTCTTATTCGGCTTATTATTAATTTAAAGTAACTTAGTTTTATATAAGGGCGTCTATAAAAGACTTCTATATTTCCGCTAGTTATTTTTAGAGTGCGGATATAATACTGGCGGCCGTTATAGGGGCTTTAGGGTCGTTTTATATTTCGGAGGTAGTATATAAAGTTAACGTAACGTAGTATTACGGAGTAAGTATAAGCGGCGATAATATATATAGCAAGGTAGATATTATTAAGCTATATATATAAACTGTATAAGAAGTTAAGACGTTATATAAGGAGAGAAGGTAGGAAAATAGGAAGAAAGGGTATATATTGTTAACTTAGTTGCTTAGTTAATACGTATATAAGGCAGAATAGGGTTTAGGTTATAGTCCTAGCAAAACTTAGTAGAATTTAGTAGAACTTAGTAGAATATAGTAAAATGCCGTAGATTGCCGTTAGATTGCTATTAGATTACCATTTCGCAGTTGGTCTTTTTATTACTAAGTTAGTGGAAATAGGTGGACGTATACAAGGTATTACGGGGGTGTCCCGTAACACCGCTCCTCTATAGGGGCCGCTAGTATAATATCGCTGTAATCTTAATAAACCCAGCTATAAGAACGCTTAAACTACTACTAAAGTTAAGATAAATCTGTTAAATTAAGGTTATAGAGCTAAAACTCTATATATTGCTTATTTTCTATATAGGTAGTTAAAGAGATTTTAAGGAATTTTAACTGTATATATTACGGAGTAAGTATAAGCGGCAATAATATATAGCAAAGTAGATATTATTAAGCTATATATATAAACTGTGTAAGGAGGTTAAGACGTTACGTAAGGAGAGAAGGTAGGAAAATGGGAAGAAAGGGTATATATTATGGATTTAGTTGCTTAGTTAATATATATATAAAGTAGAACAGGATTTAGGTAGTAGTCCTAGCAGAACTTAGTAGAATATAGTAGGTTACTATTAGATTACTACAGATTGCTATTAGATTACTATCTTATAGTTAGTCTCTAGTTACTAAGTTAGTAAAAATAGGTAGATATATATAAGGTATTACGAGGGTATCCTATAATAGTACCCCCCCTTTAAACTTAAGCTTTTACAAGATAGGGCTATATTAGTTCTAGGTAGAGTTTATAAAAGTTTTCTATAGCTTATATAAGTCTTATAGAGTTAACGGGTTCCTATAAGGGCTTAATAAAGCCTTGCCATTTTGTAAGATATATATATTAGCATTTCCGTTTATTATACTTAATATTATTAATTTTTTTTAATAAAGTACTCGTTCTTACTATCCACTTTAACTAGTAGGGGAGGGTCTTATATCTGTTTAGGTAGGGCGTTTAATATAGAAGTAGTAGGGTAAAGGACTAACGTATAAAATACGGGGTGGATTTTAATTATATTAGGGAGCTTAAGTTAATAGGCGTAGAAGGAAACAACCTTCTTAACCTTATAAGGGCTAGCGTTCTTCTAATTAAGCTTCTTAACAGGTTGTTTTATATTTAGATTCCTTATATCTAGCCAAATAAAGTTATTAATTTAGTAGGCCAGTGCTAGGGTTTATTTCTTATTTGCTGCGGCTTTATAAATAAATTAATTCAACGTTCGGTTGCAAAAGCGTTAGATTAAATCTGAACTGAAAGTCCGGCAGAAAGAACGCGTTCCTTCCCAATTTGACACGCGTTTGTGGCTCTACGGATTACACAGACGTGTGCAATCTGAAGCCTTCATATTTAAATCTAGAGCTTGAAGCTCCAGATTTAAACTAACGCCAAGACCTTAGTTCAGATTCTATATACGGTAAAGTGCGCCAAGTTTTAGCGTGTTTTTTTGGCGGTGAGAGAAACATTAAAACTTTTGTGGCTGGGTTCTGATTCTAAGGGATGCTAACCGAACGATCGCGTTAGATTTAGATTTGACCTCTAGATCAGATTGATTCTGGAGCCTCTAGATTAATTCTAGAGTTGCAACCGAACATTCCCTAAGCCTATATTATTTTATTAGTAAGAAACTGTTATAGTTCCTCTATTTTCTTTATAAATTAATTTACTTCTATAACTTATAAGGCGTAATAAATAGGGTAAGGAACATTACTAAAGGGTTTAAAACCTATTTATAGATACTAGCCGTAATTAGCTAGAAATAGGGAGACCTTTATAGTTTCTAAGACGGAATTATTTACTATAAACTTAGTGAATATAAGCCAGTTAATCTAGTTATCTTATAAGTATGACGTATATATCCGAATATACTATTCTATTATAGCATTTATATATTCCATTTAACTATCTATTTCTAAGTAGTATATTATAAATAGTAGTGCTTTAATATAGAGTTAGGTAGTTAATTCTTTTTAAAATATAGAGATAAACTAGTTATCTTTATTAGAAATAATTGTTTTAGGGAGTTTATAAAGTTTCTATACATAATCTAAGAATAGTTAGGTAATAGTAGGCAATTAAGTATCTTATTTTAGATAGTTGGTTTATAACTACTATAATATTTATATAGCCCTTATTTACGGGGAGGTTAATAATAAAGTTAATTAAGATATTCTTCTATCTTTAGTCCGGAATAGGTAGTAGCTTTAAGAGGCCGTTATACGTCTTATATAAGGCTTTAGCTTATTAGTAAATATAGCAGCTAGAGACGTACCTTTATATTATATTATATATATTTAGCCAGTAATACTCCTATTAGAGTAGCTCTAGGGTTTTTTCTTAGCCTAGGTAGCCGGCTACTAGTAGGTTATATATTTAAGGAGCTTAAACTTAAGTTTATTATAATTAGGGATAATTAAACGGTTTTAGTAATATAAGCGGTTTCTATAAGCTTTATATTTACTTAAAGAGATCTTT
Source organism: Cenococcum geophilum 1.58 (assembly GCF_001692895.1). NCBI lineage: Eukaryota > Fungi > Ascomycota > Dothideomycetes > Gloniales > Gloniaceae > Cenococcum > Cenococcum geophilum. The sequence continues at coordinate 52,125 of NW_027137560.1, read as the reverse complement.
TTAGAGCATCTAACACTATTATAGATTAGCTTAAGCGTCTCTTAGATAAACTTATTATTTAGGTATTTGTTAATTATAATTTATTTAATTAATTAATTAGTTATTTTAAGGGTGTGTACTATAAGGTTTTTAGTAAAAGGGTTAAATAGTTTAGGATAAAGTAGGGTTTAGTTTTAGTAAAAGCGTGCTTCTTTTAGTACTAGCGCGTTTTATAAACGTTAGGTTAGGGTATTAGGCTTCTAACCTTAAACGCCTAGGTAGTATATAATTAAGAATTAAAAATATAATAGATATTTTAACTAGCGGGACTAATAATAGCTTAGCTATTTTGTGGTTGTAAAGTACTATAGATTTTTATAGTCGCTAAAAACCTTAATGGGAAATCTAGCGCCTTCTAGTTTAGGTCGCCATTATTTAAAATATCTAATAATAGCTAGTAATTCCTTATTGTAAATCCTATAGTTATATTTAGCTAGGCTTAGTTATTTTAAGTAGTATGCTATAGGGTGTAATACTTTATCTTCGTTATATTAAGACAGAATGCCTCTAGTAATATAGTTAGATAAGTTGGCTTTTATAACACTTATTTAGTTTAGGTTAAAATATTAGAGTATAGGTATAGTAGTAAATATAACCTTTAAATAAATAAAGGCCTTCTTATATTCCTTATTAAAGATAAAGACTTTATCCTTTTAGGTTAGAGCTATAAGGAGTAAAACTAGGGTAGAGAAGTTATTAATAAACCGTTAGTAGAAATTAGTAAATCCTATAAAGGCTCTTATATCCTTAACGTTTTTAGGTTCTTATTAGTTTATAATTACTTTAACTTTCTTTAAGTCTATTTATATACCGTTTATAAAAATAAAAAGCCTAAGGTATAGAACTTCTATTTTATAAAATTTATATTTATTTATATCTAATTATAGACTAGCTCCTTATAGGGCTTATAAAATAAAACGTCAGGAAAACGGGGAGTGGCGTAGGAAATTTAGTTTCGCTAAAAGCGTTTTTGGGGCCTGGGGCTAGCTTTCTGCTATATTCGCCAAAGCCCGGAGCAATGCGCCAGCACTACGCTAGCTAAAAGTATAATACTTAAATGGCCATGGCTAAAAGAGCGCAATATTACACATATTGCAGTAATATGCCAGCTTATAGCTATAAAATAGACATTATTACTATTATTGCATTTATCGCAGATATTATATATCTTGCTATTATTAAAATCTATATTTATAATTATGCGTTTCTTTTATGGCTCTAACTCTTTACATATTTACTAGTAGCTTATTTACCTTTTAAAAGAAAATCCTTATTATATAATGTATTAAACTAATTAAAATTAACCTAAGGATTAATAATAAAGCTCTGGGGCTCTAACCTAAGCTTTAATGGCACTATATACGCGCTACGGAGCACTAATAAAAGGTTATAAATACAACGTCCACTAATACTTCGTTAGCACTTTATAAGAGATTACTGCCATAGCTCCACCTCTACTATACCGTGAAAATTGTTTACCCGGCCTATATCTTTAAGACGAAGCAGATTAACTAAAACACCTGTATATTAAAGCCGCCTACCCTATAAGTTTAACCTCTCTTTGTCTATAACTATAATAATTAGTTAAGCTTTTCTAGGAAGTATACCGCTAAGAGGGTATATCTACCCAGAAGTGGCAGTTTACGTATACTCTTGCACCCATAGATAGTCTCGTCTCTATTTACCTTAGCTCTGCCAATTATATACGTATTGGATAAACTCTTTAACTATAAAGTCTAGGTTCTTTTTATCCCGCTTCTAATATTATACTAAGTTATAGATATATATAAAGTATAAGCCTACTTTAGAAGAATCCTCTTTTCTATGATCTATTTAAATATTAGTAGTAGAGGTTCTATCCTACTTATTATAATTCTCTTATAAGAACACAGCTAGTGCTTTAATAAAACTAGAAAGCCCTATTTCGTTTTTAACTTAATATGCCTAGCGCCATATTTTAATTAGGATACTAGCCTCTTTCACTATATATTTGTCGTCTTGGTTAATAAACCAGCCCATATCGGTTAGGTTTACTGGTTGTGTTAGGGTTATAGCGTAAACTACCTTAGCAATATCTGCTAGCGATAAAGGTTTCGTCACTTTAAGTATACGGAGTTCTTCTATTGCCATTATTTGGAGGTATTGGGTATTATAATAGAGCAATTACTCCTAGTAGTTAGAGCGCTTATTTATACGGTTAAAGAATACCTTTACTAAAAGTTTGTGTATAACCTTATTATGCTTAACGTCTATACCGGTAAAGCTACCTATCTTACGGATATAGTAGGGGTAGTAGGTAAGAGTATAAAGTTTTGGAATATTAAAGTGCCGTTTTTATATTATGTGGTATAATAGGCGAAATCTAGAGAAGGTGGTTTTTATCTAGTCCATAATATAGAGTGCATATTTCATATACCTAATAGTATTATTGTTATGTAAAGCGTATTATATAAGCATTATAAAGTCCGAGACTGCTTAAGTATATAGTATTGCTCCCGTATGTTCCTTTAGTATAAGGGGTGCTAGTACCGCTATAAGCTATTGCATTATATCCTTTTAGAGATGGCCTATCTATTAACTAACTAATATAAACTCTTTAAACCGTTTCATACTAATAAATTCCGGTATTTAACTAAATCGTTTATTTAGCACGGCATTAATATAGTCTTCGGTTAAACCCTGCTACTTTAGTTGCCCTTTTAATTGCTGTAGTTTTACATTTTTAAGCAAGAGATTCTTAGTCTAGTCAATTAGGTCGGTTACTGTCCTTTTTATAAGCTAGTGTAGTATATTAGGAGTTATATATATATAGATATTCACTAAGTAATACTTCTAGGTAAAGTTTTATTATGGGTAAACCTAAGCATCGTCCAACTATTTAATATTCCTTCTGGATTAGAGCTCTATTTATTATCTTATGCTTATATAATTATAGAACTTCCATTTAGCCTAGAGATTTCCTTACTAGTTGGGCGGTATTTGGCATATAGTGTATTATTAAAGATTCTTTACACCTGTAATTACGACTTGCTTCTTATAGTCTGCTATTATTAATAAGATAATAGGGTAATATACTTTTATCTTTCCGTCCGTATAAGTAATATAAATACTAGTCTTTAAAATTATTTCTAGCGCTTAAGATGCTATTAGTTAGTAATATACGGGTAAGTAGCTTAAAGTACTTACGGGCTAATATAAGTTCTATCGCGGTATAGTATACTTCTAATTTAACCTGCCCCTTTATAATAGGAATAAACCTAAGTAATACTATACCTGGGCGTTTCTATATATGGTGAGTTCGGCTATCTAAGTTAAACACCAAAGCGTATACTGGATATATTATTATTTCACCTTATTTAGATAGTAAGGTTTTATTAGTTGTAATAACTAGCGGCACTATAGTAGCGCCTAGTGGAAGCTGGTCCTGCTAATGCTACTAATGGTTGCTGGTATAAACTTCCGTATATATCTATAAATTATCGTCGTTAAATAGTCAGATTAGGGCGTATATAAGATTTAGGGCGAATAGCTGGTGGCCTAGTAAGAACTATAGTACCTACATAATACTTTTGTATTGGATGTAGTATTTAGTCTATTTAATTAAATCCTTTCCTTTATTAACTTATAACGTGTATTCTTCCTATTTTTTAGGCATAATAGCCTAGTTTAATTAATTATATCTCTAAAATAAATCATTTAAGTTCTTTATAGATATCTAATTTTATAATAGCAGAGCAAGCTAGGGGTCTCGTAGAAATTGATCAATAGCCCCCTATAATACTTTTTCTTAGATAAAGAATAGGGTAAGTATATACTCTACTTTACTTTAAAATGGGTGGAATTTGGTTCTGCCGTTATTAGGTGGATTAGGGCATTACTAATACAGCTACGTCTTATCTTTGGTCGTATAGTATTACACTAGTTTACTAGTACCTCTCCTAGTAACCTCTATATAGCCTTCTATCCTAATAGATATTATAGTTAATAACAATCCTTTTTCTTATAGGGGGGGTTTCGGTTAGTTAATTCAGGTCTCTATAGTAGGTACCTTACAGCATATAGCCTAGTCGTTTAACAGTAGGGTAAATATCCCTTTAGCAGTAATAATTGTTATATTATTATTGCGCAATACAAAGCCCTTATCTTTGGAAGATATTTGTTAGTTATGGTTAACGATTTCTAGTATATTATTAAATCCGTTATTGGTAGTTTAATAGTTAAATAGGACCGGTTTATTCTTGTTTTTACGTCTATGCCTTTTCTAAGGGTTGCTTTACCTTTAGATTTCATCCTTATATTTATATTTTATTTTATAATATTCCGCGCCGCTAGTAAAACATAGGATTATACGGCATTAGCTATATCTTCTGTCTATAAAGTATGCGGTAACTATTATAGATTTAGCTAGTGTTTACGGCTTATTAACGCTTAACTTACTCTTATACTAGGGTAGTAATATATTAAGTAGATACAATATTATTATTTCTAGCTTTATAGTTAGTAAGGAGTAAAGTAGACGCGTATAGAGGGTTTTTTATAAACTGCTTACGCGTGGAGTTTATAAGGTATTATATAATCCGCTAATAATAAGACACCTAAAAATATAATATCTGCAATATTAATAACTAGAAATAGCCTATTTTAAAAAAGTTTAGGGGCCTATAATTTATTGCATACTGCTAGCTCTACGTTACAGTAATTCTTATAATATTATAGATATCTAACTTTCGTAAATTACCGACTTTAAAATCCTTGCCTTCTATCTCCTATTAACACTACTAGATTTTAATTTCTTATGATTCTAGTTCTAGTACATACTACCAAACCTATACATTAGTTCGGTTTGTAATATCGCAAATATTAGCATGCTATATTATATACCTAGGGCATACTATATATACAATAGTTGCAATATCGCCTCCTCGCATCCTTATCTCTTACCTCTTAGCAAGACCACCCGAGTTTTAGTTCCTGCGACCCCTAGCTTTAGGGCATACACTAGACCCGCGCGTTAGTATAGTTTATAATATTATAAATATTAGCGTGCTATATTGCATACCTAAGGCATACTATATATATAATAGTTGCAATATTGCCTCCTTATAACCTTAGTTCCTACCTTTTAACAGCACCACCTAAGTTCTAGTTCCCTTAATCCCTAACCTAAGGTATACTACTAGACTATTACATTAACATATTTTGCAATATTGCAAATATTAATATACTACGTCGTATACTTAAGGCATTTTATATCTGCAATAATTGTAAGCTTAACTTATTACCTTTTTGCATCCTAGTTATACCTAGCACTAATAGGTTTTACTTCCCTAGAATCCCTAATCTAGGGCACACTTATAGCTCTACGCAACTATAAGATTCCGCAATATTATAGTTATTTAAGTATTGCGCCGTATACCTAAGGAATAGAATACATGCATTATCTATAATATCTAAATCCTCTACCTAAGCTTTTAATCTATATCTTCTATATAATAATTATATTTTCCTAGAATCCCAGTTATAAGACACCTCTACCCTTAGGTAATTATACGTTTTCGCAATATTGCCAATATCTAGGGTTAGTATACTTTTACTTTTACTTTTATACTTATTTATAAAATTAATTTACCTTATTGTTACAATTCTGGCTTCTAGTCGTTTACTTTTATAATATTTAACCCTTAACCTTCTCTTTTCTCTATTATATTTCCTACTATATTATAAGCAACTTATAAAATGTTTTACTAATAGCGGTCTTCGCATTATATCCTTTCTTATATTTAAGTTTAGCAAGTTATATATCTTAGTCTATTAGTGCTGTACTAGTCTGCCTATTTGCTAATCGCGCTAATTAATTATTCTAGAATCTATATTTTAACCCGCTGTTAGGGTTCTTCCCTCTATATAAATACCGTTTAGGACGCTAAGACTGCTATCTAATTATCCTACAAGATAAACCCTAAGAGATTAGAACTTAAAGCGGTAATATTATAGGGAAGCTAGGACTAAGTTGGGAATATACTTAGCACTTATAATTATATTTACGCTAAAGAATACATTAAGTATAGGATATACGGCAATATAGAAGCGTTGGCGTTTAATATAATTACCGCCTTTAAGCAGTATCCTATTTAGCTGTTTATAGAGAGGAGCTGCTCGGCATTATTACAGAGTGAAAATTAAAATAGTAGGAGGAGTAAGACTAGAATCGGTAAGCTAAAAGAGGGTAATACTATTTATAGGTGATAGGAATAATTCCGACCTAGTGTCTTCTCGCTAGTCTAAAACACTAGAGCTCGTAGAGAAGCATTACTATAGCAAATTAAAAGCACCTCTGGCTAATACCCCAAGTAGGATCTTGCCGCACTTTATTAAGAGTAAAGTGGCTCTATAGGCTTGCTCCACAATAATATATACTAGTGCTGCTTATATTATTACCGGTCTTATCTCCAATCTATTATAAGGTAGAAGCCTTATAAGTCCGCCTACTAGACACTAGTCAGCCTATACTAGGATAAGCTTATATTAATAGCCATTATACCTAGTGGTAAGATTTAGCCCATAGGCTTTAACACTAAGCGCCCTTATAATAACTATAGTCCCTACCTAATATAGGAAAAAGCTGGTTATTATAACTAGCGACGCTATAAACTCTGGCTTATAAATGCTAAAGCTAGAAGTCTAACTTCTACGTAAGTACTTTATATTGCAGGTATTATAGCTCTCGTAGTATATTACTAATATTTAAATCTAGTTATATCCTTATTAAATATATAGGTTATAGCTGGCCTATTTCCGACCCTAGATAGTATAACTTCTACGCTAATAACGCCTTAAACCGGTGTTTAGAAACCAGTTCCCACTAAAATATCTACTAATTCTAGTAATAATACCACCCTAACTAACCCGCTATTAATTCCTACCTATATTCCCGAAAATAGCGATTAGTCCACGGCTAGTATTACTAAGATTACTATCGTTAGCAAAAATAATACTATAATGGGCGGAATATCTAAAAAGGGCAATACTAATGCTTGTAGAAGTTAGCCATCTCCGCCGCTAGTGTTAGTAAATACCCCCAAGCTGTACGGGATTAAGAAGATAGTACAATTAGAAAATAATTTAATAACTCTAGACAACGCCATAGACGTGGAGTTTACTGACAGTAGTAATAACAAAGATAATAGCGCTCCCCTCCTTAGTAAAGATAATGGCGCTAAAAACAACTTTGTAGATTATAAGAATAAAGGGGATGTTAGTAATCCTAATGCCACGTTTTTTAAATATATATACGTGCATATATCTCTAATATGTCCAATATAAACGCTCTCTAAATTTAAAACTAATATTTATTTAGTTAAAATTCTGGCTTTAGCTAAGCAATAAGGAAAGAATGCGAGTATATTAACGAAAATCTATAGTTGGAGGTATGCAGATGCCTTCGTCTTGGTCCTAACGCCGACCTTAACGCAGATAGCCCTCTATTGCCACTATAGCTAGTTATAAAATCCTTTAGGGAGAAAAAATGTCAACTAATTGCCGCCTATTGTTAGATTGTATTTAAAGAAGATAATATTAATAGCGGTATACACGCTAACCAGATAGGATTAGGCAAGACGGTAATTATAATTCTTGCCTATATACTAAACCAATTGATTATTTTTAATAAATAGGCCGTTTAGGATTCTTAAGCAAAAAAATATAGATTATATCTTACTTATTCTAGAGGGAAAACCAAAAGCGCGTAATACTCCTTATAGGATAGATTACAAAGGTAGTATACCTATGTTGGTGAGAATCTATATTTTAAATTTAAAGAGTTAATAGCCTAACGCTTCTTATAGCACCACCTAGACGTTTATTAGCCTAGGTAAACGATATAAAAGTGGGGCTTAGTTATTAATATATTAAGGATATACGCAAATCCGTAGATATAAATAGTAGAAGGGATATTTGGTTTTAGCTAATCTATAATAATTATAACAAAATGCACTATAAGTTCCTCTCTAATATTCTTAAGTACCGTAAAAGCAATGTTATTTTTAATGCAGATACCCCTAACGTTAAATATTATACCCCACTTATTAGCTTATTTAGATTTTATTATTACCATAATATTAGAGTATTTAAAAAAATCTCTTAAGTCCCCTAGGTATAAAAATAACACAGACTATAAAGCCTAAAATGCCCCGTTATATAGCACTATATATATCTTATCTAATTCCATTAAGAAGCGCTTAACCTAGAGCTAGTAGTCGATTGGTAGGTCTATAAAAATTGGCTAATTAGATAATGCCCTCGTTTAGTAATATTCTAGTACTCTAAGAGGCGCTGTTTCTGGTGATCTCGGCGCCTTTTTAGAAACTCTATTAATAAGGCAAGATAATAAATAGGAGAGTAAGCCTAGTTATAATCTGCCACTTAGTCCCAATGTCTACGTGCTATAGGGAAGTATTAATAGGATAGTTAGGACAAAAGTAAAGCTAACTAAAGGTGCTAGGAAGAAAATGTAAGAGATTATAAACGGCTTCCATAGTATTGTCCCCTAGTTTATTATTAGATGTTTAATAAAGATAAAGTAGTTTATTAAGGAACTGCTTATTTAGATTAAAATAACGCAAACTAACCGGAACTCCTACACTACCTATAATCCCTTTACTATAAAGCAGATAAACAAAGCTACTTATAACCTTAAAGCGGAGTTTAAGCCATTATATAGTAAGAAATTAGTCGGCTGGATATATAAAGTGTTAAAACTATAATACGAAACTATAGAATAATATTAGCTTAGTATAGCATTATAGAAAGCCTTTATATCTATGCCAGTTTTCTAAGATAGCATAATTAAAAGGATAAGGGTTAAGGTTTTAATATACCTATTACACCCATGTGCTTATTAAAATAAGAATAAATAAAATTATACCCTTAGCCGTTATAAAAACCTTAACAATTTAATCCTTTACGGCGAGTCAGACTCTTCTATATAGATAAGCCTAAGTGTAGATACCTTAAAAACTATTCTTACTAAACTTTGGCCTACTTACAAATATAATCTATAGAAGTTAATTATATTTACCGCATTCCCTATATTCGTATTTATAATACGCCTAGTGTATTATATTTATAATAAGCGCAATATTCTTATACCCCACTTATTGTTTAATCTCTTAGATATAAATATAGCGAGAATACCTACCGTCTTATAGCTAGCTAGATCTAGGTTAAGAGGGATAAAGTTATTATTAACGACTTTAACACTAAAGCCTACTAAGGCCTCTTACTTCTACCGGCTAGGATCCGTATAGTAACTCTTAGTAAGTTTTATTCTACTAGTGTAAAATTAGTAACTTAGAGCTTATTTTTAGTGTTATAAATCTAGACTTTAGAGCTATAGATTAATCAATTGGCGTAGAGCCGTTATATTATAGTAAAGCTATATCTAGGCAATCTGCATTATAATCCTTAGCATAGTGTTGCATATAGAAATATTTAATTATAAGAATTAGGAAGGGGTTATATTTTAATTAAATTTATAAAATTATAACTAAAAGTCCTCGCGGCGTAGTGGTATGGTAAGTAATATAATTACTGTAATTTAGAGCTAGCCTAATAAGATTAAAAACAGTTATCTCTAATATATATATATATATATATATACCGAGAAGCGTAACTTATAAAATTGGGCCTTAAGACTACTAAAACCCGCGTATTAGCACTTCTTGCAATATTATAAATATTAACATACTACGTCGCATACTATATATATAATATCTAAAATCTCGCCTACCGCCGGAGTTATAGTTTTTATAACCCTATATATACCTCCAAACCCACGCAATAGTGTTTTTATTAAGTTCATTTCATTTCTAATAGCTCATCGCACTATTTACGCGACTTTAATCGTTTCCACATTATACGCCGCCTACTTAAGATTCTCTAAATAGCTAAGATAGCAAACACATAGAGTAAAAGCCCTATCCTATCTCAATTTTAGGCATTTGCCGTTATAATCGCCTTAAAAGCTCCTTATTAACCCCTATTAGATTTTTATTAAACCGCCGTTCTATAGCTTACCCTTCGGCTTTTTAATTGCTCGGCTAGCCTCTCTATAATAATCATTAGCTATTAAACCGGCGTAGTTACCGACGTCGCTTACGACTTCGAAGAGCTGTTTATATTTATTATTTAGACGGATAAAGTTTTCTAAATACTATTAAGTCTTTAGTTCACAGTGTCTAGTTTAGCTATTTTAGACTCTTTTAAGTCTTTAAACTCGGTGTTAAGCTAGTTATACTTATGTTTTAGCGTAACTAGTTTTAGCGGCGCTTTCTTAATCTATTTAATTTCTACTTTTAACTTATTGCGCTCCTTTATAAAACAGTTCTACTTTATTACTTAAGCGTCCTAGATTAGATTAACAATGGACATATTTTAAGCCTTTTTAGCTTTTTAAAGTTCCTTAATATTAGTCTTTAAACTTTTAATATTCTAGTAATTAGCAGCTAACGCAGTTTATAAAGCATCCTACTCCTCCTTTATACGACTAATTATCTAACTTGCAATATTAAAGAGGTCCCCCTTTTATAGTTTTCTAGTTTCCGTAACAGCTATCTCCGCAATACTGTTTTTATTTAACTTGGTTCTCTCTAGACTATATATAGCGGCATTTCTAGCGGCTAGTAGGACAGAATAGGTTAGTAAAGGCTTCTTAAGAGGTAGCTAAACTGTCTTTATGGCTTTAGCTGCCTTACTATTCTTCTCTTACTTAATTAGAAACCCTCTAATCTCCTTTTAGTAACTATCCGCCACCTTTTTCTTTCGCAGCTTTGGAGCTAGCTTTGTGGTTCCATCTCTATTCTTTAATAACGCCTTTTTAATATAGGGACGCTTAGTGCGCTTAGCTAGGGTAGCTATATACTTAGGTTTTTTATTTATCTATAATAACTAATTAGCGTAAGATATCTATAACTCCTCACTAGTATACGTACTATTGCTATATTTACTTAAAATAGGTTAAGGGCTAGTGTAGTTAAGGTGAGAGGAAATTTATTCTAATATAGAGAGTAGGTAATAGATAAATAGATAGATGGATGGATGTATAGTTTATAATATTATAAATATCTACACACTAATTCACATACTTAGGGCATGCTATATATACAATAGTTATAATATCGCCTCCTTACAACCTTAGTTCCCGCCTCTTAGCAGCACTACCTAGCTCTAGGGCATAGCACTAGACCTATACGTTAGTACGGTTTATAATATCGTAAATATTAGCGTGCTATATCGCATACCTAAGGTATGCTATATATGCAATAGTTGTAATATTGCCTCCTCGCAACCTTGGTTCCCGCCTTTTAATAATACTACCTAAGTTCTGGTTCCCCTAATCCCTAACTTAGGGTATACTACCAGACTATTATATTAACATATTTTGCAATATTATAAATATTAACGTACTATATTGTATACTTAAGGCATCTTATATCTGTAATAATTGTAAGCTTAACTTATTACCTTCTCGCATCCCAGCTACACTTAGCACTAACAGGTTTTGCTTCCCTAGAATCCCTAATCTAAGGCATATTACTAGATTATTTTTATTTAATCTATTATACCTAGCTTAATATTGCCAATATTACGCGCAATAACCATTTATTTTATTTTAGTTTAATTCTTAAATTAATTTACCTTACTAATGCAATCTTGGTTATTGGTTATTTACCTATATAGTTAGCAGACCTTTTCTACCTTATGTCTTCCATTATAAGTCCACCGTCTTACCTTTTTTATCCTAGTATAGATATCTCCTCACGCTGGATATTATTAAGAGGAGGCTCTTTATAATAACTTCTTAGGAAAGCGAGCTTAGTAAGTTAAACTATATAGGCTATTAAAGCTAAGCTAGTCTATCCTTTTGCTATTTATATTAACCCGCTATTATAGGTCCTAAATTATAGCCCGTCGTTAATAATAAACCCTTATACCTATATCCCATCTAGTACGCCTCGGCTACTATCTAGCTATTAGACGCAATAGTCCGTTAAGGTTTAGCAATTAACGCGCTTAGGCTGCTTACGGCTAAGGCCTAACTTTAAAAAATACTTAAGGAATATGGATATTTTAAGGCCAAATAATACCGCTAGACCGAGATCCGTAGTAATATAAAAGCAATTACACTTACTAAGATTAACGCCTTTAAGCGGTGTCCTAGTTAAACGTTTACGGGGAGGAGTTACTTAGCACTTATTATAAGGATAAAGTTAAACAAATTAAGAGTAAAATCGGAACTACTAAGTTAAAAGAGGCTAACTCCATTAATAGACGCAGAAGATAACTCTAACTTAATTCCTCTACACTTAAATAAAATCTAAAAAGGTTATAAGAGGTATTATTAAGCAAAACTGGAAATACCTAAAGCTAACCCTTATGCCGGGATCTTACCACACTATATTAAGAGTGAAGTGACCCTATTAGTGTATACTGTATATATATCTTACAGTTCTAATACTGCCATTATTCGGTTTCGTCTCCAAGCTATTATAAAAGATAAATTTCATAGGTCTATTAATTGGACGCTGGATAGTTTATCTTGGAATAAGCTTATATTAAAAGCTACCGCATCTAGTAGCGCGTTTTATCCCGTCGACTTTAATACTAAGTATTTATAGGATAGCTTCGGCCCTGTTAGAAATAAAGAAGAGTTAGTTACTATAATTAGCAATACTATAAACTCTGGCTTATGGATACTAAAGCTAGAGGTCCAACCTCTACGTAAGTGCTTTATATTGTAAGTATTGCGGCTCTTATAGTATATTACTAATATTTAAATCTAGCTATATCCTAATTGGATAGATGGACTATATTAGACCTATTTCTAAACCTAGATAGCGTGACTTCTACGTTAACAACGCCTTAGACCAATATTTAGAAACTAGCCGTTACTAGAAAATCTGCTAGTTCTAGTAATAATGCCACCCTAACCAACTCGCCATTAATCTATACTAGTATTCCTAATAATAGCAACCATCCTACACCTAGTGTTATTAAGACTACTACTATTGGCGGAAAGGATACTGTAATAGGCGGAACCTCTAAAAAGGGCGATACGGATACTTCTAACAGTTAACTACCTCCGCTATTAGCGTTAGCGGATACTATAGAACACTATAAAATCAAGAAGATTATATAGGTCGAAAAAAACGGAATAAATATAATAAACATAATAGAGGTGTTGTTTAATAACAGTAGTGATGATAAAGGTAATAATAATCCCCTCCCTAATATAGGTGATAAGGCCAAAAACGACTTTAAGGACTATGCAGATGATAAGAAAGGGAATAATCTTAATGCCATATTCTTTAGATATATGTACGTGTATATATCTCCAATATATCCAATATAGATATTCCCTTAATAGAAAACTAATTTTTTTTAGTTTAAATTCTGGTTTTAACTAGGCAATAAAAAAGGAATGCGAACGTATTAATAAAACTCTATAGTTAAAGGCATATAGATACCTTCGTCTTAATCCTAACGCCAACCTTAATATAGATAGCCTTCTATTACCGCTATAGCTAGTTATAAAATCCTTTAAAGTAAAAAAATATTAACTAATTACCGCCTATTACTAAACTATAAACAAAAAATACGACGTTAATAGCGGAGTGTGCGCAGACTAGATAGGCTTAGGTAAAACAGTTACTGTAATTTTTGTCTATCTATTAAATAGATTAATTGTTATTAATTAATAGGCTATTTAGAATTCCTAAGCAAAAAAAAATAGATTATATCTTACTTATTTTACTAGGGAAGCTAAGAATGCGTAATACCCCTTATAGGGTAGCCTACCAATTTAGTGCATATATATTAATAAGAATCCGTACTCCGTATTTAAAAGACTTAATAGCCTAATATTTATAATAGCACCACCTAAAGCTCTATTGGCATGGAAAAAGAATATTAAGTTAGTACTTAGTGAAAATTACTTAGCTATAATACGCGAGAATATAGGTAAGAATAAGGGTACCGCGGATATTTAGTTTTAAATCATATATAGCAACTACACGGGAACGGCCTAGGAGTGCTAGAAAAATAACCCTAAATTCCTTTTTAGCCATAAGGAGCCTAATTTAGATAACCCGAATAATATATTATATAATCCTCCTACTAACTCGTCCCGCTTCATTATCGCTATAACTATTAGATATTAGAAATAACAATTCCTATACTCTCTAGGCGAGTTTCTACTTAGGATATACTATCGATTAAATATAGTAGTATGGCTCCATGTGTTTCTTAATAAGTTTTATACCACTAAAAATAGCTAAACTTAGTTATGGACTATAACTAGAGAGCTCGCGATTTAGGCTTTACTAAATAATATCTATCTCTGGGGATATTCGGGCACCCTAGCAGGCACTAGCCCTAGTAATCTCACTGCATTTTTATAAACCTTAGCAATAGGGCAGGAGGAAGAATAGGTAGAAAAGCCTAATTATAAACTGTTACTCGGTCCTAATATCTATGCGCTATAAGTAAAAATAAATAAGATGGTTTAAATAAAAGCTAAACTATTAAAGGAGGCTAAGAAAGAAATAGGGGCCATTATTAACGGTTTTTATAATGTTATTTTATAATTCGTAATCGGGCGCTCTATAAATATATAATAGTTTAACAATAAACCATTAATTAAAATTAATGTATAAAGAGTAGACTGGAATATTCGCGTTAAGTATATACCTAAGGTCTTAAAGCAATTAAATAGGGCTATAGATAAACTAAAGAAAGAGATTAATACAGTATATAAGAAGAAATTAGTTGAGTAGAAGTGGAAAGGATTAAACGCTAATTAAAAACCTACGAAACCACACTGGTCTAGCTCTATATTTACCTATAAGCTTTAAATCTTTATAAACTTCCTAGAGCTATAACTCTGGAAAAATAAGGGCGAAGACTTTAATGTGCCTTTCACTAGCTTATTTTTAGAAGGTAATAAAAAAAAGGGCTATACGCTCAACTATTATAAGAACCCTAATTAGTCTATATTTAAGCAAGAACTGCCTTCTATTATAGCTTTAAGTCTAAAAATAGATACCTTAAAAATAGTTTTTACTTAGCTAGGGACTAACTGCAAAGGTTATCCTAAGAAGTTAGTCATCTTTACAGCATTCCCGGTAGCCGCCTTTATTATTTATCTAGTACGTCTTATTTATTCTTAAAGCAATATTTTTATATTCTAACGCTGGATTAGTATTTTCTTAATAGGTACGGACCAGGTAGCTGCAAGTTAGTTAGCGGTAGGCTTAAAATAGAAGAAAGGGAGATAATCGTTAAAGAATTTAAAAATAACCCCACTCTAAGATTCCTTATATTAACTACCGGCCTAATATCTAAAGTATACACTCTAATTAGAGCAAGTAAAGTGTTTATATTTAAGCCACAGCCGCTACCCGTAGTTAAAGCTTAGGTATTTAGACGTGCCTATAGGATTAGACAGCTAGAAGATAAAGTTACGGATATTAGAGCTATATCTAGTAAGGTTAATATAGAGGTATATATTTAGCAGCGGGCTAAAAAACGTAAGATCTTTATACTAGGCGCTTTCTCTAAAGCGCTAAAGTATTATACTAAAAAGAAGCGCCTTTCTAGTGCTTTACTACTTAAGATTGCTTAATATATATTAAAACCGGGTTCTATTAGTAAGGTTATATAGTAGGGTATAGACGGTTTCTTCTATATACTTAACTAGCTTAATTAGTACTACTAGCTAAGTAAGCACTGCCTCTATAGTACACTAATTATAATATATTTTATAACACCTAGCTCTAAGTATATATAATAAAGATGTTACGGTTATTATATATATATAAATATTATAAGAGAGGTAATAAATATAATATTTACTAATATAATATATTATAAATATTATAAATAATTAGTAGATATACCTATTTAGGTTTAGCCGCTATATAACTCCTTTTCCTTTACGCTAACCCCTACTTAATTATAATAACCACCACAAACTACCTAATAACAATTAACAGCACTATACTAGGTATTTACGCGTAAATAGAATAATAATCTAAACCTATATCACTTTCTTTAGTATATAAGGCCCACGTAATAAAGAACTAGTTAGTAAAGTTTATCTACTTAGGCCTAAAAATTAATAAAATATTATATAGCGATATTTATTCCACTATGGAATAGGGACTTATAGATATTTAAATGCTTAGTTTATAACTAAATAAGGTTAGAAACCGGTTAAGACTTAATTAGGTATTTTGCAGTATAATTAAAACATTTCTTACCGTTTTTATAGGCATACTAGAACCTTAGCAGAGTAGGTATTTATCCATAATTGCCTAAAAATATAACAATAATTAAAAGCGTTAAGTGTTAGATAGAGTAATAACCCTAGCATAAATTAAGTCCGTTGCGTATTGTCTTAAATTAACTAATATACGCCAACTAAGTAAAGAAAACCTAGAGTTAGTTACTTAGAACAGCTTTATATTCGGGACAGTATAAACTAAAGTAGTTTACGAAGGAGATAGCCGGGAAATGCTATATAGTTGTAAATACTTTATAGCCGGTAGTACACCAGATAATAAAATTACGTTAACTGATCTAGACTTTAGTCTATTTACTAGCGTACTCTTAAAAGATATTAGCTTTAATCCTATAAAATATAAAATTTTCTATTATAATAGCCGAGGAAGAGAAATGGAAGTTCTTACTAAACGAACCTAGAGGGCTGCTATAGATGAAATGTATACTAAAGGACTTAATCGTTTTTATTTTATAGTAAGATATAAAGACTAAGGTAAGATAGATTATATAAGCAATTTTAGTAATATTGGAAATATTCTAACGTATTTAAATAGGTACACTATACCCGGCCACTGCACCTATATATATTAAAACTATTATACTACAAGCCGTTATAAGCAACTTATTATTAACGCTACCTAGAATATAACTAGAGTTAGAGAGGAATCGTTCTAGGCCTAGGGGTTTAAGGGTATCCGTACGGGAAATTAGTGGTATACTTAGACTAACGGTTTCTATATATAAAGTAGAATTAGCAAGTAATAAATTAAAGTAGAAACGGGAGACCTCCGTCTAGCCTAAAAAAAAAAACTAAGGGCCTAATATTATATTTATATTATACTAACCATCTCGCGCACTATGCTATATTTTATATACCCAATATTTCTAATATAGTGTCGATATATATACGGTTGTGTATATTATACTAGCTTGGCTAGATATACTAGATAGCTTAACTTAAGTAAGTAGGGCTTAAAATTAAAGAGCCCCTTTACAATTTTTACTTTTCTCCTCTCTCTTATTAATAATCTATATTAGTACTCTTTCTATAGGCCATTAAATATATCTTTAACACCAATATATTAAACCAATACTATTCTCTATTATGGCTAAATCATCTAATATATAGGTTATTGTAGCGTCCAGCAGCTAGGTGCGACTTATATCCGCTTTATAGTAGTGGTATATAGCTAATAAGGTAGAGCCTATAGTTTTAGTAAGACTTATGTATATCCAAGGACGAATCTAATAGTAATAAGATTCCACTACACCCCTATTGCCCTTAAGACACTTATTACTGTAGGACTAATATAACTTAATATAAGCTTAAATCTGCTACCTATTCTAAGTCATTAGTTTAGAAAATAGTAAGGCCTGCACACCTAGTATATAAATTAATTATTTACCTATGTATATAGGGTTATTATAATATATTGCCTAATAAACGCCATTATTAACTAAGCACTACTAAGGATAAAAGTACTAACAGTATAAAACAATCGAGATATAAACTAGAACTACTCTAGTAGGGGGTATAACGGCGGGCCGAGTTTAATTCTACACCTATATATACACCTATGCTAGCCTATACTAGGCTACTTATATAGGCTATAATTATAATAGGCCACTTTAATCCTTTCTATAGACTCTCTCTATAGCTAGAAAGACAGAAGTTGGACATTAACGCACTAATTATTAATACTTGGCGAAAGGCTAGTTTAAACAATTAGGGGCGTATATTTAATAATATTTGGCCTCTACCTAAACTAAAAGAAGCTTATAGAGCAAGTCTCTAAAATCTATACCTCCTACTAGCAATATTTAAAGTACTGCTAATATAGTATATGTCGCAAAACTATAGTTATTTAACTATATTAGCGACTTTAGATTATATATTCTAAGTAATATTTATACAGTCGTATATACATATTATCCGTTCCTTAATACACTAAATACCCAAGCTCTAGTCTTTTAACTACTTAAAGATAATATATTTACATACGCATATCCAAAGCTTATAAGCCCTACTATATACTCCTAGAGTTTACCTACTAATAATAGAAGGGGAAATAACGATTTGTAGCACCCGTGATCATTAAGTATATTACTTAATACTTTTTTAACCCGAACTTAAAAGGCCTAGCTTTACACCCCTAGACATTTAAATATTTTCACCCACTTTTGGCTTATACTGTTATACTAATTACTACTTATATTTAACATATACTCACTAAATATAAAAGGGAGGTCTACGGCAAATAGTTAAAGCAGATATAATAGGAGAACTAAACGGTATAAGTAATACTCTAATCTACCTATATATTATAAGATATTAATTTATAAAGTAATATACTATTAAATCTAGAAGATATAGGACGCGCAAGCTTCTAATAGAAAAGTTAAACTACTATAGGTAATAGCTGGTTTTATTTAGAAGTAGATATATAAGACTAGCAACCTAGTTAAAAATACGTATATAGTGTATAATCTATATATAGACAATACTGATAATCTAGATAAGCTTAAGCCATATATAACCTAGCATGAGTTTAAGTTCTTAGTAATAGATGGCTTTCCTATCTCTAGTAATAATAACTTAAGGCCTACTAGTTCTTCCTCTTTTGCTTATATAGATAAGGTAACACTAGCGAGAAGTAAAGATTTGGTTTTAGATTAAAGAGTAAGCAAAAGCGTATTTCTAATTATTATATTAATAACTTAACTAGGGCACTTTACGCTTGACCCTAATCTCTTCACCACTAATAACTATAGACAGCCTACCTATCTAAAACTATAAGGCTTCTTACTTTAGGGTTGCTTGGCACTATAACTTAGATAATAAACCGCATATACTTAATATACTGTATATAATAACACCAGATAGACTACAAAACTTACTAGGTATTAAAGAAGAATATTTTTTTTAGTATACTCTTAGAACGAGGGAAAAGCTACTAAATAATAGTAGATTTAATATATTTTTAGAGTCTATATAGTAAAAGGGAAATAGTAATATTAAAATAAGGCTAGGATTGCCTAAAGATAATAACCTAGATATGTAGTTACTTCCTCTAAGGTATATAGATAATATTTCACTTTCTAAAATATTATAATTATTACGGTTATAAAAAATATTGCGATTATTGCAGTTATAGAAAATATTGCAACTATTATAGTCGTGGGAAATATTATAACTATTATAGTCGTGGGAAATATTATAACTATTGTAGTTATAAGAAATATTGCGACTATTATAGCCATAGGAAATATTACAACTAGTATAATCGCGGGAAACATTATAAATATTGCAACTATTACAGTTGTAGAAAATATTACACTTATTACAGTTGTGGGAAATATTACAACTATTGCAGTTGTAGGAAATATTGCGACTATTGTAGTTATAGGAAATATTACAACCATTGCAGTCGCGGGAAATATTGCAACTATTACAGTTGCGGGAAATATTACAACTATTATAGTCGCGGGAAATATTATAAATATTGCAGTTGTGGGAAATATTATAAATATTGCAGTTATGGGAAATATTGCAACTATTGCAGTCGTAGGAAATATTGCAACTATTGTAGTCGTAGGAAATATTACGACTATTACAGTCGCGGGAAATATTATAAATATTGCAGTCGTGGGAAATATTGCAACTATTGCAGTTATAGGAAATATTGCGACCATTGTAGTTGCGGGAAATATTATAAATATTACAGTCGTGGGAAATATTGTAACTATTATAGTTATAGGAAATATTATAATTTTAAGATATAAGGTTGCTAAAGTGGCCCTGGGCTAGCGTAAAGAAGTGTATATAAGCAGATTAGCGGATCCAGCTGAAATAACCCCAGGCCAGCCCCGGGCTAGCCCCTAGCTAGCCCCAACCACTCTCCCGTTTTCCTGACGTCAATAAACGTATTTCTAGTATTTAGTTAGATTATTACTATATATTAGGATGTCGTTAATATAAGCAGTACAGAAGATATCTAGGTAAAGACGTAGGGTATTATTTACGTAATATTAAAATAAGCTTAGAGCGTTTATAAGGCTAAAGGGTATTACTAAGTACTTAAATTGTTACGGACGCTTTAAATACAATATTATGACTACTTAGGGAAGAGTTAGAAGAAGCTAGTTAGTTAATATAGGTATAGTCTAAGATAGAGCTGATAGAGCTATATAACGAGGAATAGTAGCTAAGGTTATATAATATAATCTATATAATCTATATAATTTATATAATCTACGACGAAGTAAATAGAGCACACGTATATTATGTATAAGAAGGATTTTATAGGAGTACGGTTATATATTTAAGGACCCTTAGTCCCTACCTAGATAGTTCCTTCCTTATAGTAATTCTTAGAATATAATTAGAGTTAATCTATTAGGCAACCACTCCACTAGTTATTATTACATTATTAACTTCCGTACTTATATTTCCTATACACCTAGCCTATTAACGAGCCTATCGTAGTTCCTACTACAAGGTTCCATTATACAATTACTATCTAGTTATAGTATTAAATATAAAAAGTCAAACAATATACCACCAAAAGCAGCCACTATAACACCATTAACGGCGGCAACTACTTTAAGGTCAGGTAACGACACCAGTATAGTAAACACTAACTTATAACAACCTATAACGGTTAAACAATTATAAAAGATAGTTAACTAGCTAATAAAAAACAATGCGATATTAGTTCCTGCTACAAGGTTCCGTTACACTAAACCCTATTCTGCCTTATATATATATTAACTAAGCAACCAAGTCAACGATATATGCCCTTTCTTCCCGTTTTCCTACCTTCTCTCCTTACGCAACGTCTTAACTTCTTACATAGTTTATATATATAGCTTAATAATATCTACCTTGCTATATATATTATCGCCGCTTATACTCACTCCGTAACAAGCGGCCTCTTTAAAGTTTAAGATATTCTTAGTGCTAGAAAGACCTAACTAAGCTAGTAATAGCAAGTAATTATTCTCTGCGGGCGCGTGTTACCCTAAGGGCTAAAAGGGGTATATTTGCTTATTCGTTCGTTTATTAATTATAAAATAGTTATTAATACCTTCTATTTGGAGGTTAGAGAACGTTAAATCTAACTTATATTTATAAGGATTATAGAGGTAGGCTCTATATTAAGATTCGACCTAATAGCGTAGGGAGGCTAGGTACTAGCCTCCTTAATATTATATTATATAGCTACTAGCCCTCCAATCTTAGAGGCATATACAATTAATATATTACATTTTAATACTCTAGATAGAAGCGTAGTAGTTATTTACTATAAAGGGGTACCTTAGTGATAGTTTTCAAGATCTTACTATTCCGTGCGAAAACTTTTTACCACTTCTACGTTTTAATAACCACTAGCTTTTACGCATCTGCGTTAGCTCTAATACATCTAAAGATTAGTAGGTTCGTAGACTAAGTCACCTCGTATAGGTATAGAGTCCAATTTCGACGGCCCTTAAGCCTTAATTAGTGGAAGGTAGATATTACAATTAATTAATTAATTAAAGTGGATTTTATATTAACGCCTTATATTATTTACTTTATACCTACTTATATATTTATATACTATATATAAATACCGCTTTAAAATAATATAATAAGATTATAAAAGATATAGTAGTATCGCGATTAAAGTAAATAAAGTTACTATATTGCCAAAAGTTATTAATTAGACGTGTATATAAGAGCTTTAGATTAATGTAAGGGTACTTTTGGTCCCTTACTCGGCTACATCCCGGAAGCTCTCAGGGGCTGCCAAGGCTAGCCTTCGGCTAGGCCTTGGCCACCCCTTATAAGCTCCTCGGGCTTGCAGCCTCCTTCCTCCCCCATCGGTTCGTCTCCGTACGAGGCTATTGCCTACCCTTATTACCATATCGTCCTCTTCCATCGACTCTCCTTGTGACTCATGCTCGGCTTGCCTGCTCCCTACCGTACACCCTGGCAATATGCCTTACAATTAATTTAATTTCTAAGTTAAAAGCCTAAAGCTCCTTTTAATCTATGCTAAGTACCTTATTTTAACTACTATATATGGTTTAGCTTGCAAATTTAATGCAGTTGCCAATCTAAAAGAGCCTTAGATTAGAAAGGCGTTAGTTTTACCAAACGATCGCATTGGAATCAGATTTGAGCTCTGGATTGGTTACTCGAATGCTTTTTTCCAGTGGAGCGGTCAAAACCTCAGACCATACAATTAGATAACCCAAGCGTGATCTCTGTCGTGCATACATATCCTGTCGAGATGCTCCATCTTAGCAGATTTATCGCCGTCCTAATACTAGTACTCCATTCACCGTCCCATGCAATAAAACGTGTCCGAATGCCCATCACTCATCATCCTCCTCATCCTCCCCACTATCTACCTCGCCATTCGTCAGTGTTGCGCTCCTACTAGGACCAGCAGTGGTCCTGCGGCCCGCACCACCGTCCCCAGTCGCGGCCTTCTCGCCAACAAAGTCCCAACCCGTCCACTCGGCCTTGCAGCGCGGACAGCGGCGGTTGTTCGGTTGCGAGCGGAAGAAATGCTGCGTGCAGATGTTGTGCAGACGGCAGGGGCAGTCGCGGTTGGAGCAGCGTTGGCCCTGCGAGCCGTCAGTCAGTCCATCAGTCCTCACAGCCCCTTTTGCACTTGCCCCCCCAGCCACACTTTCGGGCATAGGGAGCAGAGATAGGTGGGGGCGCAGAGATAAGTGCAGGAAATGCAGCAACTCACCACCGTCACGATCTCCCGACACGCCTCACAGTCCCTTACCCTCACCAGCCCCTCTCCCTCCCCCTCCCCCTCTCCCTCCCCAGCGGGCTCATTATACATATCCTTCAACCACCCCCGCAACTCCATCAGCGCGCGCGGACTAAGGCTAAAATACCCAGCCCTACTCTTCTCAAACCAGCCCTCAGCAACCATATCCGCCATGACCCTCTCCGCCTGCGCAATGGTCAGACCATGCCCGGCGCTCCCCTGCGTCTGTGCTCCGTCCTCGCCGTCCCCGCCCAAACTGCCCCTCGCCCCTGCCCCCGCCGGCGGCTTCGCCAGCCGCGCCGCCTGCATCCCCGTCACCGCCATGACCTCCTTGCTCCGCGTGTTGTGCGTCTCGAACATGGCGTCCAGGACGCGCTTGACGAACGCGATCTCGTCGGGCGAGTGCGTCGTCGCGAGCTGCGTCGGCGCGTCCGACGCTGTGTTGACGAGCGCGTATAGCTGCGTGCGGTCGTGCTGCGAGCGCGCACTGCGGATCTCGAGGTCCATGGCGCCGAGGCGCGCGTTCAGGGTTGCGAGGTAGGCGGAGAGGTCTGGGGCGGTTATGTCGTTTGCGAGGGTGGGGCGGCGGTCTGCGCGGGGGGGTTTAGTGCTGGGGAGTGGAGGGGGGAGGGGAAGGGAGAGGGCGGCGTACCGTGGACGGAGAGGATGGCGGCGAGGATGGGTTTGATTTCGTCGAAGGTGAGGACGGAGCGGGCGAGGAAGGCTTGCAGGAAGGCGCGGTGGCTGTTGTTGTATGCATCTTCCTCGTCGGCCATGGTGTGGATAGTTGGAGGAGCGCAGGAGCAGGATGGGAATCGCAGAAATACGTGATCCCGTGAGCTTGGCACTTTGGATTGCTTGGATTGCTTGTCCGTGGCGCGTCCTGAAATCCGAGCAGACGCGTCAAGCAATCGCCTATCTAAGGGATGCTTGGCGATCGATTGAATTTGATCCAATATTTTGCTTGTCACGGCTAGCTAATTTCGTCTGCTTGGAAGAAATAAGATATGTACGTTGTCATAATCTATACAGTTCGGTGGCTTTATCCATGTGCTTCCAATACCCATGCTCCATGTTTAAAATGCAGTGCCCTTAGTGGCATTCAACGCCGACCCAATGAGTAACCTAATTCCAGTTTGAGAACCCTCGCTCCCAATGCCATGCGGCCATACCTTCATAATGTGTATTCCTGTAATAAACATAGGAAACCCTGCTTATGCTGAATTTGGGTGCTGCTCCGCAAGCCATTCCAAAACACTCTCGTAGCAAAGCACGAACTGTCTTAGGCTTTGCACCATGCTAAGACGTTGAAGTCTAAAATCCTCAACAGTCTTTTCAATGAGATCTTGATCGTCCATATTAACCCACACCCCGTCAACGGCTGAAGAGTTGAAGAAAGGGTTGCTTCCTTGGCTCGATGCGTCCACGTCCATAGGCGTGCCTTGGCGGACGTATCGACTCTGACGCTGTCGCTTGAGCATGTCTATCACGCTGTCCACAGTGCAAAATGTTCCTGTCCGACCACATCCAGCGCTGCAGTGAACAAGCACTGGCCGGCTATGAGGAGGATCTGGCCCCGATGCGTGTCCACCGTTGGTCTGTCTTACAACGGCGTCACACTGCTCGATTAGTCCAAGAAGATGTGCGGAATGCGCTGGCGCGCCGAAATCAGGCCAGCTCGAGTATTGCAGTTGGGTAATTTCTCGCATTCGTTCGAACGGGTGGTCAGCATGGGAAAGTGTGAATTTCCGTACGATGACATAAGGTTGTTCCGGATTAGGAGATGAGATGGCTTCTTTGGATGGTTTTCCTGGCTGTGGATTTGTCGATCGCCGCTGTCCGAGCGCCGGCCTATCTCTGTGGCGGTGTATCTTGGAAGGCTCGAGGGAAGCACGGCGCTCGCCAAGGAAATTTAGCTGCAAGTGGCCGTATTGCTTGCTCCCCCAGTAATTGTGCGCTTTGACCTGACCCCCCTCTTGTTCCGCTGTCAACATGNCAATTACTCTGACATCCTGTTGCCAGACGACATTCCAAAAATCCTGCGGCTTGGTCAGCTGAATACCCGATTACTGAGCAAGATGGACTTACGTTGAAAGTCGTAGGCAGGGGCCCTTGAGTGGCAATGTAACGCTTATTCGACCAAGTCGCTTGGACGTGATTCGCATTGACATAATCACACCCTCCTTCGCAGATACCTTGAAGTTTGACTCTGGAGTGTTCGTAAGGCCAAATGCTGTTGTACCGATTCTTCGCGCCTTTCTCGATCCCT
Source organism: Cenococcum geophilum 1.58 (assembly GCF_001692895.1). Taxonomy (NCBI): domain Eukaryota; kingdom Fungi; phylum Ascomycota; class Dothideomycetes; order Gloniales; family Gloniaceae; genus Cenococcum; species Cenococcum geophilum. Next base: position 26,706 of record NW_027137560.1, on the reverse strand, counting down.
GCAATTTGAACAGCCCTGACCGAACTAGGCGCAGGATTACCGTATACAACATTGCCTGATAGTGCCTCTTGCATACGTCGCTGTTCGCGCCTCTCAATTTGGAGGAATTTGTCCGAGACAATTTTGCCATTGTCTTTTGCATCAGCGGCTCTGCGCAGCCAGGTCGGGAGATCATACTCGACTTGATTAGTAATGGCCGCAGGTTGCTTGACGGGCATTTGCCCAACACCCCCGATCAAGTCCATGTTCTGCCTAATGTTTCCAAAGAATGGGTTTGCGGCATTCTGGGTGGCTGGCATAGGACAGCCGCCGATGACCGGAGCCACGGCAGGTCCAGTAGAATCCAGGCTAAGAGTCGATGTTGAAGACACAGAACTACGTGCAGAGTCTTGTGCCACGAAAGAAGGAAATTTCTCCGAGAACTCGGAGAAGCCACCACGGATGATATACGAACAACCCTTCCAACCTTCGTTTGCGAACTTCTTCAGCGCGTTGATGCATGTGGTTGCATCTTTGAGCTGGGACGAATCAGAGTCATAGACAATGATATATTTGCTACTCCTCCATCTTTCGAATTTGGCTCTATGGTCTTCTTCCTTGAAAGTTTCGCAAAGCTTTTGAACATTGAATGAAGCCCGTTTAAGAAGCGTTGTAGGAATACAAAGACTTAGCGCTCCCACTATTCGAGATCGTGCATACTGAGTTGAAACACGGAGGTCCAAGAGTAATATTTCCTCTTCAGCAGAATCAAGGAGATTGACCACATGCTGAGGCGTCACGATGACCGGTCCCTCACCTTTACCGTCATTATCACGCGCGGGCAGAGTTTCGGCACGGTGGTTGGATAGAGTAAAAGCTAGATTCGATTTTGCGGCAGGAAGAGATGGTCGCGAGGTCCGGTCATCGAGAAAAGTGGCTAATTCTGCAGATCGAGCAACCTCATTATCTGTAAAGCTTGCGGGAGAATTTCGACGCGGACGATCAGGGAATACAGAAGAGTCGGAAGAAAGGAGGCGCTTTGGTGACCGCGATTCGGGAACACCATCGGCGGGCTTTTCACTTCTAGGATTGGCAGAACTCTTGGGCGATGAGGGAGGCGCGGTCTTGGACGAATGGACTGGACCAGTGAGACTTGTAGGAATGTTATTAGCGGGCTGTACGACAGACGGCTTGCTCCCGAGATCTGGTAGTCGTCCAAAGGTGAATTGCTTATTGTTCTCAGACTGTTGTCTTCGGAACTGCTCGAATTCCGGATTTTGGTCGACAGGAATGACTCGAGGCGACGCGGCGGCAGTGGATCGGACATTGGAAGTAGGAGGGCTCCAGTTGCCTCGTATGTGCTGCGCGGCGCTTGAGGAGAAGCAATCGGCTGCAGAATCGAGTTGGAGACCAAAGTAATTGGGACTCGGCGTCCTAGGATCTTGCGAGACATGGTTCGGCGTACGACTTGGATTGGTAGGAGGCAGAGGTTGGCCTACAGAAGCTGGCGTTCGTGCTGCGCTGGGTCGCGAGGCAGGAGTAGGTCGTGATGAACGGGATTGTGAATGGAGTTGAGCAGCATCGCGCGGCCTAGGAGAAAAGGTAGGAGTGGCTGACATGGTCATGCTGTTAGGGCCGAGGCGTGATATGCACTTGTAAAGCCGTCGGTGGCCTGGTACTTATGGAGTTGGGAGAGAACATCAAAAAGGTGAGGGGATGACGAGTGGTGGTGCAGTGCGGTATGTTAAAGTATGGTGGAGACAAGGGAGCGGGTGGCTTTCGAGGTGAGCTGTACGGGGATTGATTGAGGCTGAGAAAATGATGTCACGGAGGCGCCTCGGCCGAAAGCGCTGCAAGGCAAAAAGAGGCGAAGGCGATGAACAAGGCGGGTTCTGGACCAGAAGAGACGGTCGACTTCTTGACTTTCGCAATGCCTTCCAGCTTACTTATGCTGAAATGGCAGCACTGAGCGGTTTTGATGGCTGCGGAATGCGCTGGTAGGAGCGGTGCGTGGAGTGTGGGCTGATAATTCCAGTAGAGGGCGCTCTAGTCAAGTTTTTTGAGTTGGTATGCAGGGTCTTCGTACGCCGGAACCTGAGCCAGGAAGCTCGCCGTCCCCTGCCTGCATGAAAAGCGGCAGCACGCAACCAGCAAGCGACGACGAGTGCTCGTGCCCCAAACACCACGACGCCGGAAAAAGTGGACAGCATGCACGCCGACAGTCCTCTTCGGATCCTATCACTTCATATGCTCTGCACCCGTTCCACGAAAAAATTACACGCCGTGCACAACCCCCCCCATCCCCACCGTTATCTCTTTGGCAGGGTTGTCGCGAGTAGCGACCTTGGCAGAGACAAGGCGACTGGTCTGGACTCGTCCGGCATTCCACTGGCGAGCATTACTTCTTCCTGGCGCTGACAGACAGGTAAGCCATCGAACTATCGCCGATAAAGCCAGAGAAGTGTCATCATGGACGTCCACCGTGCGCTCACCGTCCCATTTCTTCGACCTGTTGTGTGCCTGCTCCACGCCTGATCTATGCCTGATCTATGCCTGCTCCACGCCTGGTCCATGCCTGTTCCATGTCTATAATCCAGACTCGCTATCCCAACAGCCCGTCCTCAGCGGCCCCACCATTGCAGGGTTGGTGCTTTATTAGAAGAGTTACCAGGTACGAAATTGGTAGCATCGGCGATAGGTAAGAATCTCGACCCGAGTCGATGAGCCCCATGTCGCAATTGTACCGTGAGGCTTGCCCCAAATTATAAATTGGGGACAGGCGCCAAAGATCGTTCTTCCCAGGGATTCCATCTCGCAGATTAGATAACCCGCCCCTCCCAGCCTTGCGCACACCCACCTCAACACCAGCTCGTTTCTTCCACCCATGCCCTTATCCTTTTCCAGACCCTCTACTCTCACGCGACCGCCTAGACCACCCGCACCGCCAGCCTGCTCCACAGTCCTCAGCTTTGAATCTCATGGCTGAAGCGCGTAGGCATCACCACCGGCGAGGCTAATCTGGAGTAATGAGTCTTACACAGCCCCTTCTTAGCCTATGATTCATGCTTCAGCCATCATCATAAACCCTGTATCCTATCTACTGTCTGGAAACGCCATCATTCGCCAAGCATACACGGTATTCCGGCCAAGAACTGGTCGAAGTATTTTCGCTGGGCCGCCCTTGCTGGGCGGAGAAGACGGCTGACCGGGGGTTCTCGAGTATCCGCATTCCGCCAGCTGCTAGCATTCTTGGACATGGTCCCGTGGGACGAGTCAACTAAAAGGGAGAAGAGCGAATAAAAGTCTTGTGAGCCTCTGCCGATGAATAGCTCGATTCTGCGGAGGGTGGCACCAGCGAGAACCTAGCCCCGCTAACCGGATATTATCAAAACTAGATGTCAAACCCAAATAATTACCCAACACTCCACGCCATGCTCCTTAGGTTGCCTCCCGAGCTACTGAGGCAAATCATATTCCTCCTAGACCCCGAATCCTTCTCGGTGTGTCTTCTGACCTGCAGGGCTTTCCGTAATCATGCCCTCAACTCCACAAAGCTCCTCAGGGTCCAGCTTAAGCGCATGCCCGGTCGCCAGGACCAGATCGAAAGCCTCAATTATAGCGCCGAGAGTCTATTGACCATCTTCTCTAAGCGTGCCGCTCAGCATATGCATAATGGGGGAGTGTCGTTAGCCGATGTACATTCATATCGGCCCTCGACCAGGGTCGATTGGAAGAATAGCACAATCATTTCATGTCCTTGCAAGTGGACGAAGCATCTTATGCTCGCCGAAGTTTGCTCGGATGATGCGCTGGTTAGGCTGCATACCATCGCTAAGTACGGCAGAAGAGACTATCGTCCGAAGCTCAAGCATGTAATATCCCCAAACACCTCTTCCTTCACGTACACTCCATTCTCCCATCAAGTCCGCTTTGAAGTTGTTAAGATTACGGTTTGTGAGTCAGAGAAACCGTTTAGGAACTCGCCTTGGTCTTGTATCAACAAGATAGCGGTTCTATATCGCTATCGTCCAACTGATGATGTTTCTCCCCAAGGTTCCAAGGCTGCAGAGGAATCTCAGAAGGTGATGAAACTTGTCATCTATAAGCTAGACCCTGAATTCGGTCCCTTTGTCGTTGATGCTCTTGATGTTCATATTGCAGAGGGACATTATCCTGTTGCAATAGCCGTGTCGAAAAGTGGCACCCCAGTGGTGGTATTCAGATGGCACGAGGGCAGAAGCCACAGGTCTAAACTAGTCAGATATGACCGATCTTCTATATCGCAAGGTGAGCGGAGATTCAGGTTTCATTGTGTCTGATTGGCTGTTGCTCGTTTCCATCGTCACGAAGATTCTTGGGCTAGAATAATCTATTGCGTCATGCACTTTGTTGTCCTTGTTCAAACCACAAGCCCCGTATGGTTGCATCCTATATCGCTTTTTCGCATGCTCATTGTCGCCATCCGAATAGATTCGCCTCCAGTTCCTATAGCGAGCACACTCGAAGAAGACTCGCGGTATCCTGACGAAGTCATATCTGGGATTGAAGTCAAGGGTAAAAGAGTACATCTGTTTCCTCCTTGGCTACCAGTTCCGCAGTGGACGATCTCCAACCTCTTCAACCATCTTGAGATAAGTCGACGCAACAACCATTTGCCCGATGATATCGAAGCTTTTGCCTCGCATTCTTTGGGCAAAGCATTTGCGTCTCACCATCATCATCTCATCACAGATCCGAGTTTAAACCACGGGACCACAACATGCATCAATACGGTAAATGATGTTTTAACTTAGGAGATTAAATTTTCTAGATACAGTAAATGCTAAGTCTATCACAGGCTCTAGAGGTCATGATCAGCCGTGAAGAATTCCGTTACGGAGTGCCTGGTCGTGTTGGTGCCTTCATCCTCAAAGCGGTACACTACCCAGACAAATGTGAGATGTTTGACCTCAACAGCGATTACCGAAACTTGTATCATGTCTTTGTGGCGCGGCTCGCTGGCCTCGGAAGCTTGTTCAACCTATCTACGCTCGGCATTCGCATGGCCGTATCGCCTTGTGGCCAACGCATCGCTATGGCGTCTTGGAAACGCGTTCTTGTTTGGGCGTTGGATCCCAAAGCTTTCCTAGATCCGGCGACTCTGGCAGATGGGTCAGTTCCAGGAGATCATGCTTACCTTGAAGGATGTGGATATCAGTACTACCAGTGCAATAAATTTTGTCAAGAAATGGTTGAGCTGCAACCAGCGCAACTTCCGGAAGTCGGTGTAGTGTTTGACCTTGCGTTCCGGGAAGAGGACGAGCTATGGGCATGGACGGAGAAGGGGCTAGTGAGGTGGCGGTTTGGTGTTTGGTCGAACAGACGGAGAGATATTACAATTTTGGAGTGAGAGTCTGTAGGTTTTCGAGACGGTTCGGTGGCTAGTCCACCTAATTTGTAATTGGAGGGCAGGATTATAGTGGTTGGTACGGCCAGATTCATCAGGAGAAAGATCTTATGGTATCGCCACCGAATCAAAGACCGTTTTTATTTTTCGTCTAAATACCCAGGTGTACCCAGCAGCATCTCCCTCAAAATACTCGCCACAGCCGCTGACCGCGCAACCGCATCCTCCACATCCTTCACACTGCTCAAACTAACCAACAGCTTCCCCATCCTCAACTCCTCCGTAATATTCTCCCCACTCATCACCACCATCTCCTTCTTCCCCGTAATCCCCAGACTCTGCGTTGTCAGCGTCGTCCACGGGGTGCTATAACACACCCACTTGTTCCCGCCACACGGAATCCAATACCGCCAGCTGATATCCGTCCCACTGTTTGAGACGCCCTTGGGTAGGAAGCTGGACGGCATCGTCAATTCCGGGTCGATGTCTGGGTCGGTGTCGATTCGGCCGGAGAGTACGCGGCATGCGGGTATCAGGAGTGTTTTATCGGAGGAACGGAGTACTAAGATGCAGCAGTCGTATAGGTCCATGCCAGTGAGGGGTGAGCCCATGAGCCAGGCCACGCTCGAAAGAAGGGTATCGCCGATGACGGCAACGACAGAGATTTCGACGGTGGAGCCGACGGTGGTTTGGTGTGGGAGTTGGAGGTGATCAAGGAATTCCAAATGTGCTTCATCTAAGTGGTTTTTGATAATGGTAGGGTCCTGGGCGTCTTCTGTATAGCAATAAGCGCCGCGTGGATGATTGAGCACCTGGTGCTTGGACACTGCGACAGAGAGCCCGAGCAGCCGGAAATTCAACTGCGTGGGCCGGTGCTTCTCTGTGATGGCCGGAGTGACGATATGCTTCATATCGTCTGTCTGCCGGGCAAAATGGAAAAAGATGGAACGGAGTGAGAGCCACAGGATCTGGAAGGTTACCCAGATGCGGAAACACACTATAGGCTCTTTAGCCAGCAGTGCGTAGGTGCTAACAAGAGAACAGACGCAGAGGATCAAGCCCATAGCCTAGAAGGCCTGCCAGAGGCGGCTTTTTCGAAGATTGATGGGGACGTCGAAGAGCACTTTACGCTCTCCGCCTATGGCCTGGGGCGTGGGAAGTTTTCCAGCCACAATGTCGATACACTTGTTTTGCTTGCTAAAATGCGATGCTCTACCCAAGTTAAAGAACTGCAGGATAATCGCAGAGAGAAAAAAGTAGGCCCAGGTGACTCCGGTGATCCAGAAGATGTGACGGGAGCCGTAATGATATAGCAGGAATATTTCCACGACTTTTGCCAGGGTTAGAAAGGTGTACAGCCAGTCTGCCTTAGTCTGGGAGCGGTGCAGTGGTGCCCATTGCGGATCCCTCATTGACCCGAGGTACGAGTGGTCTATATATTCGGGTTGGGGGGTCCTGGAATTCAAAGTCCCGCCAAGCCAGCTTCTGATTGGTTAGAGAGCCGGCTTCTAATTGGTTAGAAAAAAAGTGCGGGCGGTAAGTTATGGCAGACTCCACGTGACGAACATCAAAATATTATAAACATTAAAATATCTTAGTATTGCACCTTCCTTTTTGTTAACACCTCTATTAATACTACTATATACATTATAAATATGGCAGATCCTACTGTTATTAAGTGCAGCAAGTGTTATGTCCATAAGCCCCGCCTTAACTTTATCAAAGACGGCCCTTCAAAGAAGCTTTTAAAGCTCTGCCAGTTGTGTCGGTCAAAGGCGCGTTTTCCCTATATATTACTTCTACTTCTGCTTACTTTTATAGGCCTCTAAGCGGAGAGCTCTTGTAGAGTTAGGTTCTACTACTAATAATCGTCCTATAAGGCGCCAGCGAACTGCTCTACCTAAAATCGATACTAAGAACACCTTCCTACCTCGCGGCCAGAACAGTCAAGATACCCCTAAAATAGCTCAACGGCGGAAGACAATTAGGGCAATACAACGGGAGCACCGCATTCTTAATCGGCGGGGTAAAGCTCACTCGCCTACTCCTCCGCTATATACCACAGATGAAGCTCCGTGCAGTAGAAGAGGCACTCTAGATGGCCTAAATACGTCCTTGCCGGAACTAGCTCCTATGCCTACTCTACCGCCAACACCTACTCTACCACCAATACTACCTTCCTTGCGGCAAGCTCCCTCGCGGCAAGCTCCCTCACGGCAAGCTCCCTTACGGCAAGCTCCCTCACGGCAAGCTCCCTCACGGCAAGCTCCCTCACGGCAAGCTCCGACTACGGCTACACCACTACCCGTTTCGGCTGTCGATTGGGAGCGAATCAAGAAGTTCAGGAGTATACTACAGGCCAAATGTATAGAGACGTGCAGTCGTTACAAGGAGCGGTAGTTCCAAATAGGCCTAGTTATAGAGGGTAATAATATAGGTATATGCAAAGCCTACATTAAGGACGCCGATAGCCTTAAATATCCAACCCTTTCTCCCCTATTTGGTGAAAGCAACGGGCTCGATCCGGGGCCTATTCCTGGCTTCCTACCTATACTTACCGCGGTAGAGGAGCTTCTAATTGCGCGCGTATACGTTCATCTACAAGTCGTGCATGTACGCGGCCAGTAACATCGCTATACTAGCTACGTCTGCTACTTTAGCCAAAACACACCAAAGACTTAGAGGTAGCTACCACGGCTACCTACTAAACTTAATATACTGGTCGTAAGGCCTATAGCAGTAGAGAGTGGCGAATACCTAAGTCGGCGGTTTACTAAGCGGTATACTATAAGGCGCTTTGCTATAGCACAGTAGCTTTACTTTCTAAAGGTTAATTATCCTAATTATTGTAACGTTAAAATATGTAGCACCTAGCTTACCAGCTTACCCGAAAATAGCTCTATATTAGATTAGCTACCTTATATTAACGAGTTGGAGTCTAATTCTAGTGGCCTAACGGCTTACCCTACTGCTCCTATACAACGTCCTTTTGCTATTAATCCTCTACCTACCGAGCTTAGCAGTAATATACTAGACGGTAAATTTAATAACAATATACTAGATACTTTAGTTCCTAATCTAGTACCTAACCTTAATAAATTAGAGCTTTTAAGTCGCGAGGTTTAATACTAATAAGACCTATAAGCGGGTCTAGAGGTTCCTACTATACGATAAATACCTCTCTCTAAGCGATTAGCTAGTTTCATTATGCGCGGCGCCTTTCCTACTCTATTTCCTTATAGTAAAGCCGATTTTGACATACTATAAAGCCGTATGGTTACCCTAGCTGCGTACGCTAAGCATATGCTTAAGTATCAGGACAGTCGGTTTGGCCGCCACCCCTTATTTCGCTACTACATATTTAATCGGATTATAAGAGAGTAAGCCCTTAACGCTATCTACTTCCTTTACGGCCGATTAGATAAGAATAGTCTATCTTTAGATAAGCTTAGTAATCTTATAAATGGTAATAGGGGTGGCTAGTTACTAAATAAGATTATATAGCATGTATGGAACCTTAAGGGCACTAGACCTTACTAGAGGCAGAAGAGAAATAAGCTTACGGCTTATACTAAGAATATTAAGAGCGGGTCTCTATTCTTTATACTTAGCGCTGCTAATCTATATTAGTATAATCTACACTCTTATATACCTCAATTTAACGAATATAAGGCTGCTAATAAGGCTTAGCGCTACTGGATTACTTCTTAAAATCTTAATAATAATCCGCATATTGCTGCTTACTAGCTATATCGCCGCTTCAATCTATTCAGGAAGCACATGCTTATAGGCCTATTTAATAGCACTAACTTTTGGTCCTAATATAAGTGGTAGGTATAAGGTAGCGGCTATATATATGGCTTCTTATAGAGTTTAATAGCCCTAAGGCCAGATCCATCAACTAGTGAATTAAGGGTAGCTTTTACTAAGTACTAGGCTACTTTTATATCCGTAATAAATCCTAATTAATCTAGACCTTCCGATCTTTAATATCCTTCTGCTCTTGGCTATAAAGAACATCTTAATACTAGTAAGCTTCTTACTGCCTGCCTTAATCGATTCTAACGGCACCGTAATTACACCGAATCTTACTGCTTAAGATTAAAGAAAGGCCCCACTGGAGTAAAGGAGTGCCGCTTTTATTTTCTATGCTCTCTCCGCAATAAGGCTGCTGTATTAAAGGATTAAAATCCACATTACTAGACGTTCTGTCCGCAGCGTAACGATAAGCTTCTTAATAATTATAATGCAGCTATAATGTTAGCGTAGATGGCGAATATTAATATGTCACCCGCTATAAGCATATTAGTAATAGTTAACTATATAGGCAAATATTACAGCAAGGAAGAGAAGAAGTTAACTTCCTACCAGGAGTTACTCTAATTAGTATAGCCGCACGCTAATAGCCTTTATGCCTTTAGTTTGGTCGTGGCTAGGTTTATAAACAAGCTTATTACTAAACGCGATTAGTTAGCGTAGGAGGTCTACTATTTACTTTTTAATATTTCCCTTTATAAAGGCTCTAGGAATATAGTAACTTTAGACTACTACTAGGAGGATGATTAAAGCGCTATATATAAGCTTAATAATGGGCAACTAAGAGGGTATAGACTGTCTAACTATAAGAAATATAAGCGCCGCCTAGATAGGGTAGAGGATATTACTTTCTTTAATTTTCTGCTCTATTTTAATCACTCTACTTATAAGCGTCGGCTAAGAGTAAGGCCTTAAGTTATATCGTACTTTCCGTAATATAACGGCGATTATTTCTATTTACAGTATCCTAAGTTCTACTGTATAAAGCTTATTCTTTATCACCCGTGGAGGGAGTATAAGGAAGTAGCTACTTATACTAATGGATTTGGGGCCCCTAATTATATAGCTTCCTATTAGGCTTACGTTAACTCTTATTAGCACCCGCCTAACTATTTCTGCAATTGGAAACTAGAGGAAGGTCGCGAAACTACTAATAATATTAATGAGTTTAAGGGCGATTTCGCAGACGACTTAGAGCTATATTAGTCCTTTAAGGCCCTATATGCCCGCGTTTAAAATACTAATAAAGTTAAACTTAAGGATTCTAACAGGCTTGGTAATAGGGAGCTTAATTATAACTACGACTAGAGTATATATTGGGGTACGTACCCGCAGCTTAATAAAAGGACTTATTAGTAGGAAGCACGGCTATAGCCTCTACCGTGGAGCCGCCTATCCTAAATAGTAACTCCGTCCTCTTTATAACTAGGTTAGCGTTATATCTATAATATTATAGTTAATTACTACAGACAGATCTAAGCGGGCCTTAGCCCCCCCTTACTGCGGATTAACGTTAATAGAGAGGCAGGAACTGGCAAGTTATATCTTATTGCTATTCTGTCTACTACGCTCTATAATATAGCTATGTCTAATAATAAGCCGTCGCTATTAGTTCGAGCCGCCCCTACTAGAGTAGCTGCCTTTAATATTAACGGTAGAACTATATACGAACTATTAAGGTTGCCAGTAAATCGCCCCTTTAAGGAATTGCCTGCTGCCAGTCTTACGCCTCTATAATAAGCTTTTAAGGATATTCACTATCTCATCCTTAATGAGAAATCTATAATCGGGCAAGTACATCTAGCTTAGATTGATCGCCGCCTCCGTTAGATCTACCCTATGCGTAATAACGACTACTTTAGAGGCTTAAACATCTTGCTAGTAGGCGATTTCTATCAGCTTCCCCCTATAGGTCAGGCGGCCTTATATAGTAATCTACCCACTAGGCCGTTAGAGCTCGCCAGCTATAGAAAGGAAGCCTATAAGGCGATTAACCGAACTACTGTCCTAGATTAAGTTATACGGTAGGGCGGTAATAACGCTAAGAGCTCTGTATTTAGGACCGCCCTTGCGGAGCTACGTAGTGATTCTGTAAGTAATTTGACTTAGAAGCTTCTTTTAACTAGGTGTAAGTAGGGCCTATCTACTAATAAGGTTACGGGCTTTAATAACGTAATTCGGCTATAGAGCATACGCGCTGCTATAGGTAAGTATAACACTATTCGGCTTCGCGATCTTTTACAGCTAGTAGTGGCTATTAAGTTAGTTAATACTGGTATAGGTGCGCGGAAAGTTACTCCTAATTAGTGCAATACTATAGAGAATCTAGCCCTATGTATTGGCGCGAAAGTAATACTAATATAGAATATCTGGGTTGAACTGGGCTTAGTAAACGGTACTACTGGTATAGTTAAAGATGTCGTATAAAAGGGACACGCGGATATTAAAAAGGATCAGCCTTAGTCACTACTAATTACGGTAGATGGGTATAACGGACCTACCCTATTTACTCGGCAGGATAGTAAGAAAGTCATCCCTATATTTTCTGTGCTTCGTAAGTAGGAGGGTATAAGAGGCTCTTACTTACGGCGTTAATTTCCAATCACTCTGGCTTTTGCTCTTACCGTATATAAAAGCTAGGGCCTAATACTTAGCCAAATAGTTCTAAATATTAAGGAAAAGAATAAGACAGCCGGGCTAACCTATATAGCAATCTCACGAGTTAAAAAGCTTTTAGGGCTTATGTTTGAACGTAGGTTTAATATAGAACGATTTCAGTCATCTATAAGTAAGACTAAAGAGGTATAACAAGAAGATTTTATATAAAGGCAGCAGCAACTACTTATAAATAACTTTTCCTAATTAGGAAATTATATACTAGCTCGGAGGTAAGTGGAGAATACGGCATTCGTCTTGGTTTCCTAACTTTTAAACAGCTTAACCGCGAAATTTAATTTTCTAAATTTTAACCCCCCTATCCGTTTTACCTTCTTACCGCTTCTAGAGCTATTAGATATACATATAATAGTATATAGGGAGAATTGGCAGTACTGCCAGATTAATATTGCTGCTATCTATAGCGTTAATCGATTTTTAGAATTTTTTTAATTTTTTTAAAGGGGAAATGTCGCTTATATAAGAAGTTACGTGACCTCTAAGAATACTTAGGACCGTATATTAGCAGCCACGACTTCTCTATACTATAGTTAAGATATTATATATACCGCACTTAGAGCTACTTATAATAACTGTTATTTATAGATCTGCTGATTTATAAATAAAAAATTAGACGTAGTTAGAGCTATTAGTAGGAGTCATTAATCGCGCTCCCTATAACAAAATTTTGGATTTTAGTAATCTAAACTAATGAATTAAATCAAAAGTTCGGAACGTCCAAATAAGGTTCTACTAAGACGCTAGCTAGACCCTAACCTAGACCCTTTCTAACCTATTAAATTCTAAAAATAACAACTTTTACTAAATTAAAAATTAACCTTATCCTTAATAAGCTATCTAATTGGATTTAATGGTTCTTTATTATCTAAAACACAGCTAAAACTAATGAGGTATAGCAGTATATCGACTTATCTAAGAAGAAAGATAATCTTCTAAAGCTAGAACTACTAAGTTGGCCTATACTAAGGGATATACTACCCATAGCTACATTAATAGCAAAGCTAGACCTAAATTAGCTTACTGCCTATAACTAGCTCTACGCCGAATATAAGGACAATCTACGCGTATACTAGAAGCAAAAATAGACTATAAACAATATTAACAACTACATCGTTCGCACTACATCGGTAGCCTACCTTTTACTTATTAACAGCCTCAGTAGTCGGTTATATTAAATATTTAAGGCGTCTCTACCACTATAGTAGCCACTGCAGTGATAGAGATACCCCGTATTTTGGTAAGCAATTAAGCCCATCTTATACGAGAATCTTATGCTATTAGTACTTACCAAATCACATACTTATAGGGCCTCCTCCCGTCTATAAATACTCCCTCCTCTATACCTTCCTCTCTTCTTTTCTTCTTCCCTATAAGAGCTAGAGGTGCTCTAATACTCCTCCCTAGTCCCCACTAAGGGATCTATTGGTTAACGTGGTGATATAGACAGCATCTAACGAGGAGACGGGTAAGAGAGGAGATAGAAAGGACGGAGGGGCGTCCGGTAGGTATTAGTCGAGCAACGTTAATGTCTATATTATAGCTGCCTAATCTCCCATTCGCAGGCCTCCTTCCGTCTATAAATACTCCCTCCTTTACACCTTTTTCTTTTCTTCTTTCTTTTTCCTTATAAGAGCTAAAGGCGCTCTAATACCCCTCTCTAGTCTCCACTAAGGGATCTATTAGTCGATATAGCGATATAGATAGTATCGGACGAGGGGACGGGTAAAGGAGGAGATAGGAAGGACGGAGGAACCTCCGGTAGGTATTAGTTGAGCAATATTAACGGCGGTTTTCGTTACCCAAAAATTACGTCACGTGACGACATTTGAGAACGCAAATATATACCCCCGTCCCATACTTACACCACTACTAAATATTCTAGATTTCGTACTCGGAGCTGCTTATAATAGGTATTTCTAGGAGATCTGCCGGTTTAAAGCTCTATAATTAAACGTTGTTAACGTTTTATATAGGGGTCGTCGATTAAGCTCCCGGGACACGACCTTTAAAGTTCAACACCATACCAATATCACGACCTTCTTGCAGTGGCCGAGCCACCCCCAATCTCCTCCCCCTCCTCCCCCCTCCCATTACTCGGCGCCGAGCCATTGTGTCGTTGTACGTCCGAACTGGGTGGGCAATGACGTGGTTACTTGATTATGTCAGACGTCTCTATATACAGTTATGTCTCTTCCTACACGCGTATTTAATTAAGTTGGGGTAGTAAACTTACTTTAATTCCAGCTATGCGGCGATTTAGTTATTAGGTATTAAAAATATTTAGTATATAAAGCTTTAAATTAGAATTATAATCTACTATATTAGATCCTACGTAGAGGGCTTTGTATTAAAGCTCTGCAGTCCAAATATATACTAGATTCGTGACCAATATAATCCTTAAGCCCAGCTTAAGTAGGGCGCCTCGGTTACTGTAGTAGATCCTTACCTAGCAGTGACCAAGACGCCTTAATCTTACTACTACTTCTAAATTAAGCAAAAGCTCTATATAGGGGGGTCCCAGGGGGTCTCCCCCTAGAAAACCTTATCTCTATATATATTAATTAAAGTCTATATAATAAAGCTCTAAAATGAATTGGCTTATTACTTATAAACTCGGGTCAAAATTTACGTTGGGGGATCAACGTTCCGCATGTTATAAAAATGCGCCCGAAGGTGCTCTCCAGGTTCTAGAGCCGTGCAAGAACGTAAAGGGCCAGCTGTCCACTCGTCAAAGGCGTAGACGTCTTCAAATGCGTCGCAATTGATATTCAGGGATTTTGAAGTCTCTTTGTCCTGGAGATGGTTAGAAACATTCTAACTCTAGCTAAATAACATACCTTGCTCCACTCCACCATTACGCCCATGGCCTCGCCGGTCATTTGCCGGCCATTCGCCTTCCTGTCCAGTCTCCTACTGCAGCCGACCGCAGTATCGGACCCGGTGGTCCTGACACCAATTGTTTCCCGCAGCCATGCAGGAGTGCAAGCCGATACACAGGCTTTCACAATGAAAACGGACCCAAAGGAGCTCAAGGCTGCCCACGGTAGACCACAAGCGCCACGGGTTCCCAAGGCAAGCGACTCAGCGGTAGATCCGCCAATGAGGGCAGCGAGGGCCGCGATATCCACGAGCCCGTCCGCCATAGGGATGAGCTTCAGCAAAGTCTTCCACACAGCTGTCAGGCTGGGGTCGGCGGCAGGCTGGACATTGGTCCGCAGGGGATCCCATACCCCGCTTGTGGCTGGCTCGTATCCGAAGATACCTATCACATATCGGGGGGGCTGATTTGGCGCGGTTACGACCCGGGTTAATACGAGGTTAGGGCCACCCCTGCTAATAACGCGCCCGAACCCCGCACGAGGTCGCGCAGCGACCGCCCCCAAGTACTTTCGCACGCGATTTTGGGCGAAAAGGTACATAATTTGTGTTAGATCGGTACTTCTTCTCGGATGGTAACCGTCCAGGCGCGGANGGTCGGGGCGCCAGGCCCGAAACGGCCTAGTTTACACCGTCGTCGGCCGTGCAGATATGGCCTATGCGCGACCTCAAGAACATCAAAACCTCCANCANCAAAATGTAAACAATACTATCAACACCCTATATATATTAACACTATNGTAAGAAATAGGCTTTTAATAACGAGGACTTAATTCTACTAACTATATATCTAAACTAGCTAGCTNGTTTAAAGAAAAAAGCCCCCCCCTTAGCCTAGGCCTCTACTTAATTTCATACCTCTATATATTAATAATAATAACGAATATAGACGCCTAAATCTTCTATATAACGTTAATCTAGGCNATGCATATAGTATATTTAAGCTATTCTTTACTAATAAGCTACTTAATAAACTAGTAAACTTTACTAAGCTATATATAGAGCTGTATTTAACACTAGAGGATAAATAGCTAAAGGGACGCCTATATATATAGAAGTTAATATATAAGCTAGAGCTTTATGCATACTTTATAGTACTAATCTATATAGGAATTTATATTAAACTAACTATTAAAGACTATTGGCGATAGAACTTTTGGCGTAGAACGATATATATATATATCGCGAATATATTTTCTATAACGGCGCTATCGCACATTACCTGCCAAATTCTGCCATATTCTGCCGACCTGCGATTGGCCCGCCTAAAGCTAGCGCCTTGGCGGCTCACCCTATATATTTATTTACATCGGTCCTAGCAACCCCTTTTCCTTCTCTTTAGCTTAGTATCTTCATAATACAGCATTCTACAAGCTTCGGTTCAGAGGCATTTGTACAAGCCGTAACATTATACTAAGCTCTCCCTACCTTGCCTGGGAAGGCCTCAATAATATCTCACCCTAAAGAAACTTCGTCTACAACGACGCATTAACGCGCTATACTCAGACACCAAAACAACTCTACATTACCTAGGAAGGCCTAGATAATATCCTACCTTATAAGCTAGACAGGACTGGACCTGTACCCCCGGAATTAAAACTAAAGCATATAATACTGACGAACCTTAGGAAGCCAACGATGGCACCTAAAGCAAGCTTATCTAAGAGAGCTGCCTCTACCCAAGAGGAACCTAAGATCCAATTAGGATCAGAAATCGAAGATAATAATAATATCATAAACATACGCGAGCAGATTCGCGCCCTCGCAGCCAGCTAGGAAGCCGATTGTCTTAAAGCGAGAAATATACAAGAGACCCTATAAGAGATCCTAGAAAGCCTTACAGCCCTACAAAATAGCCCGGCTTCCCCTTTTTAAAGCCCTAGCCGACCTATTTACTTTACTAAATGCGATATACTAGGGAGTACGGATACAATAACGAAGCAATTAAAGTCCGTTAAGCTCCCTAACCCCCCACCACTATCCAATAGGATAAACCCTACCTTTAAGAATTAGAGGATTTAAGTACAAGGAAAGCTCCGCGTTAACCATAACTATTTCCTTTCCAAAGAAGCCAAAATACTCTACCTCTTTGGTCGAACCAC
This sequence comes from Cenococcum geophilum 1.58, assembly GCF_001692895.1. Taxonomy (NCBI): domain Eukaryota; kingdom Fungi; phylum Ascomycota; class Dothideomycetes; order Gloniales; family Gloniaceae; genus Cenococcum; species Cenococcum geophilum. The sequence continues at coordinate 9,870 of NW_027137560.1, read as the reverse complement.
TAGGGACGCCCAACGGCACCTTTAAGCCAAGTTTAAGGACGACTCCCCTATCTAATTTACATCTATTAACAAGATAATACGGCACCTAGCGGCTATCTATATTAACCCAAACAAAGTACGGGATGCCCGTTATAACTATAATCACCTAATAATAAAACTGAACCAACCCTTTACCAAATTCCAGACTTAATTCCTACACCTTACAGAAGAAGGCCAGGTTCCCCTTAAGAACTACCGATTAGACCTATACGATAAGCTAACAATCCAGCTATAAGAAAAGATCGCTATAACCTTAAATAACCTACCAACCCACGAAAAACTCGCAGCTTATTGCCTATTATTAGACTTAGAACTAAAGCGGATTAACGCCCGCCCTAATTAGCAGAAGCGACTCCATAACGATTGGAACTCGCTAGCTATACCTATAGGAGCTAGAGCAGGAAAACAAGTTACGACTGCTCTTATACTAAAGGCGGTTATAACTACGCACCGGCAAGCCTTGCCTAACTAGCCACGTACCACGCCATTAACTAGTATTCGCCGTAATACTCCAATTAACCCTGCCTCGGCTACGTACTTTAACTGCAATAAGCAAGGTCACTTTACCTTATCCTGCCCAGAGCTAAAGGATATAGGCGATATTAAGAAGATAAAGGAAGGAAAAACGTCTAATAAGTTGGGAAAAGAAGAACCCTAGGGAAAGACTCCCCCCTAGGGTACCCTATTAATCTCGAAGAGATTAATCTTAGTCAGTTAATAGGTGGAAAGTATTTCACGGTTCTATATACAGTATCTTAAAATAGATATAGAGTTAATACAACCGCCCTTATTAACACTAGAGCAAATAGCTTCGCCTTTATAAATACTGCCTATGCGAATAATATTGCCAAGTTTCTAAATGTAGAAGCCATCCAACTAGAGAAGCCTGTCCAGGTAAAGGGCTACAACGGCCAAGCCGGTCGGCCCGTTACCTACGTCTTAAAGTTATATATCGCTCTTAACGGACGACGCCAATATAGCATCCCCTTTTGCATCCTAGACCTAGGGTCCTATAATATAATCCTTAGACAAAAATAGATGTCCTATTTTAATATTTGGTTAAACGTATAAAAAAGACGGTTCGTCTAGCCGGAGGATAGACTAAGGTTGCCCTCCTTTGTTAGGGAGATCTGAACCAACCACAAGATACTAGCTATAAGGGGTGACCCTACCTACCAGTAGGATATCCGGGCCCGTGACCTAGCCTTTACCTAAAAGAACGCCCGCCACAAAGCTGGAAAGAACTCTATACCGACAAAAATACTCTCCCAAAGCGCTACGTTTAAAGAGGACTCTACGTATAAAAGCAGGATAGATAATAACGTAGATAACGTCTAAATTATATAGATTTAACCGTTATAGAAAAGAACGTATTAATAGGATATAAGGGATAACCTCCAAAAGATGCAATAGGAGCTAAAAGGAGTAATAATAACGCTAGTACCCTAGAAGTCCCTAAAGTTACATACGCCCCTATTGTTAGTTAACCCCCCTACCGTAAACATTACCGCAATTAGCGCTATAGCGTTCCACTTTAATATATACCGGAAGGATAATAAGGTCTTTACAATAAGCCTATATAAGATTAACCGAATTATTAATAATAGAGAGGAAAGGCTAGATAAGGAAACCGATAAGGAACTAGTTAAACGCCTTCTTTCTACCATTTATATAGGCTATAAGGATGCATTCTCAAAGGCGGCCTTAGATAAGTTACCCCCTTACCGGATATACGATTATAAGATTTAATTAGAGGCCAATAACTCGCTAGGCTATAGCCCCCTCTACTATTAATTAATGGATAAGCTAAAAGTAACAAAGTAGTACTTAATTGACAACCTAGATAAAGGGTTTATCGAGCTAAGTCAAGCCCCTTTTGCTTCCCCTATCCTATTCATAAAAAAGCCTAATAAAGGCCTTCGTTTTTATATTAACTATTAAAAGCTAAACGCTATTACTTAAAAGGACCGGTATCCTATTCCTTTAATTAATGAGACCCTTGTACATCTAAGCCAGGCAAAGATCTTTACCAAACTTAATATCTGCTAAGCTTTTTACCAAATTAGGATAGACCTTGTATTTAAAGATTTAACAACGTTCTATACCCGCTATAGTTCCTATAAATATAAAGTTCTTCCTTTTAGACTAATAAACGGACCGGCTACGTACTAAAGGTATATAAATAACATTCTTTTTAATTACCTTAACGAATTCTACACGGCATACCTAGATGACATTCTTATATACTCGGACGACGAACTTAAGCATTAAGTTTATATTAAGAAGGTCCTAGAGAGGCTACGGAACGCGGGCTTATAAGTTAATATTAAGAAATGCGAGTTTGGTGTAAAACGTACAAAATACCTCGGGTTTATTGTAACTATAGAAGGAATTAAGGTTAACCCTAAGAAGGTAGAGGCAATCCGTAACTAAAAGCCCCCTTATATAGTAAAAGGAATCCAGTCCTTCCTTAGTTTTTGTAATTTCTACCGCTGGTTTATCTATGACTACGGAATTGTGGCAAAACCTCTTATACGACTAACTAGGAAGGACACGCCTTTTGTCTTTAATAATAGCTATATAGAGGCCTTTAAAGAGGTAAAGGATTAGCTTATCTTTTCCCTAATCCTTCATCACTATAACCCGGACCTTAAATTAATGCTAGAAATAGATACCTCTAATGGGGTCATAGCGGGAATCCTATCACAGTTATATCTAGATGGCGAATAGTACCCTATAGCTTTCTTCTTAAAGATAATGGACCCGGCTAAGTATAACTACAAAGTACACAACAAAGAAATGCTAGCTATTATTTAATTACTCTTCTAATGGCGCGTAGAGCTTAAAGGTATAAACTCCCGGATTAAGATATATATAGATTACAAAGCCCTAGAGTACTTTATAACTATAAAGCAGCTTATAGGGTAATAAGCCTAGTAGGCCGAAATACTCTCCTAATTCTTTTTTACGATTATGTATCGTTCTAATAAGTAAAACTCTAAAGCTAATACCCTAACCCGAAGAGAACAAGATATAGGACCCTAGGATAAGCTAAAGACCTAATATTGGACGCGCGCCCTCCTCTATCTAGAACAGCTTAACCTACGGATCCTTAAGGAGCTAGACTCCTAGTAAAATAAGCTAGCACTAATAGAGGAGTCCTTAAATAAGCTAATAGGGCTAATTAACCGCCTCCTAACTGCAAACCGTACGGCTAACGCCCTAAGGGCCCTCCGCGAATAAGCCGTAAAAGGAGACCCCAATTTTAAGACGGAGGAAGGATTGCTCCTATACTAGAAGCGGCTTATAGTCCCTAATGTTGATAATCTATGGACTAAACTAATCCGTAAAGCTTATTACTAAGTCTCTACGGCACACCCTAGTAAGAACAAGACCCGTAAAATCATTAACTGCCGCTATTACTGGCTAAGAATAATTGCGGATATTGATTAATATATATGGAACTGCGAAGACTGCTAGAAAGCTATAATCCTACGGGATAAGACCCTAGAACTACTTAAGCCACTCCTAATACTAGAGCGCCCTTAGCAGCATATCTCTATAGACTTCTATAAACTACCTAGGGACCGTAACAGATACAATATGGTTATAGTTATAGTTAACCGCTTTAGTAAACGCCTGTTCTTAATTCCATGTTATAAGAACATCGATGCTAAAGAGGTAGCCCAGCTATATGTCTATTATGTCTACCGAATCTACAGACCACTAGATACTATTATATCCGATTATAGGCTATAGTTTATATCGGCCTTCTAGAATAAGTTTACCTGGATCCTAGGTATTAAGCTAAAGCTTTTTACGGCTTATTACCCCTAAACAGACGGTTAGACAGAGATTGTAAATTAGTACCTAAACTAGAGGCTTAGGCCCTTCATTAACTATTTCCAGGACAACTAGTCTAAATTACTACCCTTAATAGACTACACGCAAGCAACCTTACCCTATAACTCCATAGGGTTTGCCCCGATTCAGCTGGAAATAGGATACTTACCCCGTATAAGCTTTAACTAGAAAAGGCCAGAAGAACCCTAGACTATATAAGAGAAGCTATCCTATGCTAAGGCCTAATAGTACGCCAAATAATTAGAGGAGGCTTAGACGGTAGCCCGCGAGAACCTGGAAAAAGCTTAGAGGTCAATAGAACAGCAGGCGAACAAACACCGTCAAGAGCCCAATTTTGCCCCTAGCGATATAGTCTGGGTTATAACAAGGAATTAGAGGACCAAACAACCCAGCCGTAAGCTGGACTACTAGATGGTAGGACCGTATGAGGTTTTTAAGAAGATAGGCAACTTATACAAGATAAAGCTCCCAGACTTAATTAGGGTTCACCCTATCTTCTCACTAGATAAGTTACGGAAAGCTATAAACAACCCATTACCTAGACAAAAGAACGAGCCTCCCCTACCAGTTTAAGTAAACGGTGACAATAAATAGGAGGTTAACAAAATACTGGCCTGCAAGATAGTACGGGAAGCGCTAAAATACCGTGTTTAATAGAAGGGCTATAATCCTAACCCAACCTAGTACCCTGTGTGGAACTTTATAGGCTGCCCCCAGAAGCTTAAAGAATTCTACAACTAATACCCTAATGCGCCTAGACCCCCGAAGTACCTAGACGAATGGATGGAATGCTAGTATAATAAAGACGATAAGTTACCAAAAGAATATAGGGACAAAAATGCCCCAAAGCCCTAATACAGCTGTCTGCCAAATTCTACCATATTCTGCCGTTTTCTGCCAGTACCGTAAAATTTCAGATGTCCAGGAACTTCGACCACCGGTTAAAGTTATCTAATTGGTTAGATCCGTACTAAGACTTTTAGCGGCTACTCTTTCTAGCCTAGTACTTCTACTTAGCCCACAATCGCCCTTTATACTTAGTCAGGACGGACTCGTGTCCCCTTTATCTCCTTATCTTATATTTTTATAATCCTACGTTTATAAGCCTAGTGCTACCCTATTTTTTCTAACTAAGCCTAAGGGCAGGCTTTCTTTCAAAGAGGGGGGTAATGTAACGGCGCTATTGCACGTTACCTGCCAAATTCTACCATATTCTGCCGACCTGCGATTAGCCCGCCTAAAGCTAGCGCCTTAGCGGCTCACCCTACATATTTGTTTACATCGGTCCTAGCGACCCTTTTTCCTTCTCTTTAGCTTAGTATCTTCGTAATACAGCATTCTACAAGCTTCGGTTCAGAGGCATTTGTATAAGCTGTGACATTTTCTATACGAGATAGCAGCAGATTAACCGCTATTTCTACTATACTATACCTTAAAAAGATCGTAATAAGGCCTTCTATAGTACCTTTAAACGTATTTAGGACCTTAGTAAGTATATTTAAACTTACTATTATTAATATTATTACCCTAGAGTCTATCTTACTATTAATAAGATAACTAACTGGTTTACTAGCTAGGTATTTAAAATAGTTAATATTCTAATAAAGCTAATACTAGAAGGTTATAAGATATAGGTCCTAGTAAATTAAGGCTACCTTCTTAATTAATATCTTATACGGTCCTAAACTTAGTCTATATAGATAAATACCAATAATTTAGGTATAAAAAACCTTTAAGGGAGACGTAAGTAGTAATACAGCATATACCCATCTAAGTATTACGCCTATACTATATTAATAGGAGGAAAAATACTATTAGGTTAACTNCTCTAAGACTAATAGTCCCTAATAGCCTATCTTACCCTATATACTATACTTCTATATTATTATAGATTGCTATTAAATATCGTTTACCTATCCCTAGCCTCTTACTCCCATATATACGTATATACGCCTACCTACTNTCCTCCTATAACCCTCCCTAAGGTATTTAACCTACCTCCTATCTCTCTATATCTAATAGCGTACTTAATCTAGTATTATACTAGCAATAGAAGTATACTAAGCNCCTATAACTAAGTACCTATACTACTAATGTAATAGAATAAAGTTAGGGGGGTTAAAGTAGAGGAAGACACAATAAGAAGGTAGATAGACTCTACCTANNAGGTATATATAGTTTAACCNCGTATAGGTGNCGTATAGTATATCGTTATACCATATAAGAGAAAGGGGGACGCCGTAAGTAGATGCCGTGGTTTAAGTATACTAGACGTATACGTAAAGACGTAATAGTTATATTCGTAAGCCTCTGTTAGGGCTTACCCTCCTAGTAAAAAAATTCTACGCACTACTACCACGTCGCAGTACTAGCGCTGCGCTGCTATACGCATGTCTCTACGTTTACTCTAGTAGTCTATTAGTATAATCCTAATAAAATACTAATAGTAGCTGCTAGGTTCCTGGGCTCTACCGCGTAGAGGTATAGAGGCTAATTTTATACAGCTCTAATTAGATATATTATATAAAGGGTAAAAAGAAGAGTTCCTTTAAGCTAGATAAGTATTAATAGAAAGAGGAAGGATTTACTAAAATGGAATTAGTAGTACTTAATTTACTAATATAGGTAGAGAAGAATTTTAAAAAGCGCCTTTACTCTCTAAATAAGTATATAGTTTAGCTAGAATAACTCCTTTACCTTATTAGACTTCTTTTAAGACCTTAAAAGAAGGGATTAGTGGTGCTAGAATAGTTAGGATAATTAAATAAAGTAAAGAGTAGGAGGAAAGCGACGGGCTATATAAGTTATATATAATAAATAAAGTATAGCTTATATAGCTTAAGCTCTCTATAGTTCTAAGATCTATAAAGTATACATTATATAAGTATATTAATAATAATACTATAATAGAATTTACTTAGAAAGATACGTAGACAGTTTCTTTATAAGAACTACCGTAGATAATAAGTAACTTAACTACTTTAACTCTACGGCTATCTTACTAAAGGTTATATATTATTAGCTTTTAAAGGTACTTTAAGAAAGGAAGTGTCCGGCTACTATAGCTATAAAAGTAGCTTAAATATATAAGATTTTCGGCGATAAGGTACGTAAATAGCTCTAGATCCTATTTTTATATAACTTCTATAACTACTTTATAAAAGGCGTAGATATAGCGGACTAAATAAGGTATTATTATACCTTTTTAAGAGTTTATAAGCGTATCTAAAAGCCGCTATTCTACTTCCTAATTAATATAATTATTACTAAACTACTATAAGCTATCTTCTTTACTATATCTAGCTAGCTATATAAAACTAGCATAAGAACTTTATAGTAGATCTTATAAACGCCCTTTTTAAGTATTTATTTAGCCTACTAATATATTAGAAACTTGTCTATCTATAAGCCAAATCGTCTCCTAAATACCTATAAATTACGGATATATAAGCTGGTTATTATTAATAGGGTAGATAAGAATATATTTAGTTTACGCTTTAGGCTAGAAAAGGACTATAATTATAAGGTCTAATAGAAGGAAGCTTCTATATAAGCTATTATATAATTCCTTAATAAGGCGTAAAAGGGATTTAAAGCGTCTAAAGTAGACGCCTATTATACTAAATTTAGGTTATAGGTCTCTATCGCATTTCGCTCTATTAATCTAGTCTATACTAAAAAGAGTATATATTAAGCGTATAAGCTCTAAATAGTAAGCTATTTTATTAACTATATATTTTTTTGTATTATAGTAGAATTACTAACCGCTTGTAAATAGTAGGATTAATTAGTTAAGCTTAGGCTATATATTTTAGGACAGAAATATAACGTATAAGGTATAGAATATTCTAGTAGTATTAGTATTAGTATTATTTCGCTTTATAGCCCTTAAAATACTATTCTTAGTAATACGCCCTATTAGGAAGGCTTAGGTATACTTAACTATCTAGTTAGTAGGCTTTCTTTCTTAGGACTCTAATAGGAGTCTACTTATATATATCTTTTTATAAAGGCTCCGCTTAGGTCATAGGCTTAGTATAGATACTACGCAGCACTATATACTAGAGGTAATTAAAGAGAGGGCTAAGAGAGTTAACGGTTCTTCCTTGCGCCTATTTATGTCTATAGTAGCAGTCCTTACGCCTCTACGGTTTCTAATATATACGTTCGATAACTATCTTTTTTAGAAGCTTTCCTAATTATATTCTTATAGTGTATATTAGTTAGTAGCTTCTAGGAGGGGGTAGTCCTTTTTATTTACTTTTCTTAGCAACGACTATAAGTTCTTATTATTATAATAGTCTAGTAGCTTACCTTTATAAAGGTAGGTAGTTATAGCGTTAGCTATGTAGTATTATTAGGCTTTTACATAGCTTTAATTGCCTTATTTAGGATTTTTATCTAGCCCTACCGCCTTACTAGTAAGGAGCTTCTATAAAGCTTCTTTTATTTCCTTTATTAAGGCTATTTAGCTTATCTCTAGGGGTAGGGGGTAGTCTTAGCTATTTAGTATCTTATAGGTCCGCTTAGCCTACGCCTAGAAAGAATATCTCCGCTAGTATTTTTATCTTTTCCTTAGTATTATTTTTATACTAGTTGTATTCTATCTAGCGGAGTATAAGGAGTTAGGGGTCCCCTAACATTTTCCTACGGCTTATTTACTCTACTTAATATTCGCTAAAGTCCCTAGTTATATAGTTTAGTAGGGTCTAAGTATAATTTCCTCTAAGAAGTAGCTCTAGCTATTTCTACTCTCCTTTTATATTATCTTCTTAGCCTATTTTTAGGGCCTTATAGCTCTATAGTAGTAGGCTTTGCCTATTGCGCTATACTATTACCTGCTCTTTTTATGCCTATAAGTGAGCTATTCTACCTTAAAGGGACTACTCGCGCCGGGCGAATTTACTTATAGTACCCTAGATATCCTTTAGCATTACCTAAGGTATTATCGCCAGTTTATTAGTAATTTCCTAGGTATATTTTTCTTAGTTAAGTTTTCTAATAGTNTATCTCTAGCGAGTTTAATACGCTAATATAGCGATATTAAGAGTTATCCNTATAGGTATATAGTCTATAGTTAGTGCCTATATATTTTCTAGCCCGTAAAGTACTAGCCGGTCTATAAGCGCTTCTTATATAAATATAAAGTTAATTATACTTTCTTAGGTACCTCTTTCCTAGGTAGGTTCGCTAATTAAAGTAATTAGAGCAAGGCCTTACGTTTCTAGTTCGTTAAGTAAGTAGGTTAACTATACTTCTACTATAGTCTACTATTATCCCTAGGCTATATAATATAAATTAAAGTCCTCTAAGACTATTATCTCGCCTTCTACTATATTAATAGCTTATTAAAATAGTCTCTACGTACTCTATAGCTTAGCCTANGCCATTATATAGTAGGTAAGTATACTCTAANACTTNCCCTACTCCCTTTTCTATTACTTTTTAAACGTCTTTTATACCTTAGCCCTTCTACTCTTTCTATACTATACTTTAGATAGGTCTACCNGCTATATATCTATCTCTATAATAGTAGCCGCTATCCTCTTAAGCTTATCNTATTTAGTAGGCCGTATTAATAGCTTTATTCTAGGCTAGAGCTAGTAGGCTATTATAGCTCGTATAGTATTATATTCCCTCTTAATATACCCTTTTATTAGCCCCTTCTACGTTTTCTTTGCGTAGGCTATAGCTAGCTCCTTTAAGTATATCTAGAGCAGCGGAAACCCTATCTTATATTTAAGTACTACTATTAGTATTAATTTATACACCCCTATAATAATATAGAGATATAGGTTTTATACTACGCCTCGCTAGCGTAGCTTAGTTTTACTTATCTTCTTANGCTTTATTTACTTTAGTAGTAAGTATTAGGTACTATATCTATATAAGATTGCTAGCTAGACTATAGTAGAGTATACTATTTATGCCTTTTAAAAGGAGGCGCCCTATATAAAAGCTATAAGC